>NW_022990501.1:4848125-5090625 GCF_902827175.1 Gymnodraco acuticeps
TATTCATTAATTAGAGAAGAACATCAAAATGTGTCTGTGTACAGGTTTCTGCTGCCTTTGTAATTTTGTTTAATATTTGTCATATAGGACATGGAAGTAAGCCCATGTGAGCTGATGAACATCATGAACAGAATCATTTCAAAACGTAAGACATGTCATTCAGAGTCCTTCTCCTACAAATCCATTTGGGTGTTCCTTGTAGCTCTTTGTTCTGTCATTCTGTCATTTACAAACGTTATGTGTCTTTATAAGAGATTTACCACATGGTGAATGCATGTATGTTTTATCCTATTTTAGATGGAGACCTGAAGACGGATGGTTTCAGCATTGAGTCGTGTAGAAGCATGGTGGCTGTCATGGATGTATCCTTTATTTCATATGTGGGCTTTGTGTGTTCTGTTGACATAGATGGCCGAGTATAAAGGAGAGTTTCAAGATTCAAGGCTTTATTGTCATGTGCACAGTAGCTACAGTGTACATATGGCAATGAACAACTAAAGTCACAGGCTTCCCACAATGTAACATAAATGTATAGGACATAAACAAAGTAAATGGAATATGATATACAGATTAAATAATTTGCAAGATGCAAACAGATGGATGTTCTTTACAGAGTTCAGGTATGTAATACTCATTAAAAAAAATTAAGATTCTCAAATGAAAGCATACACAACCATTTTTCACAGGACCTTGTTTTTAAGATTTTGCAAACCACTATAAATTGCAACTAATACGACTGTGTAAAGGTGAATAAGTGATCCATTTGACTTGTGGAGTAAACCTCACCTGCAAATATGTAATAGAAAAAAGTTAATATTCTCTCCCTACTGTGAAATGTATACCACATGAATACACGCCTAGTGCAAACACAGCATGTCCACACGTAGTGCCACTGTTTGGCTAGGCTGGAGCCAAAGAAGAAAAACGTGTCTGTTGTCCTTAATGCCGTTTCAGAGTGACAGCACTGGAAAACTCGGCTTTCATGAATTCAAACACCTCTGGAACAATGTCAAGAAATGGCAGGCAAGTACAGCAGACCCATTTCATTTGTACTATCCCTTATGTTTCTGTACAGTACCTCTGAAACATCTCAAGGAACGGTAAACACATTAGAAACTTTATTTTAAAACCATTTATATACAGTATCAGCTGTTTATTGATCTTAGAACTTTGGCTTAGGTGGTAGAGTTGTTGTCCACCAACCAGAAGGCTGCTGGTTTGATTCCCCAAACCCTGCAGTCAACTTGTTGAAGTGTCCATTTAAAAGACTCTGATTGTGAGATGTTTATCGCTCCTGGTGAGCAACTGGCACTTTATATTGTATGAATGTGTTGAATAAATACTTTGAGTGGTTGAAAGACTAGAAAAGAACCGTATAAATGCAGACCATATACCTCCATATTGACAGCCATTCAGGTTGTTAGAGAGAAATAATTGTTACTGGTCTTGAGGTTGTGAATCAACTTCTTAGGAATCTTTCATGGCTTATATGCTCTAAATACTTTTGTACTGTAATTGTTTAGGGCGTGTACAAGTCCTACGACGCAGATGGCTCCGGTGTCATCGGTGCAGATGAGTTGCCCAATGCTTTCACAGCTGCAGGTGAATTTCCTTTTTACATTTATTTAAAAAATGTTTCCGCTTTTGCATAGTTACTTACATTATCAATACCAGTGATGGAAGCCACATGTAAAGCGGTCATCTTGGACGCATTAAGAATGAACAAAAGACCTTTTAGATTGACTGTCAACAGTCATGTGGCTGTGCTTGTTTGAAACAGAAAATGATTTGCATATAGTCGTCTCATAGGACAGAAACCTATGTAAAGCTGTTTCAGAATAATAGACAACGTTTCATCTGTTCATCACTTTCTCAGGCTTCCCCCTCAACGACTACCTGTTCAACATGATCATTCGCAGATACAGCGATGAAAGTGGGAACATGGATTTTGACAACTACATTGGCTGCCTTGTGAGGCTGGATGCCATGTGCCGTAAGTTTGAAAGAGCAGTCCTTAAATCAATTGATTGATTTATTGGTTATGCAGCTTTTTCTGTGTGATAAGACTCATTGACTGAAGATGCCTAACAACTGTTCTGATTCAGGTGCCTTCAAAACCCTGGATAAAGATAAAAGTGGGACAATCAAAGTCAATGTTCAAGAGGTAAACACATTTTAAATGATTTTGACTGGAGTCTACATTTTTAAAAACATTTGATTGTGTTGATGGTAATCATTCATTGTTAAAGCCCTTCTCTCTCGTGTCTTTTCAGTGGCTTCAGTTGACCATGTACTCTTGAGTCCAGACGCCGCTCTCCTGCTTGTTTTTATGGAACCAATTTTTTTTCCTTCTACACAGTACAACACATTTTCGAAACCATCCCTACTAACCTGTTTTTTTTCTTCTCAGAAAATCCCCCCCTGCACAGGTGTCCTTTGAATGTTAATGGAATGCAAGTGTTGTGTTCACTGTCTCATTATACATGCAAAAGACAGAATTTGCCAGTATTTGTATTGTTACAGCAACCGAGAGTTGGTATTAGTTTTACGTATGTTATGCTGCGTTCCACTGCGTGCTATGGCTCAACTTGCTCGGTTTTGGTTTTCCATTTTGATCAGTAGTGGATAGTACCTGGTTCATGGTATTTCTTTTTATCAGCACCTCAGCCAAGATTCCAAGCGGCGTTAAAATGCTGCAGACCACTTATCTGTCAGGGAGAATCATCAAAGGTGCATCGTGTCCTTTACAATTGGCATAGTGTAGACGGTCCTCTGTGCGGTTGCTGTTGAAAGGATTGTTGTAGCCGTTCCATACAGTAGGAACGCAGCTTTAAAAGGATCTGTGACACTCGTTTTGTTTTGAGCCTGTGAAATGCTAAATTGCTGGGATAAAATGGCCTTGCATCCTAAGCTGTGACTTATTTGGCCATGTTTTTTGTTTCAACGACCACCTACAAAGAAGTTTCCATCTTTCCCAGATATTATCCCTCTAAGAACAGTCTGGGTGTGTATAGACTGCTCAATTGGCATCTTAATCTCTGTTACATTTAGCGTTAATATCACTGCATGAAGCTTTGTGACCTCAGAGTCCAACCAATTTCACCCAGAACAGAGGACTACCCAACCCTTCACACTAAGTGAAAACATCTGTGAGGATGTGCAGGGCCTTTAAGTTTGTTATGGCAAACCATAAATCATTCAGAGCTGCACACGACTACTAGCTATGTAAAGATAGTGTGTAGTTTTGTCTACCTGGGCAGAGAATGAGGTCACTCCACTCGGTGTTGTAATCCCAGTGTCTCTGTGCTTTGTTTACTGAGCTAGTTTCCGCATGCATGCAAGTCTGTGTGTTCACTGGCTAGCTAATGTCTGCCGCCGTGCAATGTGCCAACACAGCACTTATAGCTGATGACACCTCTGCTAACACCTATAATACCACTTAAAGTTGAAACGGGGAATAAACCTATGTTCAGTTATTGTGGCTGAGTAGACCTCTAAACAGGTTGAAGTAGGATGGAGCTATTCTGAGAATCACTTGGTCACCAACTCCCATTTACTCATAAAGATCATAGGGTGCAGTTGTCCCTTTTCTAATTGGAGCAACAACACAGGAGTGTATAGAAATGGCTCTCAGTCCAACTGTTTATTAGACCACAATGACATTATCTTTGTGAAACCAGCCCCAAACCCATTCACAGGAGATTCTTCTTCAAAAACAACAATATGAGACAAAATCAAACAACTTGAGGTTGATATGTGAAGTAAGGTACTGCAGCCTAATTCAAACAGATCAGGGTTTTATCATTTGTACACTCACATATGGGTCAGGGACGCCAGGGTCCTTTACTAATAGTAATTTGTAACAACAACTCAAGAGACAATGTTTTGTTTGGCAATTCATATTTTAAATGTAATGTGTAATGATGGTAGTACAACTTGGCCATGGCTTTCTCTATGGTCCACTAACTATTAGTTATCACTGTACTGTGTACTTATTCAAATTGCCTGCACCAAATAATACCAGCACAATCTGTAAATTGATCATATATATATCATGTTTATGCCACTAATGCATGCAGCCAATAGCAAAGATGCCAATATGAAATGTGTTTAACGATGTAGTTAGCCACAGTCATTAAACTGTTATTAATAATGCTTGGTCAAATAAATCCCTGTGCCATATTTGGAATAATGGTATGTTGAACGCGTGTTATTATTGGTGCACTATTAGCAAATGTTTCGGGATACTTTGAATCATTAGTCAGTCATGTATTGAATGTCATTATGGTTAAATTGGCGATCTGTTCTGGCCCAGCTGATTGACAGTAACAGTATTTAGAATTGAAAGTTTGACCAAAACAATATTTGTTTGCTCAATTATTGAGTTAAAGCCAATATTTTGCGTTGACAGTTTGCTCAAAGGAGTGCTTCAATGGTGGGTCTGATATTTCATAGCCAGAGGTGGAAGAAGTACTCAGATCTTGTAATTAAGTACAAGTAGTACCAGAGTGTACTCTGTTACAAGTAAAAGTTCTGCATTCAAAATGTTACTCAAGTAAAAGTATTCGCATCAAAATATCAAAAGTAGTCATTGTTTGATTGGTCCATTTCAGAATAATATATATGATATGTTTTATAATGATTGATCATGAAAGTGTTCTCAAAGCTGGTGAAGGTGCAGCTAGTTTGAATGACTTTGTATACTGCAGGGTAGCTTGTGGATTTACTCCAGGTGGAACTAAAGTCTGATTCAACACTTGATTACATTTCACATCATTAATCCAAATCTGTAATTTAAGATATTAAGAAATGTAGTAATACATACTTATACTACAGAGGAGAGTGGGGTAAATTGAGCAATTTTTTAGTTATGCTGTCCTCTAAGCAAGGAGAAATTACACATAGTAAAAATGAAAACACACCTATAATTCAGGATGTCTCCTATCAATGGCAATGATAATAATTCATATTTGATCAAGGGCAGTGAAAATATTGCTACTTTAAAAAAAAAGAAGTCTTAAATTGAACCACTGTTCAAACCTGGGCATACCTGTTCAAACCTGGACATACCTACAACAAATATTAAAGGTAACTATAAACAATAAATAACAAACCAAATACAAGCTTAGTTTTTCAAATAATTGTAATATACATTTCGGTTGAATCGATTGATTTAACATGTTAAAAGGAAAAGTAATCGGGTGCTGGGCATTACCTTTACTTTGGACCCAGCACTTTATATACTGGGTATACTGCCCAGTGATATGGACAGAAATGTAGCTTTCTTACTAAGAATTCTTCTAATTGCGAAAAAAATGATAACGGTCTCGTGGCTGAACCCACAGCCCCCCAATATAGTCCACTGGAGAAACAGGGTAAAAAATGTTTATTTAATGGAGAAAATCACAGCAAGACTACAGCTGAAAACTGACAAATTCGAAAAAACATTGTCCCCATTAATACAAGCAACACCAGATCTCTAGCAGCAACTCTTTACTTATTTATTTGTATTTCTTTCTTTTTCATTTATTTTATTCACTGCACTTGTACTTGTTTCATCTGGATGGTAAAGCACTGGCTCTTACTATCATAATGGTTCAGGTATTGTGCGATCATGTTTCCGATGAGGGGGAGTGATAATATCTGTAATATGTTGATAATGTTTGCACAATATAGAAATTGATAACACTAAGAAACTGTATGTCCTTTTGGTGCCCAAGGAGGGTATGTATGATGAATCCTGGTGTACAATAGCTGCAGTTATGTAAGCATCTCCATGTATGTTCTATTGGTGTTATGTATGAAAAATAAATAAAAAGTTCAAAAGGAAAAGTAATTATACAAATGGTAATACAATTTCATACATCTTACCAATCAAACACAGGGTAAATTCAACTTTAAATGTAGCCTACAATGAGCTCTTATTATCAACTTGGCCTACTTTCATTAATTTCTCCATTGAAAAACTGGCTCAACTTACCCCAAGGCCCATGGTTCACTTTACCCCATATACCTCATTCACACCAACGCAACTCCGGTTCAAGCTCCGTGCTAGAGCTTTTCATGTTCAGAACCGGTTCTTCGGTTTAGCTCCGGCTCTTTTCACACTGCCCAGACTCCGACTGGTGCTGCGTCATCGTTTGCGTCATGACGTAACCGTTTGCGTGCCTGCTTCATAAAGCCAAACCGCGCGGAAACCGGAAACCCCTCACAGCTCACAGCTCACACCGACAACAACAACAACAATGGCTGATTGTGCTCCAGCTTAATCTGTACCTCTTCGGAAGACCAGATTCCCAGTAAGTAGCTGGTCTCTTCAGTGGACCACTGCTGCTTGTTAAGTTTCTCCATCGTTGTGTACAAACTGGATAAAGCGCCGGCTTCTTGTTGTTGTTCAGGAGTTGATCTGCCCCTGCCCCCGCCTCGACGTAAGCGTGACGTATGCAATGCTTTTGCTCTGGCCGGACAATTTTTTGGTGCTAGAAACTAACCGGATTCCGGAGCTAAGAGGAAAACCCGGTGCTTTTCAAGCTCCAGCTCCGAACCGGCCCTGAAACTCCGTTGGTGTGAATGAGGTAATAATAGCCACCATTTTAGAAAAAATAGCCTAGCATTAAAATTCAGAGTCATCTTTAGCTTAATGATTCACATGGTTTAATACGCTGCCAACACATCAACATATACAATATGTGTTTAAACCTGGATTTTTTTTTGACATGACAGCCGATATAGCTGACATCTAGAAAATGTACTTTGACAAGCAAAAAACGTTTTTTTGTAAAAATGTTTACTTACCAGACCACAATGAGTATCTCTCTTTCACAGGCAATGAGAAATGGGTGGAGCTTGCATAATTTCTGGTCACTTGATTACAACTATAAGGCGTTGCCTGGTTACAGGGGGTGGTTCAATTTACCCACTGGCTCAACTTACCCCCTTCTCCCCTACCTCTGAAATGTAGTGAAAAGTACAAAGTAGCAAACATTCGAAATACTACTTACTACAAGTCTCTACAAATTGTACTTAAAGGTGGGGTAGGTAATTTTGGAGAGACCAGCTCGAGATCGCTGGAATTTGAAAATACACAACCGGAAGAAATCTGCCACTTCCTTACAGAGCCCCTCCTCCAACACACACGAACGCGCACATGACCAATGAGGGCACGAGATAAGTTTGTGCCCAGATGGAAGGCTGACAGGCAGGTAGGCCATCCAGTTACTTTAGCCGGGCCGGCTCAGATGATTGGTCGTGCTTTTTACAGCGTCACGGCTTCCACAGATGAACATTTTTTTTAATGGATTTTTTGTCAAAGCACTTCAGATATTCATTGCTATCGGGATGTTGAGAGCATTCCATGGAATATAACAACAAGTGTATCTCGAGCCGGTTTCTCAAACTTACCTACCCCACCTTTAAGAACAGTACTTTTGTTCTTAGCTATGTTTACAATACTATTCGTAGCTATCTATCCATCCAACCGTAATGTTTTTCTTCCAGGCTCTGATTCCTAAAATGCTTTGAATGTGTGTTTGTGTGAATGTGTGTGTCAAGAAGACCATACAGTCTATGGTCAAGACAGCCTACGTTACCAGAAAAGGCGTGCTCCTTCAAAATAAAAGCATTGTCACAACGGGAAATGTTTAAGAAACAAAAGTAAGTGAACTCAATTAGCAAATGTGCTAGATATATCGTTGTTATTGTTAAACTTTACATGTAAACCAACACCTAAACGACATGAACTATATCCATACTAAGATCAATGTGTTCATCAATACTTGTTTTAGCCAGCGCCTTTAGTTAGCTATTACCTGAGGGTAACCGGACATCTTTTGAGGAGCGTTAGCTGCATTCTGGCTAGCTTGACATTAGCTATCTTGAAGATAGGGACATTTATCATTACGTTTCTGGACCAAACCCCAACTTCTTTGACTTTGGGGTATGTTCACCATCTCAATAACTATGTTTGGCATTAAGGTATTCGTCTGGAAGTCAGGAAACGTCAGGTTGTCGCTTTATTAGTCATTTGTGAGTCTTGTGTTGCGTTAGCTAACGTTATCCTACTGCAGAGAGAGCTAACCTAGTGTGTGCTATGTGTTGTATTAAGTGCAAGTTGCACTATATAAGAGACATTTAATAACCGATACTCGTTCAAAATAATCATGGAAATGTGGCAATCAAGGTATTATATGTGTGTAATGCTAACTACGAGTGCTCTTTAGCTAACTAGGCTGTCGCGTGTGTTAAGCGTCGATAGCATCGTCCATTGTCCATTCACTCTGACGGCTAGCAGACATACATTGTTGTCATCGCGCAGAACTTGCTCCATTTCCTGTTTAACGATATGAGACCACTTAGATATATGTATTCAAGTTCGTTTCAGTAAAAGTGTTGATAATATTAATGTATTATCTATATTGATCAACTCAATACATCTGCACGAACGGTTATTGCTAAGCTGTTAAGCACGAACAAGTGTAACGCTGTCACTCAGCGATACTACTAACCTTATAAATGCAAGTATAGTTTAATAATCAATATATTTATGACACATGAGCACATTCATATACATCACATAATTAACACTCCCATGCTTTTTGTTGTTAACTGTCATCAGACAGCAGGAGAAGTGGAAGCACAGCAGAGACTACACAGTAGCTGGACACCAATTTTGGGAGGATGTCTTCACCAATATTCTACAACCAAGACAGTTTTATTCGTTTCAAGAAAAGAAAAGCTCGCTTCTCTTTCAGTGAAGTCCACATACTGCTGGACGAAGTGAGGAAGCATCGTATGGTTGTTGTGGGTAAGTTCATTCAGATGAAAGAATAACACTGAGGTCTGAGTACCTGGAAATGAGATGATTGCCTAGTAGCTTGTTAATCAAAAACATTAAACCAAGTAACCAATACAATGGTTAAGTCATAAAAGTGAACATTACAGTGAAGCTGTGAGAAATACAATGTTAATGAGATCTGATCACTGACGCAATATCATTTTAAGGCAAGTGCTTAGGGTCATTTTGTTTTGTCCCCCAAAGGCAATTTCAATCGTGGTGTACCAACAGACATAAAGAAGCGCACATGGGCAGAGATTACTGCCCGTGTCAATGAGATCGGGGAGTGCCAACGTGAGATCATCGAGGTCATCAAGAAATGGTCCGATCTAAAGTGTGACACGAAGCGGAAAGTGGGTGCCATGCGGTCAGGGACAGTGCCCAACAGAGGCCTCAACTCTCGACTCTCCCGAGACCTTAATCAGACGGAAAAAATAGTGCTCCAGATTCTGGAGATGGACAAGGAAGACCAGAGCTCCGGGGACTTTGGCCCTCTGGGAGATGACGATGATGTGCCAGAGGAGGAAGAAGAAATGGAAGAGGACATTATTGGAATGCAGAGTTCTCCTAATGGCGGGTTGGACGGGGCATCTATGCCCCCACCAATGTCCTACACAATGAGTAAGTGTCAGAAACAATCATATGTCACTATTTACTCACCTTCAGTTCATTCTAAACATCAGGGAAGTTCATCTATCCATCCATCTTCTACCTCTTATCCGAGTCTGCTCGCGGAGATATCAGTTCCAGTAGAGCAAGTTCATATGTCTACATAATCCACACACCAAAATATTTAGAGCAAATCCACGTCACCCTCTTCTCAAAAGCAAATGGGATGCATTTTCTCACTGGATACAAATGTGTGGAATATGGGTGACACAGACACACAAACAAATTGTTGGAATTTTTAGCCGGCCAGCTAACCAATCAGAGCAGACTGGGCTCTGGTTTCAGACAGAGGGTGAAAAGAGGTGTTGCAGCACAGACAGTATGAGAAGAATAAAGAGCTTTTTGAACATTAAAGCATGGAGACATGTCGCAGTACAGGCACAGAATACCAATATGAACCTGAACATCAGTAAAATGTGTCCCCTTAAATAAGTTCCTGTGGAGAAATGCATTCAAACTGTTTCATTAAAATGCTTTGAATGTTGCAGAGGACTCTTCACAAACTGCCTATGATGTGCAGTATGAGATTCCTGCAACAGAAGGTGAGTTTCTTCTCTGAAGTACAGATTTAGGTTTTTTCAGAATAAGAAAACACTGACAAGCCTTTTCTCTTTACTTCAAGATGTTGACGCTGCATTAGGAGACTCAGATGACGACCAAAGGGAAGATGTGCTTCCTTCCACAAAACCAACTGAGATTCACCAAGGAAACAATGGCATCCAAAAACAAGGACCACCTCCGAAGTCTTCCGGCCCAGCAGCAGCAGCAGCAGCAGGCCCAGCACCAACAGCAGCAGCAGCAGCAGCACCAGCAACAGCAGCAGCAGCCCCTACGCTTCCACTGCCAGGTCAGCCCTCGCAGAACATGAGAGACAACATGCTACACAATGCATCGCTGAGCCTTGAAGAGCAGCATGCCACCAACATCCTGCTGGAGACGGTTTCACGCTCCCTGGAGCTTCTGTCCGAGTCGGTGCAGCAGCTGGCAGAGACTCAGCAGGAGTTTGTGCGCGAGTCGCTGCAGCTCCAGAGGGAGACGGTGCAGGTTCTCAGAGACTTTACAGACGGAGCTATTTCTCTTATGCATGACAAACTGAATGGACGGCCAGCATTATAGCAAACAAAGTGTCAGAGATGTTGTTGTATGGCTACATACATGGCCTTCAGGTGCAGGAACATTTGAGTTCCTCTGGACTCCACCGCTAGTTGCTGTACTTTTTGATAGTACTCAACAGGTTCTTTGTTGTAAGTTTTAAAAATTGTATTATTAGAAACATTTTATTAATGGAATTACTGTCTGTGGGGTTACATTGTACATCGATAAAGAAAGAAGATTTTAGTTTCCCCTTTTGCTACTGAATTTAGCATTTTTTATTAAGCCTACACCACATTTAAAGCCTCGATATGCTTTAACAATGACTTGCAAAGATCTTTTATTTTTGTTTTATGTTCTTGGATAAGTTGTAGTTGCATCAATGAGATGATCACATGAACTGTAATGGTCAGTGGATTTCCGCACCTGACCATTATATGGTCTGTATGTCTGAAAGCTAAACAAGGTGTTAGATATTTTGAAATACATGTAACTGAATAAGTTGTCATTGTCTGATTTACTTTTGTTTACATTCCAAACATCAACACTTGAATATGAAAAGTTTCAACAGGTTTCTTTTTAAATGTTAAATAAACCTCTGATTTATTGAAAGAGAACAGAAGTAATATTCCTTCCTGTGACTATATAATATATAAAGTGCTCTAGTGGACATAGATCCAGTGATCTGAATGTGTTAATCCATCTCTGTTGAGAGCTGCACTCTCCCGTCTTCAATGATGGCATATTTCAAGTTATCTTAAATTAGAAATGATGAAGGATGTCTTACATATGTACAAACAGAAAATGTGTAATACACATTACAAAAAGACCGTACAGAATAAAGCTTGAAATATATTCAAAACATTTCCTCAGAAAAGACCAAAACCAACATTGTATTGATACTAACAACTAACAAGTATTACCTCTGTATCAAAATCATGATGTATCTTATTCCTCTGTGCCGTATAACTATATTATCGTGCAAAAACTATTAAGAATCAGCAATCCATGTTAAATTGATATCTCTTAGAGCACAGCATGTATTAATCCGCTTCTGAAAATAGTCCCTAACAAATGTGCAATCTCTCCTGTTTCATTAACCTTTTCTGATACCTACAGTGCCCACTTTATTAAGGGAAATACTGAGCCTTGTTTAAAAAATAAAGTACTTGTATATATATTATTTTTTTTCTTCCGATTTACTTCAATAATAGGCTTTACTAATAGCTACACACAATATGATTGGAAATAATTAAGACAGTTGTTGATTTTGGTCTTATTAAGATAAGATAAGATGGAACTTTATTAACCCCCGTGGGTACATTCAGGAGTTTAAAGTGTGGTGGAAAAGCAGCAACAGAGTGAGAGTGAAAAACAGGACAGCACAGATTCACACAAGGTTAAAAAAAAAAAGTAATACAAAAATAAAGTTATATTGTAACTCATAAAACAAGATATCACAGCAAGGTAAACTGTTGATAATTAGAATGAACATATAAACATACATATTTGAGTATGGACTATTATAGGATGTATTAATAATAAGAAAATGGCAGAATACCACCAGATGTATGCAACATTGCAGTATCTTTGATCTTCCTTTACTGAGACACATGTTGACACTGATGTCCATCCAGTGTTGCAGGTTCACAGACCTGTCAGCAGGGGGCTCTGTTGCAGTCAGTGGAGATGATACACACCATAAACCATATCCAGAGTTTGCTCTTCTCAACGATGTATTTTGCAATAATACTAATCGAAATACCTTTTCAGAGGTTTGCATGAGTATCCTTGGCGTTTGGCTTATTTTATTATGTCACTTTTTCATGGGTATGATGCAAACATACTTTCATCATTGTCAGATCAAGCCTGCATTTTTACAGCAGCTCCATTTGCAAGAAACAAGAGAAAAGACTTGTAATATTGCAATCACTGAAGATCATATGTTCAAGACCCTCTAGGTTACGTATGATTTAACTTTCTATTCATAATTTCCATTATATGTACTTTTAATGGACAATAAAGTATTCTGAATCTGAATTTAAGTTAAGGATTGACTGGTGCACAAAGGAGTGCATTTGTCTGTTTATCACATCAGGATATATTACTAACACGTGAAAAGACCCAAAATTGTAAAAGGGGGAAGAGAGTCAGTGACACACGCTCACACACACACTCACACACATAATGAGTTCAGTCACATTGCATTGTCTGCCTGCAGCCCCTCCTGCCTCAGTTGGCCTAACAGCTGCCGAGGCCAGCCCAGCGTGCTGCAGCAGGAGGGGGAGGGGGGGGGTTGGGTCTGCTGGGGCTTCCTTCAGAGCTGGAAGGCAGGGGGCAGCATTAGGGACTGTCTGGGGGGTTGAGGTATAGGCAGCTGCATTCACATTGTGGTCCTTCAGTTCTTTACGGAGCCCTTAAACCTGAGACTTAAGCCTCTCTGAAAGGGCATTATTCACTTTGAGTGCCAATAAAACTGTTGTCTACTGTCTTTAGAATATAAATACAACTCGGTTCGGTTTACTTGGAAAGTGACCTATAACTGAGTAAATTGAGTTTTTACATTCCTGTATAGGCTGATCTTCTCTGTTCTATTCATCTTGAAACGTTGCATTCATGTGGTTGAAAAAGCATGCCACATGAGAAGAAAACAAATATAAGCTCTAACTCAGATAATATTTGTATTGAAACGTATCACAGTACATTGAAACAACATTGAGACCAATTTGATTGTACAAAAATATTTTCCAAAAGGGCCAATTCAGCCGTTATATTTTGCTCCAATGTCTGACTTTCTCCAAGTTTTATTCTAGACTTTTTTTTCCGTTTTTACAAAGTTGGTCGACATCTGGCAAAAACAGAACTAGATTTAGGGAGGCACAATGTAAAGGAAAAAAATCCATCCATCGATCGTTCCCTCTGCAAGTCTATATGTACGTTTCCTCCCCCTTTCTATTGCCCCAGTTGACCCCTGTGCCCTTTCTTTTTCTTCAGTTTTCACCCCCACCTGTTCTCATTCCCCTGCTCCTCCCAGCTTCCTCTTTCATCCACCATCTGCCACTGAAGCTGCAGCAGAATGAGTCTGGAGAGGAAAGGTAGGATGGAAGGAAGGCAGATCTGCCGCTCAGATTGGATGGGATTAAATCATTATCATGCCTCCTTTTGTGCCTCAACAAAAGAGTCATTATAAATCTGCGGCTAAGCCTAACACACTTGTCATATATGTGGACGTGGGGAGAGTTTCTGACAGGATCAATGTCTTATAGAGGTAGATTTGTTTGGTCCATATGCTAGGAAATAATCTGATTGTATATAATAAAAACACTATACTAAATGTTTGTCAATTTCTTTTTTTCTTTGTTGCCTTTATTTATCCAGGTAAAAAAATCCCATTGAGATCAACGATCTCTTTTACAAGGGAGACCTGCCACACATTGGTTACACATGTAGCAGAAAATAAAAAGGACACATACAACATAATGCTAGAGGAGCTGCGCACATAAAAGCTTTAGTGCCTAATACAGTCCTAGCACTTGGTACATGTAATGAAAACACATCCTGGGATCTTAGGCAATAGCTACTTGCGACTCTCTGTGATATCAGTGAGCAGATGTAAGGTGGTAGTTTACCCAGCATGGCTTTGTATATGAACATGTACCAATGACTGAGTCTCCGAACATTAAGTGATGGCAGACCTGCTCTGGGGTACAGTGATGAGTAAGTGCTTTACAGTTAGTAACAAATCTCAGAGCACTGTGAGGCGGCATCTAACTTGATCAGGCAATGGGCAGGTGCATTCATATACAACAAATCACCATAGTCCAGCACAGGTAAAAAGGTCACAGTGACTAGCCTTTTCCTGGCTTCAAATGAGAAACAGGACTTGTTTCTAAAAAAGAAACCTAGCTTCACCCTTAGCTTTCTAAGCAGATTATTGACCTGAGGTTTAAAAGAGAGACAATCATCAAGCCAGATAAGGTATTTATAACAGGTAACCACTTCTAGTACTTTCCCTTGCGTAGTAGCAATATCCAAAGTGGTCTCCGGTGTCTTTTGGCTTTTAAAAATAGCATTGCCTTGGTTTTATCCACATTTAAAAGAAGCTTAAGCTCAGAGAGCTGCGTCTGAATAATATTAAAAATAGCCTGTAATTGAACAACATCCTCCTTAATGGAGAGACCTGCACAGTACATCAAGGTATCGTCTGCATAAAAATGTGAAGTTGCTTCATCCACATTTTGACCTAAACAGAACTAGATGGAGAATAAAAGTGGACCTAAAACAGAACCTTGTGGTACACCATTTGTAATATTTAACCACTCAGAAGTGAGCCCATCAAACTGAACACATTGGGACCTTTCAGAGAGGTAGTTCACAAACCACCCCACTGCATGGCTGGATATGCCAATACTGAGTAGCCTCTGCTTCAAGATATGATGATCGACGGTATCGAAAGCTTTGGAAAGATCAATAAACAATTGATCTAGACAATTCAGCAGAAAACCAAGGATTATCTCATCCCTTCACTCTAAATGTACGCAGGTGCATGTCTATCAATAATTTCCATAAAACCAAGATACAAATAAGACCATGCAGTTTCAACATCATCATACAGATCGATTTTTCCCCAATCAAAACCAAACAGATCATGAACAAAACCCTGCTCCACAAAATGTGTTGTGTCTCTCTTAATGATAATACAAGGTTTACCGTTTTGGACTTGTGTGTCCCTAATTGTGGCTACAACAAAGTGATCACTCAAATCATTAGCAAATACTCCCACAGATGAGTATTTATAGGGAGCATAAGTTAAGATGAGATCAATTAAGGAGGATTTATTTGGGAACTTAATGTTAGGGCGAGTAGGACTGTCAACAATCTGAGTAACATTTAAAGAGATACAAAGGTTTTTAAAATCCTCTGACACTGTAGTTAACCAGTCCCAGTTAAAATCTCAAAGTAGCACTATTTCCTTGTAGTCAAGTTGAGATAAAAGTTTTGCCAATGAAGACAAGGAGTCCTTGACAGCTGAGGGGGGTCTGTAACAGCCCACCACCATGACCTGTTGACCCTTTGCCTCTTCGATATTTAAGGGTAAACATTTTAGTTGTTTACTGATCGATTTGGAAACCAATGTGGTTACACTAAACGTATTCTTCACATAAATGGCAACGCCACCACCTTTATTAGGCCGGTCGGTACGATATACATTGTAACCATTAAGGCAATGTCAGAGGCCAAAACAGATTTATTTAGCCACGTCTCTGATAAAACAATGACATCAGCGTCAGTCGAGCTTGCCCAAATGCGGACAAAATCTAGTTTAGGTAAAAGACTGCGCACATTTAAGTGGATGAATCCCAACCCAGACCTAGCTTTAAAATCAGCAGGAGTAGCGATCTGACTACTGCTGGGCGGACCAGGGTTAGGTTGTACATTTCCTGATAGCAATAATAACAAGAAAACCAGACATCTTTTCCTCTTATTCGACACACATACATTGTCATCTACTTTAAAATCACTGCGAGTTTCTAAGGTGGCCTATACCCAGCCACAGCAGATCAATTATCAGCAACGGGGAAATGTATGGTACTACAAAAGCAAGAGTGCAGATTAATTAAAAAGAGTAGACTTACATATTATATAAAAAAGTACGAATACGTTATTAATAATAAAAAACATAATAAGTAAAAAAATAACAGATAAGTACACTATGGTTATAAAAAAATACTAAGTAGGCCTAGCAGTAGTTTAAAATAAATGACCATAAAAAAAAGCAGAAGCAGCTTGTACTGTTTTCAGCGTGAATTGCATGAGGGTATATTGCACAAAGTATTATGGTAAATCCTGCAGTTGCATGTGTTCAGATTGACTACATCTAAGAATAGTATCCTAAAATCTAATGATATAGGTAGTGCAAGGCTAGGCAGCACCCCCTTAAAATATATGAAACCACAAGGGGGTCTAACAAAGACTACTCACAATGTTATCATCTTGTGCATGTGTCAATACATCTTCTTTCCCCGTCAAAACAAATACTTGTGTGCACAGAGAGCATTAAAAAAGAACACAGAAACAATATATAGAGGGGGTAACATAAGTCATAATAAGATATCATGGAGATAATGAAGTCCACTGTGGCTCTTATGGTGGGTGGTCTTTGTCACATGCTGAGTCAGTCCACATACAAAAACCTGACACACTTCTCTGGCCCTCAACATGGATGTTATAATCACCAACAATTACTACACAGTCAAGGTCAATGACAGCAGTTCAGTAGAGTCAGCTAAAGTGTTGCACAGTATTTTACAGATATTTAGATGCATAGCTTGAGAGGAGAAATTCAGCTGAAGAGCTACATATTCAAAAGAAACAACGTTTAGGAAAGATATCTGCTTATGTTGGAGGGAGTTGTTAAAGAAAACGGCGGCACAACCTCCTTTCTTATGCTCTTCTACTTGTTGAAATGTCACCTGAATTTCAGGAGTGACCTACTATTCATTTGAGCATTTTAAAGTTATGACCCTTGTCCTAGCAAGAGTCAAGGGGTGCCAATAGCTGTGCAGCCTGGACCCAGCACATCAGTAACAGTTTGCTACTTTTTTTACACACACAACCGTATCAGGCTGGAGGAAAAAAGACGACACAGCAGAGGGGGGGGGGGGGGTTGTTGGTTTGGCAGTGACAAGCTTCTTCGTCTGGTCAGTGAACTCTCAGGAGGGAGGAAGGAAGGAAGGACTGGAGAGAAGAGAAGAGTGAGCTGGGTGGGGTATGGGGGGTGGAGGGAGAGTATCCAGGGGCTGAGGAACCTTCTTTCGTCTCTCTCCTTATTTGAATACCATGTGTTCAGTGCCAACATCCTGCTGAATCTCTCCGTTTCTCTTCTGTCTGGCGGTAGAGGGCCACTGATGAACACCTCAGCATTCAGAGAGCTGACCTGTTTCAACAGACATTTAAACACTTCGTTCAGCACTTCACACTGTTGTTTGACAACATAATTTGTCCCAATGTGCAGTAGGCTATGATGTTTTTCAAAGTTGGTGTTAATTCCTAATTTGCAGGATCCTTTTGGCCATTGTCTTTGGGAAAAAAGTGGCATTTTGAGGTTTATTTTACTAAGTAATTTAGTTTGAGGTCAGGTTGTTAGCTTGACCTGCAGCCTTCACTCTGCGTTACTTTAAGTCCTTACCCTGCTGTGTAAAGATGCTGGTGAGTTGATCCTCAGATCACGGGCACTGGGGAACACCAGTTTGAATCCCGCCTTGACCGCCACTGCAGTCAACATGCAGTCAACATGCCGTTGTGTCCTTGGGCAAGACACGTCACCCTAATTTGCTCCTGTGGGTATTGTCCACAGTATCAATGTAGTACATGTCTGATATGTGTAATATGTGGAGCAAATCTGTTCAGCAGTAGCACACTTGGTTGTTGGGGATGATAGTTGCTAGTTTGCCCTATCATAACTGTCAATGGAGCCTGTGTCCTAGTACAGGGGGGGAAGAGGCGCTCTGTCAGGATGATAATCATGCAGGCCAAAAATCTCAGAGCGCCGGGCTCTGTCTGTTGCTCATCCTCTCAGTTATCATGCAAAGGATTTACTTAGGCATTGAAAGATATAGGGAAGATAACCACTTGTAGATGTTTTAACCGATAACAAGCCCTCCTGTTTCATGGTAGTTTTATACAGATAGCCTTGTGTTAGCATGCCCTTGTCCACTCTGTTGAGATATTCATAACAGTGTAGGTCATTTCCAAAGAGTGCATTCACTTCAACGTTCCCTTCTAACCAACCAAATCTTAGTTCCAGTGTATTGTTGTTTATGGTAGGACCATGGGTGAAGAGGAAAATCATACCACACCACAAGGAAATGGTGGCAATAAAATAAACCTGTAATTCCCTAATCTTCAATTATTAAACTGAAACATATGGTTTACTTGCGTCCATTTAACAAATTCCCAAAGACCCAGTATCACTCCGCAGCCCCAGGGTTAGCAATCTATAGCTTGGTAAACGAGACTGCCTCAACAGGCTGCAGCACTAAAATGCTGATCACATTATTAATCTTCAGTAATAATAATCCAACAATGCAACCTACGTCATACTGTTACTTTTAAACCTTTGCTGGAAAGAGTATTGTTGCATTGTGGTATCTCAACCTTTACTTATGTAAATAATCTGTATATTTGTCTGAATACTGTTGTTTTGTCATATCGTAGATAGTAAACTAACAAACAACCTTATTGCTGTGCTGTCTGCATCTGTATGGGCTTTGGGAAACAGGATCATCAAGCCAAAAGGAGTCAATGAAACAAGGTACAGAGGCACAGAAATGTTACAGTGCGATGATCCATGTGGTGGCTACGAAGTACAGCAACCAGCTGTTCAAGAACAATGGGAAGAACAGGATCCACCTGAGCCCAGCCCTGGTATCAACTATTAGGCCTGCATGACTCCAATTACCAATATACTGACAATATAAATACAATTACTGAAAATACAATAGAACCTTTACCCTGCAAAGGAGAGAAAAGGTGGCCCTGATGTTCATGGTGGTAACTGAATGAGGTTTTGCCGGTGCATTTTGGAATACGGTAAAAATCTGAGCTGATGGATAATAAGTAGTGCTGTCAATCAATTAAACCATCTGTGTAATGTGCGCTACATAGGGCATATTATCTCTGGTGCTATCATACTGCGAGCACTATTTGGGAACCCTGTCAGAGCAAATGTATGCAAATAGGTGTGCCGTCTATTACTGCTTTATTCTCAAGTCAGTGCAACATACAGTATGTAGCTTGTGCAAATGTATCTGCTTTCTTTGCCTTTTCACTGCCATGTAATTCATTCTGCGGAATTACAGGAGAAAGTTTGGGTCAAATTTGGTAATCTGCGTTAATTTCTATTTACGCGCTAAGATTTCCAGATTGATTGAGAGCGTTAAGCATTAATGTTGACAGCCCTTATAATTAGTGAAGATACTCATCATACTGGTATCACTGAAAATGATGATTAAAAACAACAATTTCACTGTTTTTGAAGAGAAATCAATCATTCTTAGGTAGCGACCTCATTTAGGAACGTAGTGGCCTGAAGGTAGAAGTTCTTCCTGATCCTACTTACACACATAAACAACACAGAGAAAAGACCGTTATCTGGATGGGCAGGACCCTTCATTTGTTTGTGTATCAATCATTCCCATAGCCCTTTCTCACTGCCATTTGTATCTCGTTTGTGGCACCAAATCATTACCGACTGTTTCTACAAACCTAATAAAATTAAAAGAGGCTGTTTGACTGCAGCATCGTAGTATATGTATTAAATAGTGAAAAAAACATGTATAACTTTTATTTTTATAGTGCTGTTTTCATCAGAACAACATCACAGTTGCTGCTGGTCCTGCTTCTTCCGGTCGGTAGCGAGCAGGATTAGGTGTTGTCTTGAAACCAGCGGGTAAGGTTCTCCACTCTGTTCAGGTAGACCATTTCTTTGTTTTCAGCAAACTTGATGATGGTGTTTGAGTCGAAAAGGACAACATAGTATTGTTTGTATCCAAAGTACAGCAATGGGCTCGAAACAAAGCCCTGATGTTCCCCGGTGTTAAGGACGAATGTGGAAGACTTGTGTCGCAAGCTTGTCCTTGGGTCATGCCTGTCAGGAAGTTAAAGATCCACAAGCACAGTGATTCATATCTGTATACAGTGTATCACAGGTCTTGAGCGTTTAAGGGAATGTGTCCATTTGAATGAAATGTTATGTGAAATGTGTGTGTTTCTTTGCATTTGACACAGAAATATGTTGCTTTTGACTGTGTTGGCATGTTTTTAGAACCCTAACCCTAGATGTAGATGTGTCTCTGTGAAGCACTTTGCTAATCACGTGGTATTCTTTATATTACCTCCATCTATAAGTCCTCTTTGCTCTACTATCTAAACAAGTGTAATAATCAGACTGAAAGAGGAACTGAGGGCTCTATATGTGTTGCAGGAATAAGAAGGAGGAAGACTTTAGAACGTGGAGGACATCTGAAGTGAAAGTAGAGAGAACAAGGAAAGTGCAGCAGCTCTGACTGTTTAACAGGAAGTCAGCTGTCCTGCAGGTGTCTGGAGGAGGGCTAAAGGAAAGGAGATACAGTATTTAAACACAGATGGAATCAAGAGTGGCCTACACTGTTTTAAAACACTGATTCAAAACAAGTAAAGCCTACTGTACATATATTTAGGCTTATTGTAAGTCGCTTTGCATTAAAAGCGTCAGCTAAATTAAATGTAATGTAATATATCACAGTATTTCAATATGTTATGTTGCTTGCCAATGCACCTCTACCTCACCCTCCTCTGACTCAGCATTTTGTTTTGGTGATGTTGCAGGGCTGTGTGCATCTTTAGGTTCCCAACAGCACTAAAGCATCCTGAATCTTAATGAGTTCAACCAATCAACCAAATGACATGCATACATTTGAGGATATATGTATGCACAGACAAACGCACACACAAACCGAACATCCTGGCCTGCCACCCTCCCATCCACACCTTCTATTGTCCCAGAGTCAGACAGCAGGCTGGGGCTCCAGAAGTGGCCACAACAGGCGGACTTCTCCCCCGAGAGCCTGCAGGGTCAGATCTGCAGCAGCTCCCCCTCTCTTTCTCCCAGTGTCCTCTGGGAGAGGGATCTCCAAGCTGCTGTGAGGAGGCAGATGCTGGCCACTCTTTCTAATGGGAGGTCCGAGGGTGGGGGTGACATGACTCTTCTTGGGTTCCCATGCCCTGTAGCACACTCATGTCACACTCCTGCAAGTAATACAGATGACAACAGCAGAGAGGGTGCACTGTCCATCTGCTCCCCTGACACAAAGACACTAAGAGATGCAGCGGTACTGTAACTGCACGCTGAGCATTAGTGTGTGTGTACAATAGGATGTGTGGGCAGTGTGTGTGTGTGTGTGTGTGTGTGTGTGTGTGTGTGTGTGTGTGTGTGTGTGTGTGTGTGTGTGTGTGTGTGTGTGGCATGAGGGTGGTAAGATATATAACATGATGTATAGGAACATGTGCCACACACACACACACACACACACACACACACACACACACATTATGGGAAGTGGGATATATCTCTATTTGTTCCTTTATGCTGAAGGAAATGTAATCCTTGGGGATGTGAGCAGAAGGGGGTCTTTATCTTTTCACATCCAATATTCATCACAAAAAGATTTATTTTGTATTATTTGGAATCAAGTTGTGATGAAAACATTATGATGCTGTAGAGCAGCCACAGATTGCCTGTGCTTACTATAGTTCCCTTTTATTCACAATTATTTTACCTGCTATTTACTAAGATCATCGAGAAGCTGCAACTTATCTGTTTAGTTCTATATACAAATAATGCCTTTTATCTTTGTGAAGAAAACACACAACATACAACATCAACCTCAAATAATGAAAAGCAAAGCATGCTGATACGATACCATATTCATAACAGAGTCAGTAGAACACATTTCAAAATGTGTTAATCATTTACACTAAGCTAACAACAATGTGAGCAATTGCCAGGGAACGCATGAGGAATGAATTCAGAACCAATTGTTAACCTTAAGTTAATTCCTTATCACATTTGAGTTGCTTTTGATTCATGAATGCTTGGATAGGTACATTTGAGAAGGCAGTAAGAGTAGGTAAGATCTTAAAATTATTCAAACAAAAAACCTAGCTCAATGCCGCCAATCCTTTTCCAGCAATAAGAGCCATCAGCACTAGCTTCAAAAGTTGTTACATTTAGCGAACAAAGTTCTAATGTTGGCTATTTTGACAACCCCTACAGACCACTTCACCATAATAATCTTAGGTTGGCCGTCCAATCAATACATTCGACCGAACAAAATGATATATCACCATTAACGCATGAGTACTGAATAGTTACTTCATCCTATGTAACTATTCAGTACTCATGCGTTAATGGTGATATATCATTTCGTTATGTCACGATCTGTCTGTGTTGTTGTTTTGTCTTGTCTTTTTCTATCTTTGGGTTTCCTGTTTTATTTTGTAAATTGTTCACCCCCGTTTCCTGCCTGTTGCTTTCTGTCTGTTTTCCCTCCCTGATTACCCGATTGTGTTCACCTGGTGCCTCTGTGTTTTCTCCTCCCTCCTCACCTGTGTCTTGTTTGTGTGATTAGTCTTGTGTGTATTTAAGTTCTGGTTTTTCTGTCTGTCTTTGTCGGTTCGTCTTTTGTTGTTGACTGTGTTCACCGGTGAGTGTTCTGTCTGTGCTAGTTCTATTTCGGTATCCTTGAAATAAAGGTGTATAAGTTTAATCTGCATTTGGGTCCTGCTTCCTTCGCTCTACCGTGACAGAACGAACCGACCAAGAAATGGACCCAGCAGATGATCCATTTGAGGTGGAACTACAACATTTTTCCTTTTATTTGGCTTGCTGCTGTGATTGGTGGAAGGGAGCGTCCAGTGTTCGGCAGAGGGAGGCCGCTCTGGTAGAGGCGCACCGGTTGGCTATGGAGAAACCAGACTTGGTAAAATTCTTACCTGGCTGGATTTTGAACTTCCTCTGGGTGTGTGATTTACAGCCTGCTAAATACAAACGTCTCTGTGTGTTCCGTTTGGAGTCAACCAGTGCTTCTGCCCCAGTTCCTGCTCCTGTCCAGGAGTCGTTTTCTGGAACTCGTCTGGCTTTTGGAGGTCCACGGAGCCTTCAGGCGGCTTCTAAGAGAAGGAGTCGCAAGTCCAGGCTAGCAGCCCGAGCCCCAAGAGCCATGATTCCAGTCCCAGTTCTGGCCCCAGCGGCCATGGTTCCAGACCCAGCTCTTGCCCCAGCTGCCATAGTCCCATCTCAAGTCCCTTCTCTAGTCCCTTCTCTGGTCCACTCTCTAGTCTCTTCTCGAGTTCCCCCTCTAGTCCCTTCCCAAGTCCCTCCTCAGGTCACTTCTCTAGTCCTTTCTCTAGTCCTTTCTCAAGTCCTTTCTCAAGTCCTTTCTCAAGTCTCTCCTCTAGTCCCATCTCTAGTCCCATCTCCAGTCCCTCCTTTAGTCCCTTCTCTAGTCCCTTCTCAAATCCCAACTCTAGTCCCATCTCAAGTTCCCTCTCGAGTCCCCTCTCGAGTTCCCTCTCCAGTCCCTACTGAAGTGCCGTTGGAGGTTCCGGCTTCAGTACCGGCCCACACAGCAATGATCCAGGCTTCAGCTCCGGACCTTACAGCCATGTTTCCGGCTCCAGAACCGGACCTTACAGCCATGTTTCCGGCTTCAGAACCGGACCTTACAGCCATGATTCCGGCTCCAGAGCCGGCCCATTCAGCCATGTTTCCGGCTCCAGAACAGGACCTTACAGCCATGTTTCCGGCTCCAGAACCGGACCTTACAGCCATGTTTCCGGCTCCAGAACCGGACCTTACAGCCATGTTTCCGGCTCCAGAACTGGACCTTACAGCCATGTTTCCGGCTCCAGAACCGGACCTTACAGCCATGATTCTGGCTTCAATTCTGACCCCCGCAGCCATGGTTCCGGCCCCAGCAGCCATGGTTCCAGCTTCAGTACCGCCCCCGGAAGCCATGGGCTCGACTCCAGTTTCGGCTACAGGGCTCGCTTCTCAGCCGACGCCAGCTCCCGAGTCTTGTCGGCGTACCGGCCGACTCCAGCACACCGGCCGACTCCAACACATCGTCTTCTGCTGGCTCCCCAGCCGACGCCAGCTCCCCGAGTCTTGTCGGCGTACCGGCCGACTCCAGCACCTCGTCTTCTGCTGGCTCCCCAGCCGACGCCAGCTCCCCGAGTCTTGTGGGCGTACCGGCCGACTCCAGCACCTCGTCTCCTGCTGGCTCCCCAGACGACGCCAGCTCCTTGTCCTGTCCCGTTGGAGGTCCCGCCGTCTACTCTCCTGCCGGGGGTCCTGCCAACCCTTTGTCCTGTGCCGTTGGAGGCCCCGCCGACTACTCTCCTGCCGGGGGTCCTGCCAACCATTTGTCCTGTGCCGTTGGAGGCCCCGCCGACTACTCTCCTGCCGGGGGTCCTGCCAATCCTATGTCCTGTGCCGTTGGAGGCCCCGCCGACTACTCTCCTGCCGGGGGTCCTGCCAACCCTTTGTCCTGTCTCGTTGGAGGTCCCGCCGTCTACTCTCCTGCCGGGGGTCTTGCCAATCCTATGTCCTGTCCCGTTGGAGGCCCCGCCGACTACTCTCCTGCCGGGGGTCCTGCCAACCCTTTGTCCTGTGCTGTTGGAGGTCCCGCCGACTACTCTCCTGCCGGGGGTCCTGCCAACCCTTTGTCCTGTGCTGTTGGAGGTCCCGCCGACTACTCTCCTGCCGGGGGTCCTGCCAACCCTTTGTCCTGTCTCGTTGGAGGTCCCGCCGTCTACTCTCCTGCCGGGGGTCCTGCCAATCCTATGTACTGTGCCGTTGGAGGCCCCGCCGACTGCTCTCCTGCTGGGGATCCTGCAAATCCCGTGTCCTGGTCCTCTTCCGTGGGGGATCCTGCCGAGGCCTGTCCCACCAGCTCCGACACCGGGTCCTGCCCGGTCTCTGGCACTGTCCCGTCAGCGCCTTCCTGCCCGGCCTCCGGAGCTCTCTGGTCTTCGCCCTCGAGCCCGGGCCCCTGAGAGCCGCGGTCTTTGCCCTCGAGCCCGGCCCCCTGACTCTTCCTGCTGCTGTTCTCGCCCTCGGGCCAGGCCCCCTGAACCTTCCGGCCGCGGTCCTCGCCCTCATGCTCGGCCCCCTGACTTTTCCGGCCGCAGTCCTCGCCCTCATGCTCGGCCCCCTGAGTTCGCCCGCGGTGGCCTTCGCCCCTCCATAACCCCCATTTTGGACTCTGCCTTGCCCCCGGGACGTCCGCCCGAGACCCCTTCCTGGTCCTCTGCCTTGCCCCCGGGCCGTCCGCCCGAGACCCCTTCCTGGTCCTCTGCCGTGCCCCTGGGCTGTCAGCCCAAGTCCGTCCTCCAGACCCCCTCCACCCACCCTGCTTAAGGTTTTGGACTTTTTTAGTTTTGTTTTGGGACATCTGGGATCCGTCCCTTGAGGGGGGGGGTACTGTCACGATCTGTCTGTGTTGTTGTTTTGTCTTTTTTTTTCTATCTTTCGGGTTCCTGTTTTATTTTGTAAATTGTTCACCCCCGTTTCCTGCCTGTTGCTTTCTGTCTGTTTTCCCTCCCTGATTACCCGATTGTGTTCACCTGGTGCCTCTGTGTTTTCTCCTCCCTCCTCACCTGTGTCTTGTTTGTGTGATTAGTCTTGTGTGTATTTAAGTTCTGGTTTTTCTCTCTGTCTTTGTCGGTTCGTCTTTTGTTGTTGACTGTGTTCACCGGTGAGTGTTCTGTCTGTCCTAGTTCTATTTCGGTATCCTTGAAATAAAGGTGTATAAGTTTAATCTGCATTTGGGTCCTGCTTCCTTCGCTCTACCGTGACACGTTATCTTTACAATGAGTTATTAATGAGGAATCAAAGACGGGTTTCTTTAACAAGTTTATTTTGTTCATCATATACGTTAACAATAACATACATGGATATTATGAACATTATATAACTTCACACACTCTGGCTTCATTATCGTATGTTGGTTAGCCTAGCATGCTAAGATGTTCACTTCAGTCACAAGTTGTTGTTGCATGGAAACAGTTGTTTTCTGAGGTTGAATAAAGGAACATAAAAACTCAACCTGACCATCTTATCTTCATACAAAATGTAAGTTGACTGTTGGTGAACAATCTATACATCCTACCTGAAGCCAAGCGATATGTGCAACTCTCAACCAACACAGATGGGAAATAAGTGAGATGGGTGAAAATGCGATGTTTAATAAAGAGTATTTCCTCTTGTAGAGAATATTCACAGCATATACCTCATCGGAATGCATCAAGAATAATTTAAACTTGAGGAGGAGGATGAGGATGATGAGGAGGAGGATGAGGATGGTGATGATGAGGAGGAGGATGAGGAGGAGGATGATGAGGATGATGAGGATGAGGAGGAGGATGATGAGGAGGAGGATGATGATGATGATGATGATGATTGATGATGATGATGTCTCAAGTTACTAACAAGTGAGCCGTCTGTTTCATTCCCATCTCTGGTAAAATGTGTTGTCACTGTTTCTAGTTCTGAAGCTTGTATGATTATTAGCTGTTTGTCAGATAGTCAAGTTGAAATGATTTGGTGTTGTTATCCTGACATAATGATTAAGCACGAGGGACTGCTTAGGAACTTAAGAACCACTTTTCACTTTACTTGGGTGGACAGAAAATCATAGGCTTTTTAAGAAATTCCTTCTTCTCTTGTTTCTTATTTGACTAATCATTAGCTATAATATGTGAAAAGGAGTTACTCGTTAACTTAGGATTCACCAGCAGTTATTTCCTCTTCCCCCTCCTTTGTTCCTGTTAACTCCTTTGTGTGTCCCTTATTGTAGTGTTCCCAAAAAGTGTACTTTGATGACCTTCTTCTCCTTATAAGATACATAATGCTATAAACAAGCCATTTTCATTTTTAAGCATGTTTTTAAATGTACTCTCCAAAAGTTGAATGAAACTTTAGAAAACAAAAGGAATTCCTTGGCCCCCCTTTTGGGACCACTGTTCTGGGCTTGAGGTTTGACATTAAAGTTAGTAAGCTAACCTTGAATAACAACAAGAGGCTGCTCCAGTCTTTTATCTTCACATACTTTGCATACAACTGTGTGTTTCCTCCTCCTTTAGGACTCTGTCCTGCACAGAAGCGTGCAGGATGTTCAGGGGGCCACCTCAGGCACGCGTCCTCTTCCCTCATTACAATATCAATGGAACCCCACCCCCAGCCGCCTACTACCACCATGCACAACACACGCGTTCCAGGGTGGAATTAATAAACACAGAAATGTCATGCAGTTGTCATCTTGAAATCTCTGACTTTATGTCAGTTTGTTGAATTTGTTCCTTCCCTTTCTGAATCAAACTTGCTTTTTATATCTATTAGTGATTATGTGTCGATGTATTTCACCACCATCGCTGTTTGGATACAGAAGTTTACGCACCTTCAAGCGACCATAACCATAAAGTAGCGAACAGAACACCAATGCTTATTTTAAGGTTGTGAAACTTAAATGACCTTATAATATAAATCTGATGCTATTCACTATTGAATCGGTCATTCGGGTGGATCAGCTTTAAAGTAAATAACCGTTTAGGTGTGTTTACCCTCCACCATCCAGCGACGACAGCTGCTGAAACCGACGGCCAGCCAGAACCCTCCTAAATCAATACTGTGTGTGTGTGTGTGTGTGTGTGTGTGTGTGTGTGTGTGTGTGTGTGTGTGTGTGTGTGTGTGTGTGTGTGTGTGTGTGTGTGTGTGTGTGTGTGTGTGTGTGTGTGTGTGGAGTTGGAGAGGGGGGTCCTGCAGAGTTTGGACTATCATGTTGCTTTTGTCTGGACTCATGCGAACAGCTGTATGGTAATCAACGGCACATGGTCGACCGTGTGGGGCTCCAAACCGGCTATTGTCTCCCCAAAGCGTCCACACACACACACACACACACACACACACACACACACACACACACACACACACACACACACACACACACACACACACACACACACACACACACGCCTCCCCCTTCCTTCTTGTATACCCCCGCACCCTTCTCCAGGAGCGCGACAGAGGTCTGAATAGCCGCCAGACGCACAATAGTCCCTCTCCAGGACCTGCCCACTTTCTTTGTCACCCCACACGCGTTGAGCATGAAGAAAGAAAAGTTATATGTGCTATTCTTCACCGCTTCCTTCTGATCTTTGTGTAGGCCAGCTCCAAAGAAAAAACAAATAATGATCTGTATATTGGTGAAACATTTAATGTAGTGATGATGTAATGCAGGAGTCATTGATTGTATAGTTTCCTGGCACGCTCATTGTTTGACACATTCCCACAAATCTGGATGTAAAAGTATTTGTACATATTTGTATGGCGTGTGTGTTATATAAGGTATGTAATCTACAGTTTTCCTTCCACTCAGTTATAAGATAGAAGACCCTTCATGTTTGGCCTCACGAACTTGGATAGACCTTTTGTGGCGCGTTTGATTCAATTCCACCACCCACATGCATTAGGATGCATACAGATATGCTTAGATATCTGCCTTGCACTAGCTTATGCATATCCTTATTACAAATTCAGTCCAGGTGTAATGTGGGTTTCTAAATCCCAGGGCAGGCTGGGCCCCCGTGTCAGGCTGCTCCCCTGAGGTCTGCCCCTGCTCCTCCTCTTTGCCAGTGACGCGCAGCAACAAAGAGTATAAAACCACTCTGCGCCTTTTACGTAGCAGAACCAAAACAAGTGGAGTACCAACCAGGACCGAGTAGAAGCCTGTCACCAGAAGACAAGGATTTAGGATAGACCACCAGGATAACAGATGTCAAAGGGATGACACTTTTTTAATTTTGATCCAAAATAATTTGGGAATATTATCGCAAGCGACGAATGCGAACATTCACATAGAACTGGAAATCAAACTCAGAGAAGAAAATGGCACATCTGCACCTGAGATACCTATTAGCTCTGGCCTTAGTGCACGTAGTAAGTTGGCTACCTTTTTATGTCCTGATAAAATAATCTTAACATGTCTTTACGCACAGCGTGTCTGACATCATGTGTTTCTGTCATTGCAGGTTTGTTCCTCCGGTGTGTTTGAGCTGAAGATAAACTCATACCACACGGCGCAGCGGATCTGCAGAAGACACAGGGACTGTCACATATTTTTCAGGATTTGCCTTAAACACCCCGAGGATGTGATTTCAGCCGAGCCACCATGCACCTTTGGCACCGGACACACCAATGTTATCAGGGCTGATCACACCTCCATCTCTAGCAGCGCTCCTATCAGGGTGCCTTTCCACTTCAAGTGGCCGGTAAATGGAAAAATCATACTTAAACAATTACAAGTTTTAGATTTCGGAAGTTTAAGGTTTGAAATCGGGCAATGTAACAATGACAGATTCGTGCGTAAATACCCCCATTGACCAATTCCGTTTTCTCTATTATAGGGAACATTTTCGTTGATTATTGAAGCCTGGAATGCCGAGAATCCGACTGAATACACAGGTGGGTTGTTTATTCTACGAGATGCTAAATCATTGAATCGAAGTTTTATGTATATCACTAAAACTTGATTCTGATATAAATCACAAGTGCACGTAGGCTTTGGGCTGACGCAGGCAAGGGTAATAACAATTGTGCTCATTCCCTCTTCAGACAACCAAAACAACCTTGTGAGCCGTCTGGCCACCCGGAGGAGACTTGCCATCGGGGAGGATTGGTCCCAGGATGTTCACTTTGGAGAGCAGAGCGAGCTGCGCTACTCATACCACGTCTTCTGCGATGAGTACTACTTTGGAGACGGCTGTGCCGAATACTGCAGGCCGAGAGACGACACGCTGGGCCACTACACTTGCGACGAGGAGGGAAGCCGCATCTGCCTGGAGGGCTGGAAGGGAAACTACTGCTCTGAACGTAAGTTTAATAATAAGTACCAAAGTGTTCTGGAGCAAGGCGCCTTATAATAGTTTGCTGAGGCACTTTAGGGACTAAGATATGAGAGAAAACACTGCATTTGATTACCAAAACACATGTAAAAAGTGAATAAAGTACAATGCAATACAAGAAAAAAACAGTAAGAAAAAAACACATTAAATGTCATCATTCTGGAGACTGTTTACTGTAATTCTAGGAGTTTCCAGTCTGTGCACTCTTTTCACTAAACAAAACAATACATCACAAAACACACCAACAAACATCTGGCAAGAAAGTCAAGAAATGTAGGGCATTTATTGAGTGGAGACAAATGTAGGCATTTGCTGCTCAAAAATCTGTTAAATGGAGGAAGAAACCCAACTCTTTGTCCTCCCAAGGCTTGAAAAATTACACCCAAGTTTTGTCAAAGCAGAGATAAACATAGCTTTTTTATTTAGCACTCAGGTTGATCTCTTACAGTTAGATATGTGTTCAGAGCATATAGATTTTCTTTTATCAGAGTGATGTCCCGTAGTGCTGTGTGTTACCGGCTGTGGTGCTCCATCTGCCTTTTGTTCACTGTTACAATGAGAGAAAGAGCTGTGGCCCCTATTACACACAAACACACACTCACACACACACACACCTACACTCAAATCACCTTGAAATGTGTGTGTGTGTGTGTGTGTGTGTGTGTGTGTGTGTGTGTGTGTGTGTGTGTGTGTGTGTGTGTGTGTGTGTGTGTGTGTGTGTGTGTGTGTGTGTGTGTGTGTGTGTGTGTGTGTGTGTGTGTGTGGAGTTGGAGATAAAAGAAAGCGTTTTCTCCGGCAGTGTGCCGACCAGCTGCTTGGCTTAATACTTAACCAACAGTGGAGTCTGGAGTAGCGCTGGGGTCAGACAAGGGGCCCTGTACGTGTGTGTGTGTGTGTGTGTGTGTGTGTGTGTGTGTGTGTGTGTGTGTGTGTGTGTGTGTGTGTGTGTGTGTGTGTGTGTGTGTGTGTGTCTGTGTGAGAGAGATGTATGAGGAGGCATTCCCATTGTAATCATGCCCCCCCCCTCCCTCTCCAGCCATCTGCTCGGCGGACTGCAGTGAGAAGCACGGTTACTGCGAGGCCCCTGGGGGCTGTACTTGTCGCATGGGCTGGCAGGGCCCCTTCTGCACCGAGTGTGTTCGCTACCCAGGCTGCCTCCATGGGACCTGCGGCCAGCCCTGGCAGTGTACTTGCCAGGAGGGCTGGGGGGGCCTCTTCTGCGACCAGGACCTCAACTACTGCACCAACCACAAGCCCTGTGCCAACGGGGCCACCTGCACCAACACGGGACAGGGCAGCTACACCTGCACCTGCCGGCCCGGCTTCGGAGGGACCAACTGTGAGCTGGAGACCAACGAGTGTGACAGCAACCCCTGCAAGAACGGAGGCAGCTGCAACGTGAGTACAAGGGGATCAAGTATATTCGTTTGATTTGAAGGTGCAATTATACTGAAACACCTGCATAAAGAAACACAAGCTTTAAAGATAGGATAGATAGGATCCCATGCGTGGAATATCAAGTGCCACAACAGCAGAAAAATAAGAACAGTATCAGAATACTTTATTTATATAGAAACTGAAATAAATGAAAATTGAATAAAAATACACATGAGAAGTTAAAGTAAGAATGTGCAATACAAAGTGGAATACTTTATAAAATACAAATAAAAAAATGTATATAAACTGAGGAAATGAAAGTAAATGTTTAATTAAATTAAATGTAATACAAATATGTATATAAAGATAAGAAGCTTAAGTAGAAGGGTGCACATTGTACTACAATATTTAAAATGTATATTGCAATATATACAGTGGGGTATTAGTATTAATAAGATAATAATGCAGCACTGCAGTTTAAAAGGGTTTGGCTGCTGATGATGTCATAGTGCCAGTCTATTAACTTACAGTGCTACCAGTATATAGATTATTTTGCATTTAAGTCGTGTGAAGAGACTATTCATTTGCAATAAACAAGTAGATTGCTGAACTGCAATGTACAACTTCATGTAGACTCATTTGATGCATATTGAAAATGAAGAGCTTGTATCATCGCTTTACCTAACATTAAAACAACATGGCGCCACACATCTATCCCGAACTCTATTTCTTTTTTTAACATAGACCTTTTATCTCCCTCTGTCCACAGGACCTGGAGAACGACTACTCATGCAGCTGCCCTCAGGGATTCTACGGTAAAAACTGCGAGATCATCGCCATGACCTGTGCGGACGGTCCCTGCTTCAACGGAGGCACCTGTGTGGAGGCCATGACTGGGGGCTACACCTGCCGCTGCCCCCCCAGCTATACCGGCTCCAACTGTGAGAAGAAGCTGGACCGCTGCAGCAACAGGCCCTGTCTGAACGGTGAGTGTTCCTCTGGCGACATCTAGTGGCTGAAAGACAACCCAGCAGTTACTTGGCAAAATATCAAATCGTTTTCCTGAATCACTGTCAACACTCCAGCATCATTGCACCTGCTGCAAGGGAGTGTTAAGATGTAATCACATTAACAACCCTTTTAACAAAGAGTCGTCTCAGATCTCTTGGATGCTCAACAGTTTTTTCTCTCTCCTGCAGGTGGTGATTGTCTGGATCTCGGCCAGAGCGTCTTGTGCCGCTGTAAGGCCGGCTTCACTGGTGCCAACTGCCAGGTCAACATCGACGACTGCGCCTCCACCCCCTGCCAGAACGCTGGAACCTGCCAAGATGGTGTGAACGGCTACACCTGCTCCTGCACCCTGGGGTACACCGGCAAGAACTGCAGCGTGCGCTCAGATGCCTGTGGAGTCCTCCCATGCCAGAACGGGGGCACCTGCTTCACCCACTTCACCGGGCCGGTGTGCCAGTGCCCCAAAGGCTTCATGGGTCCCAGCTGTGAGTTCACCCTGCAGCCCAGCTTCAAGCCCGCCCTGCGTCAGACCTCCCAGCCCTCCTCCGCCACCCTCACCGTCTCCTGCATCCTGGCCGTCCTGGTGCTGGTCCTGCTGGCAGGTATCATCTTCCTGAGGAGGAGGAGGAGGAGGCTGCAGGGGAGGAAGCAGCTCAGCGACGTTGCAGTCTACAATGACTTAGAGAATGTCAACAATGTTGGAGGAAGCGAAAGAGACTCCTTCCTCGGTCCCAACGGCTTGTTCAAGATCAGTAACGGCACGGCTCGCCTCAGCCTCTCCCTCTGCCCAGACGGAAGATCCGGGTACAGACCCACTCCTGCTGAGAGCAGACCGGCCAGAGACGAGCGGCAGGACTTTATGTGGAGGGACGAGGCCAGCCTGGGCTCTGCAGCAGGGCTGAGATGAAACACTGAAGGAACATGGGACGTTCATACAGGGGTAAAGAAATATTAGCACTTGTTGCTCCTCTCTTGTCATGCACAGTGAAGAAAGGAGCGAATCCATGAGTTGAAAACCACTCATACAGAAGATGTACCATTAAAAATGTAAGCATACAAAAAAAAGAAAGACAAATGAACTATTCTGTTGAAGATGATTTTCAAAGATTTGGACTAGGTGTATGGGGCAAAGCTCTTCCACGTTTAAGATCCAAAGAAACAAATAATACGATCAACCTTTCATAGGACCTACAACACAAACCAAATACAGGAAGTCACAAAACTCTTTGGAAAAATATGTATAAATGAGTTATTGTTTTTTTAATATGTTCACTTTGTTTGGCTGTTTCTCATTTTTTAAACACTGATTTTTGTGTTTGCTTTTCAATCTTCCTTTGGACTTTATTTCCTCATTGTGCGTACCATCATAATTATAATTTATATTATTTATTTATTTACAAAAATGTTGTTATTAATGTCTTCTCTTCGATTGTCAAAGATGTAGAGATATATTTATATGGTGCTGAATGAAGACCGACACTTGATGTAGCTGGATGTTTTACGGCTGTGTGAAATATCCCAAAGATATTCAGAGCAGGGATATGAAGACAATGTGCTTTTACACAAAGTCAGCCGTTACTGTAATTTATATATATATAGTTTATATACTACTGATTCAATTGCTCCTTCATGTGCCATTTTATGTTCATGCCAAAGTTTGTGTTATGTTTTCATTCATATTATTTAATTTCATCATGTTGTTGTTGTGATGTCAAATAAACAATTTGCTTTAATGCTATTCTGGTTTTGTCTCTCAATACATAAGGGAAATAAGATGAGATTTCCGATAACATTGTGTATAATCAGGTGTCACCAAGAAGACTTAAAGGGCCCTATTATGCTTTTTGGGGTTTCCCTTTCCTGTGGTTTGTTATGTAGGTTGTGGAAATATTTTCCAAGGCCCATAACTTTGACCCAGTTTATCAGTTCAAACTGTCCTGACTGAGCACACGCACCTCGTAACCTTGGCTGCTGTGCTCTCAGTGTTCTGTCTCCCTGTTCCTGCCTGTTGGCGTCATCTGATAGAGGTGTTATGATTCTATGTTCCTGCCTGTTGGCGTCAGCTGATAGAGGTGTTATGATTCTATGTTCCTGCCTGTTGACGTCAGCTGATAGAGGTGTTATGATTTTATCTTGTTATGCAGCAGTTTGATGATGCTCTCAGAACTAGTTAAATACAGGGGTCTGAGGTAGAGTTCTTTAGAATTGACGTGGCAACCCACCCGTGCAGTCTCACCGGGACTGCTGTGACTTGTGATGTGAGTGCTCCGGCCGAAACTCCAATAAATCATCAGTGTTTTGACATCAAAGCTACTGCTCCTACCGTGTCTCCATCCTGAGTCGGTGACTCCCACTGCATTGCTACACAGAAGTTTCCCTTACAATTTAGGTGTTTGTGCATGTCAATGGTCTGCAAAGGCTAAACTACCAAAGTTCCTTCCAGAGGGAGCTCCTCTCACACACCCCCAGTGACATCACTATATACACTTGCGCTTCTTCTGCCTAGCACCTCAACACATCGTACGTGATAAGCAAAATTGTGAAACATCTGTAAGTGGTTGACCAATCACAGCAGAGCCAGCTAACCAATCAGAGCAGACCGGGCTCTGGTTTCAGACAGAGGGTGAAAAGAGGTGCTGCAGCACAGTATGAGACAAATAAAGAGCTATTTGAACATTAAAGCATGGAGACATGTCCCAGTAGAGACACTAAATACAAATATGAACATTTGCACAAGAGGGCCCTTTAATATATTATCCACTGAAAACGTACACCCTCAAAAACCACTTAGAATATAAAATATATCATGCCAGTGCCCATAAGGAAAGTGAACACTCAGGAGAACCGAGCAGTGCTGTAGGAACTTTTTATATGATAAAGGAATTCAAAAACGGTATAATCAATCATCTTATTGATTTGTATTGACGCTGTGAACCAATGTACAAATAAAAAGGTATACATAGCTATCCATGTTGCAGAGGTCGGATGCTATTAGTTGTGAGTCAGCCATAATGATTCCACTTTGCAGTGCTGGAGTAAATACACTATGTTACCTTGTAGTTTAATTCGAAATGCCATTTAAGTCATGCACTGGTTCAGATGGTTATTTGTATACCCCGTGCGTAAACATCCCGGAACAGAATGTCCGTCCCCCCGTCCCCCCACTCCTCCAGAGGAAGGGAACCAGTCACACCAGCGCACAGCAGACATGGCAGCCGAGCGCACCGGAGCGGCTCTCGAGGAAACGGACGAGGTTCATTCATCAGATTTGGAGTTTCAGGAACACGGTGGTAACATCCCGAAGAGACATGCCCGGGTTACCGTGAAGTACAACCGGAAGGAGCTGCAGAGGCGGCTGGACGTGGAGAAGTGGATCGACGAGAGCCTGGAGCGGCTGTACGCGGGGCAGGTGGGTGGAGGAGCGACCTTAAATACTAAAACAAGTCTGTATTGTACAAAAAGCAGTGGTGGGACAAATGTTAAGATAGGCCTACTTTACTTAAGTAAAAGTACAAATACATCAGCGTCAAGATACCCCAGTAAAAGTAAAAGTCCTGCATTTAAAATATCACATAAGTAAAAGCAGGCTATAGGAGTAATATCAGCAACATGTAATTAAACTATTAAAAGTAAAAGTACTTATTCTGCAGAAAATGTGCCTCCATATGTGATATTTTATTATGCATGGCATTATTAGAATGTTAATAGTGTTGCATTAATAAGCAATTTACTTTTGTGGACAAACAACATAAATACACAGATACATAAATTATTGTTGTTTTTTGTACTTTCTTGTCATGCAATTGGTTATTTGTCCTTTTTACCTTAAACTGATATTCCACTGGTTTGTAATGCAACATCTGAAAAGTAACTAAAGCTGTCAGACAGTACATCTGTTGGAGTAAAAGTACAATATTTATATGAGATGTAGTAAAGTATGAAGTAGCATTAAATGGAAATACTTAAGTGAAGTACAAGTTACTCAAATTGTACTTAAGTACAGTTCTTAAGCAAATGAACTTAGTTACTTTCCACCGCTAATAATAAGACAGTATCCTAATCAAACAACATGTCATTAAAGATTATGTACAATTGTGAAGGTGTGACTCCATAGTTGAAGTATGGGAAATGAAGCAGGACGCTTTCAATATAAAGTTATTATATTTCAATAATTTGGTATATTGAGATTACAAAGTCCTGAGCTGCAGGCCTCCTGTGGGGGGGGGGCTGAGGGGATGATCATTAGGAGGAGAGGTGGCCCACCCTGGTTCTCCTTACAAGGCCAAGCATCCTGTGCTCCACAGCTGTCCCCTTCCCAGAGATCTGTATATGTCTCTGGGCTTGCCTTACATGGTCACTGTGGAACTGAGAGAGAACATAATTTATGTGAAAAAGGATACGGAGCAGAGAAGGAGCTGTTGTTCAAATCCCAGGAGGACACCTCACATCTGGACTCTGAGGCGACTGACAGGGGTTAAGGGTCTCTCAAGAGGACATTTTTGGACATGAAGTGTGTGTTTGTGCTGTTTAGCCAAGTATGTTAAATTATAGAACATATCGGCAGATCATCTCAATAATAAGACAGTTCTTTGAAGCAAAAGGAGCAAACAGGGCTCAATGGATTCAAGGAATTCACAGGCTTTAATTGTCTTATGCATAAAGCTATTTCGTTAGCAAGGACAATCTTAAGTTCCAAGCTCCTCCAACAATGCAACTTACTATATTACATTACATGTCACTTGTTAGACGCTTTTATCCAAAGCGACTTCCATACTCAATACTGTGGGCAATCCCCACAGGAGCAATTTGGGGTGAAGTGACTCAGGGACACAACGACATGCTGACTGCAGTGGGGTTCGAACCTGTGACCACCTGATCCCAACACCAAGGCTCTATCTGCGCCACACGCCTCCCTATATACTTAACATAAAAAGAAAAATACACACAATAGTGCAATAGACATTACATTGCAGGAATAAGACGACATACATTTAATATGAGTTAATTTTACATATTATACAGTAGAATAAACATTTCAATAATATATAAATATGTGTTTTTTTGGAATGAATAGATGTACAGAGTAACAGTGTAATTTAAACACAGAGAATGAAGCCTTCAATAAAATATTTTCCCCAAAATCAATGGCATATTCACATGAACCTCACATCAAAACATAGATTTGATGCAGTATTAGGAGAAAATGGTCACTTTGGAAACTCTTATTTTCATTGTAATGGTTCATATCTGTTTTGTATTCTCTAACTACTCTAGACAGGATTTATTTTGTTGAACACACTAACAGAGGTGTGTTTTTCCAGTGAGATGGACCTGGATGTGGACGATGTGACCTGAATGTGATCTGTGGGGCTGGAGAGCAGAAGTCCTGTCTGTGTCAATGGGATTACACAGTTCAGTGGTAGCCTGGGCAGATTCCACTGTCCCTTTCGCCCAGCTAAACTGGAACAACAACTGTTTGTTCAAACAGAACAAGCCACTCTCTCATTGCTAAGTGAACATTGTCACCATTCAGCCCTCAGAGCCTAAACATGCAAGTGATGGATATGCAATGTGTGCAGGCGGACTCTAAAGTCTTCAGTTGCTCGACACATGGTTACAGGATGCTAAATATTTCCTTCTGCTATTATCTCCACCAGTACCTGAGGGTTCCCTGGAATGAACTGTTTGTGTAAATGGATCATGGCTCCTGCGTATATTTACAGTTGCACCAATATTTGTAGCCGTGGTATTTCTATGGCTGCAGGTCAGTCAGTTTGTTCTTAGGCCACCATGAGGTTCATTCTGCAGTGCAGAGGGAAATAGCTTGTCAACGAATGAATGGATTGCCCTGACATTTGCTACAGTTATTCAATGTCTGTACGGATGATAAATGAACATTCCCTTTGACCCATTGACTTTCCCTCTTGCAACACCAGTTGGTCAGAGTTCATCTTAAATACATACAGTTGCAAGAAAAAGTCCACAGAATATGTTGCCAGTAGTGCTGTGGAACATCCAGGTGCTCTTTTGCAAACTTCAAACGTGCAGCAATGTTTTTTTCTGGACAGCAGTGGCTTCCTCCGTGGTGTCCTCCCATGAACTCCATTCTTGTTCAGTGTTTTATGTATCGTAGATTCGTCAACAGAGATGTTAGCATGTGCCAGAGATTTCTTTAAGTCTCTAGCTGACACTCTAGGATTCTTCTTCACCTCATTGAGCATTCTGCGCTGTGCTCTTGCAGTCATCTTTACAGGACGGCCACTCCTAGGGAGAGTAGCAACAGTGCTGAACTTTCTCCATTTATAGACAACTTGTCTTACCATGGACTGATGAACATCAAGGCTTTTAGAGATACTTTTGTAACCCTTTCCAGCTTTATGCAAGTCAACCATTCTTAATCGTAGGTCTTCTGAGAGCTCTTTTGTGCGAGGCATGGTTCACATCTGGCAATGCTTCTTAAGAATAGCTAATTCAAAACTGGTGTGTATTTTTTATAGGGCAGGGCAGCTTTAACCAACACCTCCAATCTCGTCTCATTGATTGGACTCCAGGTTGGCTGACTCCTGACTCCAAGTAGCTCTTGAAGAAGTCTTTAGCCTAGGGGTTCACATACTTTTTCCACCCTGCACTGTGAATGTTTACATGGTGTGTTCAATAAAAACATGAAAACATATCATTGTTTGTGTGGTATTAGTTTAAAGCAGACTGTGTTTGTCTATTGTTGTGACTTAGATGAAGATCAGAACACATTTTATGACTAACTTATGCAGAAATCCAGGTAATTCCAAAGGGTTCACATACTTTTTCTTGCAACTGTATTTCAACATTTAGGCTATTAATGGATTGAAAAGGATTGTTTTTTTAGATATCAGTGGTTCTCAGAAAGTCAATTGTCCTCTGACCTTTCCTCTTGCGCCACCATCAGCGTAACCCTATGGCATACTGTTGCCCTCAGGCAACAAACCACTTCTTTCGACCTCACACTGGCCCTCTAAATATTTAATTTTTTAAAAATATACACAATGTCACCTGACATGCTGGTTTCCAATACAATGAGGGAATGATATGGGTGTGGCATTTTGTCTGGGGGTGGAGCAGTCCTTTCTGCAAGCAAAGCTGCAGGGGACTCAGGGCCACCACTTGGTAAGATACATTTCACTTTTTAACATATTAGAAATGTACACAACTTAAAATAAAAAATATATGCATGTGCATGAATACGTAAAGAAGTATATTTGATTGTTTAAAGGCTTATTATGTATTTATAAATTTGCTAAAACTATGTTTTTTTGTTCGTTGCCTCAGGGCAACACTGTGCACTTAGACCACTTTTTTCCAGGCAATATCATGCAAGTGTGCAAATGTGCTCAGCTGTAAAATGATAAACCTAGTCAATGTTTTTACATCTACTGATATTTACAGGACACGGACCACATTTTAAAATTGATATGATATCAGGGACCCCTAAGCTCCTAAAACACATGGTGACATTTTTTATTTCAAAATAAAAAGTCATGCCATAGAGCAGGGGTGGGGAACCTTTTTCCTCTCAAGGGCCATTTACATTTTTACAACATCCTCCGAGGGCCGTACAAATTATTGACCTCTGCTTAAAAAAACTAAAATCACAGCCCATTCATTTGGCCTTTCTTTCATAATGTGCAAACCTTAAACTCTTAATCCAGATATCTTACCATGACTCGCATATGCATGCACGTGCACGGTTGTGGCATGACCACCAAAACAGAAAGATATGGACACAAGATGTGTGCAAATGTATTTAGTTTCCTGTCCATGTGGACATTATTTAAGTGGGGGGGACCTAACCTCCTCTAGGGGGGTACGGGGGCATGCTCCCCCGGGAAGATTATTTTTTAAATATTGAAGTTAAGAGCATCAATCTGGTGCACTTTGAGAGCAAAATGAAGAGATCTATGGATACATCTCTCAACACCCATATGAAACAGAACTGTAAACAGATTTCTTCTTCTTTATGAATATTTTACTAATCACTCCCCTTTTAAACTGTATTCTTGTTTATTAATAATAACTTTGTTTTACTGTCATATAATAATAATAATAATACATTTGATTTCTATAGCGCTTTTCTTGAACCCAAAGACGCTTTACATTTGGGAGGGAGGGTAGACAAACAAAACAAAAACAAAAACAAAGCCAAAAAGAAACAAAGAAACAAAACAAAACAGAAAAGCAGTCAGGAGGAAGTTGGCTGAGAGGGGGGGGGGGGGGGGCTTATGGATACAGAGTTGAAGAGGTGGGTTTTGAGGCGGGACTGGAACAGGGTGAGGGACTCAGACTCACGGAGGTCTTGGGGGCGGGAGTTCCAGAGCTTCGGGGCTGCCACAGAGAAGGCTGTATCCCCGAAGCTCCGGAGTTTGGCCTTGGGGATGGAAAGCAAACCGGCTGAGGTTGGTCAGATGGTGGAAGGCTTTGAAAGTGAGGACCAGGAGTTTAGTGGATGCAGCAGGGGCGGACTGGGACACAAATTCAGCCCGGGACGTTCAGACCAAGCGGCAAACTCTGGGGAACAGCCGGGAAGCCAATACGGAAGTGCCACACACTGCAGTTCATATATTGGCCGATAGGCGATGGCTGCAGAAAGGAGCAATTTCCATAGACCCCATGTTAAAATGGCCAACTTTACAGCAGAAAAAAACATGTTTCTACCCCTGGCTCCATACATTTTTATTATCGATATAGTTAGATTCCACCTTCATGATTATGAATCTGTGGGTGAATTGTTTTCTAACACGACCCTTTTATTTATATTAGGTCTTAAAGTTTGTGCATACATTAGGGCGTGGTCACGTTGATGGACACGTACATGCCTCACTGTCAGCTAACAGCAACTTGTCCACTCTGCTAGGCTACAACCATAGAGGGCAGGCTACAACGTTAGTTAGTCATAGTACTGTACTTGACCCTTTAGCTTTAGCCGTGTTCGTGGTGATTGTGCCTTTTAGGGAATATTGTTACAAATACCAGACAATTAAAATGTCGTGCTGTACGCTTGAATGTACTAACAGAACTTCCAAGAAGTCTAAAATGATAATATTGTACATGTTAACCCCGTTCGCAGGTGTTTGTGTGCTTGGTAGCTTAGCTTGTTACTTATTAGCCAGCTAAGGACGTAACCCTTTATGCATACATATACATTTTAGTTTATGATTCAGCCTTGGGTAAGACTTTTATAGTCTATGGCTATGACGCCCATAATGCTAAACGGGAGCAAATGTTAATAGGGGACCCAATTGGTGGCCGCCGGAGCTAACGGAGCCGCAGGGGGCTAGCTCCAGCCGGCGTCCCGGAGCTAGCCCACTGCGGCTCCGTTAGGTCCGGGCGGTGGAGTCCGTCTTTTCTCAACGTGTGAATGACAAGCATTAAGAATAACAAAATATAGCTAATTCTCTTGCAGATTGTCTCATTTGATTATGAATGTAACGTTTATATAGGGGAACTACACTGTTAGCAGTAACTTGGTATGCATGTATTTCATGTTAGCTTAGCTTCTTAGCCTGAGCTAGCTCTGTTTACTTCCGGAGGCAGCAGGTCCCGCCTCGGCTCCGCCTCTTTGCCCTTATTTGGAGCAGGCGGGATTAGACTCTGACGTCACAGTCGAGCCGTTAGTGGCCGACTCCGCCTACTAAGGGCTTCACGGCAACTCTGCAGAATCCTATGGGTGACGTCACGGACACTACGTCCATTTATATATACAGTCTATGGTTCAGACGCACCGGCCGGGCCCACACACCGGGCCGCCGCCCACACATGCGGGCCACCCTTGAAGCCTACAGATAAATGATACATCTACTATGCTCATATACTGTATAAATATGGCTAGATTCCTCAGAGTCAAGCCATAACATAAAAGAGATGGACAACAGGAGTAAGGTGCAAAATGAAACCTTCCTTTAGTTAAGGTGTCTTAAACATTTCCGTGTCATGTGTGAAGTGTGTCAAAGTGGCTGACTGTAGGAGTCAGTAGGCTTGTTTGAGACGCGTTGCGGCTCGCCACGAAAGTAGACGAGAGTAGCCGATCGCAGCCGGGGGAGGTCTCAAAAAGCTCGCCTGAAGTCGGACAGCTCCGAGTCGGCTTCGCCTTCTTCTTCGCCTTCTTCTTCGCCTTCTTCTTCGCCTTCTTCTTCGCCTTCTTCTTCGCCTTCTTCTTCGCCTTCTTCTTCGCCTTCTTCTTCTTCTCTCGGTTTTTTGGCGGATTGCAAACAACTTTAAGGTGCATACCGCCACCTCCGGAGTCGGCTTGACTCGGTTTGCATTTATAAAGAATGCACAAATGTGTTTAATCGTTAATGTCAGATATGTACTAAGTAAATACATTTGTTCCTGCTCAAGATTAGATTCAACTTTATTGTTATTGCACATATTACAGGTACTGAGACAACGAAATGCAGTTTAGCTTCTACCCAGGTGCAACAAGCAGTAAAGTGAAAAGTAATGTACACAATAGACAGAATAAAATATAGAATGAATTGAATGATGAATAAACAGTGAGGGGTATGCATATACACAGCAGCCTGTGAGCAGTATGAACAGTGTGTATGAATATGCTAAGATATATAAAGTATGAAAACGGTAAGCAGTGCAAGTATAGTATAACATAGATATTAATTTTATGATGATAAACATTGTGGAACAAAGTGTGTGTGTGAATCTAGCTGCGTCAGGGGAGTCTCAAAAATCCACACACAAATGCAGAGAGATTCACATACAAATGCAGAGAGATCCACACACAAATGCAGAGAGATTCACACACAGAAAGCGTTTTTTATATAAATGTAACAACACTCAAATGTGTTTTTGATGTAACTATTTGTGTGTGGATGAGAAATATATTTGTGAAACTTTTAAATAACTCATCTCTCTCGAGTTTTATTTTTGAGCTTTGCTAAAAGCCACTGCATCAAGTGTCCTACGTGGGTTGCCGTCCGGAGTTGTCCAATATGGCGGACCATCTCGCACATGCGCAGTACAGATCGGGCAGGGGGACAGATCGGCTAGTGACAATCTCTTTGCTTTTTTGTCGAGGGAAACAATTCGCAGCTTACTTCCGGGTTTTAGGATGCGTCACTGCAACTCTCTCATCTCCTCTTCACACACTCCACTTTTCGCAGCACACGTACTTACAGCCAATCAGCTCTGAATTATGTGAGATGACGTATGGTGGGGATGGCAGCTCAGTGCCCCGATGGTCATTATTTTTTTGCCACACACATTAAATTGAAAAATACTCTGAGCATGCGCAGTGTAGTTTTTACAGTCACCTTAGACAGTGAGAGGGAGGGGCATGATCGGGTTTTGTCCCACATGGCTCAAAACGTCTCAATAGGCACACACTGTAGACACTAATTAGAATAACACAGACTAAAACAGCAATATACAGACGAATCAGATGATTAAACGTGATCTTAAAATATATTTTATATATATTTTTATTTATTTTGTTGTAATCATTATTTTTAATACTTTCTGCTGACTGGGTGGGGCTGTGCCTGTCGCCACTGTGTGTACGGCTCCTTATGGGTACTGACATTTCTGAAGTACCGGAGCGGCGTTCTGGTGCTCAGAACTGCACCCCTGTCAGACGAGATATATACCACGTGATGACACGTTAGGCTTGTGTTGTGTTCAAGGACCCTGACCGTGGCCAGGAAAAACAGGCACTCGCTTTTTTAATTATTTTGCGGTCTAGATTTTTATTTATTTTTTGCGTGTGTTTATAAATTACCTCCAAGGCTGTATCAAATGGTCTCGCGGGCCATATATGGCCCGGGGGCCGGAGGTTCCCCACCCCTGCCATAGAGGGTTACATTTTTTTCTATTTTTATTAAAGTATCTCAACAATTATTTCTGTGACATTTGGTACAGACATTCATGATTTTAGCAATTGTGACTGTGATCCCCACTGTGGCAGTGGCGTGCACAGACATTTATAGGGGCAGGGAAGAGAAAAAAAAGGGCACCTTCTGAGTCGTCGTGGCGGTCTGGCGTTCGCCCCGCGCGCGAAATTGTGCGCGGAAATTTGCCGGATAATGGCGGATTTTGTTAGTTTCTTTTCGGTTTTTGGTTATTCCTTCCATCTCTCCCTCATTTTGGTCATCATCAGAGAGCACTGTTTCTGAACATGGTGCTGCTCTGGACTCTGACATTTCTGCTTCATCTGTGTCTGACTCAGAGATATTTTCTATGGATTTGTCTCCCTCATCTTAGATGGACTATTGCAGGACAGCAGGGGGCTGCTTCCCTGAGCCTGCTGTAGCAGCCTAGAATACAAACAATATAGAATATGATGTTTATTTCAATTATTTGGGTAAGGCAATGCAATGCATGATAACATTAAGACTCACCAGACTTTAACTGTCATGGCCAAAATTCAACACCCTACCACATAGTTGTTGTTTTTTTGTCATTTGGTAAGTAGCTTCATGTCTGATTTAGTATCACTTAGTGTGGTTAAAATAAATTGTGGGCCTCTCAATACAATTATATTATTATTTATTATTATTATTACTACTATTATTATCACAGTTCAAATCTGAGCATGAAAGGGCTCTAGACAGACAGTGTGTCCCTTAACATGACTCTGGTATTGACTCTGACCTTTCTTCTTCATCTTCATCATTGATGATGGGTAAGGGTTCATCAGGCACATCTGCATCCTCAACTTCCTTGCTGGTAGGCTCAGGCTGCTTTACCCAGGAGAGCAGAGAGCTGCTTCCCCGGGCTGCCTGCTGTAGCTCTCTTTTCTTTTCTTATCCTGACTCTTCTTGGCATTATTCTACAAGTGGTAAATGTAAATGAGCTAAATCAATGTACTGCTCTGCTGTGCATGATAATTAAGGGTTAATCTCCTAGAAACATTTAACAGCAGCATTAATGTAAACCTATAAGGTTACTACTACTTATATTGTACTTTATGAGGCATTTTTACTTTACTTGAGTATTTCCCATTTTCAATACATTTACTTCTACTCCACTACATCTCAGATGCAAATATTCTACTTTTACTCCACTACAATTATTTGAAAACTTTAGTTACTAGTTACTATGTGGATTTTGATTAAGATTATTACAAAACATACATTTAATCACTTCAGCCCTAGCATAATGACGCATTGTGAGCGTGTAGATCTGCTATTTTCAAAAGTGCACAACGAGACTAAATGGATGGATGCAAGAAAATAAGTAAAGTTATAGTTTAGTTTGGCATCTGATTTAGGGGACTAAACAATACACTCGTTGTATTTGTTACCTGGTGGTTACTTACTTGGTCGTCACTAGGGCACTTCGTGTTGCTGCGTGCTGCTGCACCACACACCCGCCGTGGCCTGTCTGACTGAGTGACTGACTGTCTGCTCTGCGCGATAAGCGTTCACGTTGAGAGCAGGGAAGGGAGGGGCTGCAGCCAGGGCACGTACGGGAGTGCCGCGGGGCACGTGTGGGGATGTCTGACAAAATTACATCGCGCATTTGGGGCATTGTTGTATATATTAGAAGCTTTTAATCCAGAATTGATCGATGTTACCATGAGCCACATACAATAAACTGTAAAAAACGAACTTTCAAAAGGGCACATTGCTGTCCTGAGGGCAAAACGGGCAGGTGCTCAAGCACTACCTAGAGTCTATGTGTGCACGTCTCTGCACTGTGGCAATTGTAACTGTGATCCCCAGACCTACTTATGACCTGATACCTGATGGCAATCCTATCAGCCTCAGCTGTACTTTGTGTTAAATGCTATCTAGCAAACGTTAGCATGCTAACATGCTAAACTATCTGCAGTCTCACAGACGCACTTATCTACAGATACTGAGATATTTTCCTAATCCTAACACTAGCTGTGTGTCCGCACAAAGACCTAGGTCCTAGACCGTTAGATCATAATTACATTACATTACCTTACATTGCATTTAGCTGACGCTTTTATCCAAAGCGACTTACAATAAGTACATTCGACCAGGAAGACACAACCTTGAAGAAAACAGAATCATATAAGTACATCAGGTTTCATAGAGCCAAACATTTCAAGTGCTACTCAACTGGCTATAGATAAGCCAGTCATTTATCAGTATATAAGTGCTTTGTTAATAAATCTATCGCTCGAGGTGGAGTCGAAAGAGATGAGTTTTCAGTCTGCGCCGGAAGGTGTGTAAGCTTTCTGCTGTCCTGATGTCAATGGGGAGCTCATTCCACCATTTTGGAGCCAGGATAGCAAACCCACGTGTTTTTGCTGATGGGAACTTGGGTCCCCCTCACAGCGAGGGTGCAGCGAGTCGTTTGGCTGATGCAGAGCGTAGTGCACGCGCTGGGGTGTACAGTTTAACCATGTCCTGGATGTACGAAGGGCCAGATCCATTCGCAGCATGGTAAGCAAGTACCAGTGTCTTGAAGTGGATTCTAGCAGTTACCGGAAGCCAGTGAAGGCAGTGGAGGAGCGGCGTGGTGTGGGAAAATGTAGGAAGGTTGAAGACCAAACGAGCCGCTGCATTCTGGGTGAGCTGCAGAGGTCGGATGGCACATGCAGGTAGACCAGCCAGGAGGGAGTTGCAGTAGTCTAGGCGTGAGATGACGAGAGCCTGGACCAGAACCTGCGTCGCTTTCTGTGTCAGCTGGGGACGTATCTTCCTGATGTTGGAAAGCGTGTATCTGCAGCAACGGGTTGTAGCAGCGATGTTTGCAGTGAAGGACAGGTTGTTATCTAGGATCACACCCAGATTCCTTGCAGTCTGAGTCGGGGAAACAACAGAGGTGCCGATGTTGATAGTCAGGTCAAGAGTGGGACAATCTTTTCCCGGAAGGAAAAGCAGCTCAGTCTTGTCAAGGTTGAGCTTGAGGTGATGAGCAGACATCCACTGAGAGATGTCAGCTAGACAAGCAGAGATGCGTGCGACGACCTGGGTCTCTGAGCGGGGAAAGGACAGAAATAATTGGGTGTCGTCAGCGTAGCAGTGGTATGAAAAACCATGCGGGCTAATGACTGATCCGAGCGAGTTTGTGTACAGGGAGAAGAGGAGGGGACCAAGAACAGAGCCCTGAGGGACCCCTGTAGTTAATTGACAAGGGTCGGACTCAGACCCTCTCCAAGTTACCCTGTAGGTACGGTCTTTGAGGTATGAGGTGAGGAGGGAAAGTGCAGAGCCTGAAACTCCAAGTTTTTGGAGAGTGTGAAGGAGGATCTGATGGTTCACTGTGTCGAATGCAGCAGACAGGTCCAACAGGATGATGACAGAGGAGAGGGATGCTGCTTTGGAAGTGTGCAGTTCCTCAGTGACAGCAATGAGAGCAGTTTCTGTGGAGTGACCTGCCTTGAAACCAGACTGGTGCGGATCCAGAAGGTTGTTCTGATGGAGATAACAGGAGAGTTGTTTAAAGACAGCACGTTCAAGTGTTTAAGACAGGAACGGGAGTAGAGAGACAGGCCTGTAGTTTATAACATCAGACGGGTTGAGAGTGGGTTTCTTTAGGAGAGGGTTTACTCTTGCCTCCTTGAGAGTGTTTGGAAAGTGACCAGAAGTTAGAGAAGTGTTGATGAAATGGGAGAGAAACGGTCGAATATCAGGAGCGATAGTCTGAAGGAGGTTTGAAGGGATAGGGTCCAGAGGACAGGTGGTAGGGCGGGCAGAGGTAATGAGGGTAAGAACCTCACTTGGAGAGAGAGGGGAAAATTAGGTTAGTGTGTTGGTGGAAGGAGGGTCTGGTGACCCAGCGGTGAGTAAAGGTGAGTCAGAAAAAGAAGAGCGAATATCATCAACCTTTTTTTCAAAGTGGATAACAAAGTCGCTTGACAGAAGTGAGGAGGGGGAGGGGCTTTGGGAGGGTCCAAGAGGGTGGAGAAGATGGAAAATAGTTTTTTGGGATTGGAATAGGAAGATTGGATCTTATCTTGAAAGAAAGTGCTTTTTGCCTGAGAGATCGAAGCAGAGAAAGAGGAGAGGAGAGCCTGATAGGTTAGGAGGGTCGTCACGGTGTTTGGATTTCCACCGTTTCCGCTCTGCTGCCCTAAGGACGGTTCTATTAGCACGCAGTGCATCATTTAGCCAGGGAGCAGGAGGGGACTGACGAGCCTGCCGAGATGTGAGAGGAGAGAGAGAGTCCAGAGAGGATGAGAGAGTAGAGAGGAGAGTTTCTGCAGCAGAGTTTGGAGGCAGGAGTTGGAACGAGTCAGAGGAAGGGAGGGCTGAGAGCACCGATGAGGCAAAGGTAGAGGGGGAGAGGGAACGAAGGTTACGGCGGACAAGTGCAGGATGAGAAGAGATTAGTTTGTTATGTTTGGAAAGAATGAAATGAAGAAGTGATCGGATGTGTGGAGCGGGTTTACAGAGAGGTTAGAAGTAGCGCAGTTCCTTGAGAATATGAGATCAAGGACATTGCCAGCTTTATGAGTCGGTGGGGACGGAGACAGTGAGAAAGCAAAGGCGGTTAACAGAGATGTTAGTTCGTCTATCTTCCCTGTCTGGAGGTTGAAGTCTCCAAGAAGTACAGCGGGAGGACCAGTTTCAGGGATGTGTGAGAGGAGATTATCTAATTCCTCCAAGAAGTCCCCCAAGGCGCCTGCTTAACATCAGCAGGCTAGCATTGTTAGCATGTTGACAGCTTAGCCTTACAGAGCCACGAGCATGGCAACACACCTTCAGGCTTTTCACTTTAACAGTGTATCAAAATTAATGATGCTTAAAGGTTGCTTATTATACTCTTTTTCAACAATATATTATAGGTCTTAATTATTTACAAAACAAGTCTCTGAAGAGTTTGGCTGAAATACCAAACAGATCATGCATTGTAGCATCTAGCATGCCATAAACCCCTCTGTTTCAGCAATGTTTCAAAAGTGCCGATTCTGTGTATTTAGCTTTAATGCTAATGAACTGCTGCTGGCCACGCCCCTCTGAAAAGTGATTAGTTTGAAAAAACACAAAGGTGCTCTAGGAGGAGATTTAGGTAATAAGGTTGGTTATTGGCTAATGGTTGCACAACCCATAAAAACCTTGTGACATCACAAAGTGGCCAAAATCTGATCAGCTAATTTTTAGAGAGGTTTTTATATAGATAGATCAAGACAAAAAGAGAGCGAACCTTTTTCATCATCATCATCATCATCAAAGTTTATTTATATGGTTCAGTATGATACTTTATTATAATGTTTATGATAATTAAGAGTCTGTACGGTTTTGTTTTATCAGGAAGGTGACATGCCAGAGGAGGTGAACATTGACGACCTGATTGGCCTGCCTAACGATGATGAGCGAGTCAACAAGTTACAGGTAACATGACCTGCGTGTGAGAAACTTTAAGAATATTTAATAGTGCAGTGTTAAATAATGGTTTAAATTCACCTCATGCTCATGATTGAAGTCTTTCTGCACCAAGATGAAGATATTTTGTGAAGAGAACCAACATTAACACACACATATTCACAATAACCCTTACACATCATTGCTATTTTATGATTTTATTTATTTCTTTTTAATCTTAATTACTTGGACTATTCTGTTCAACAATTCACTCATATACATATGTTATAGTTGATACTGTAACAGTGATTGATATTGTTAGGTCTTAAAATTACTTTGTGTCTGGTTTGTTAAAACATTATCCCTCTTTCTTTGACAGAAGCTCCTTCGAACGTGCAACAACAACACAGAGGTATGTTTAACTTGGATGTTTTTAGATTTGTAATTATTATGCATACCTTATATGCAAATGTGCAGTTTAAGTGTCTGTGTACAAATACACACACTGGTCACATGGACCTAAAGGGAAGCTGCAGCTTCTGACACCTCATCCCATAGTTTCTCCACATGCTTTAACAATGGCTTTCTGTGCTCTCTTGCCTTTTTCTGTTCATTTAAAACTGAAACAATGAGTCTTTCTGGACTCAGGCGTTGGCCTCGCTGTGGCCTGGTCTGAGATGCAAACGCTGGCAAAAGAGCAACGAGGGTTAGTGTAGCTGCTGCTTTCTAACTCACACTCTGCTGGGGAGCATTGTTAAGAGAAGTCCATAATTTTTTCAAGTCTTAAAATAACATGTATGTGTGTACACTAAAATCATTCCTGTTTAAACTGGACATATAAAGATCTCCTTCTTATATGCCTCAGATGGTAATGATTGCGAAACTCAAAGTCCTTGCTCAGTGTAAAGATTTATCCCAAAGTGTATCTGAAGTCAATATGTGACTTCAACAGTCTGAGTTTTTCAAATTAAGTGGGCATCTTTCAAAGTAAATCTTATAAAACAGGTTCTGTGTTCCCATGCAGTGGATGAAGAAAAATCATTTGTTACAGAAATGTGTGTAACATTAGAATTATGTAAATGTTGTAACCTTATTTCAACATCAGATGAATGGCAGAATTTGCCTCTCAACACTTTCTTTGAAAAGGTTTTAAAGGGAATCTCTTGATAAGTAGTATGAAAAGAGGACAAATATTTATTTTTATTTGACTGCTGATTAATATCTATAAAACTATAACAAATGAATCTACAGTCTAACAAATGTTTACAGTCAGTATCAAGATAACTTTCCCAGTTGTACCTGTGTTGTTGCCATAACACAGCATGTCACTGTGATTCCTATCAGGCTAAAGACGCTCATACTCAGTATTTTACAAAGTAAGCTGTAGAAGAGGTCACCCAAAGTTTATGCTCAAATAAGTGTTTTTGGATAAGTATTCATGCATCAATGTCAAATATATATATAAAAAAACAGCAATTAGTATCATTAATAGTGTCAATCAATTTAGTTTTTTGTCCTTTTCCATCCCTTTTTGTTGAATATTTGAGATGTTTTAATGTCCATAGATAGAAAAAGCCCTTGGAGAGCAGCGAGGTCCCAGGACTGTAACTGAAGGCTGAGAAACAGTTCCATCTGTGTTCTGTGTTGTGACGTAAATGTGATGATCATTTCTCAAAACTGACAAAATAAATCACTAAAAATAAGTTACCAGAATGTGATCTGTGACATGCCAGAAAAAAACACGGTAACACTTTATATTAAGGTACACAAATTAACCATGAACTACTTGTTAATTAACATGCATATTAGCAGTATATTGGCTCTTTATTAGTCATTATAAAACACTTATTAATGCCTTGTTCTACATGACCATATTCTACAAGTAATATGCCATTAGTTGAGAGTTTTTCCTCAATAACCCTCAAATTAGTGCTGATTTATTGCAAGTAAGGAAGTTGTTGTACATTAGTTTTGGTCTTAATATGGGCCTAATAAGGCAGTAGTAGCACAATAATAGTAATTCTCCCATAATATATTCAACAAAAAGGGATGGAAAAGGACAAACTAAATTGATTGACACTATTAATGATACTAATTGCTGTTTTTTATATATATATTTGACATTGAGGCAGGAATACTTATCCTTTCAAATGTCTTTACTGTAATGGTGGTTTCCTTAATGTTGCAATTGTCCACTGGTAGTCAAGTTTCTCCCCTGAACTCTCCACCCTGCCTGCCTCCCACCTTTCCCCCCTGCCCCAAATGGTCCCCCCCCCCCCCCCACACACACACACACACACACACACACACACACACACACACACACACACACCACACACACACACACACACACACACACACACACACACACACACACACACACACACACACACACACACACACACACACACACACACACACACACACACACACACACAACCTTCCCTCATCCAGCACCAGTCACTTTTCTGCCCATCTCCACTGCACTGAAACTGTACTTTGAACATTTAAAATATATTATTAACATTTTAAATTGTATACCCCGTTTATCTAGGCCCTTTTTGTTTTGTGTTATGTACATATGTTACACTGTGGGACTGCGGGAAACGATATCTCGAGATTTCTGGATGTATAACACATAGTAATTTATTTTTTTTAACAATTTTTTTGACTTTTACCTGTCACTCCTTGGTAACAGTATGTTGTTGTTTGTTTGTTTTAGTTTTTTTCACCAACACTATTTATCAATTTCTAAAATAAATCTTTCAAGTTCTGAGTAGCTTAAATACACAATGTATGTACTGACCATAATATGTTGGTTCTATAGCAAACTGTTTAATGTCTCTTGAGACAGGCTCAGATCTTACACATCCTATTGTTTATGCTGCAATTCTGCTATTATGCTCACAGACCATATCACCATGTGTATGTGGCAATCAGCAATGTTTTAATTGAAGCTAGTGCTGAGGAAGGGAATAAGCAGATGTGTTTAGTTTAGCAGTACTAAATGTAGCAGAGAAACAGGCCCTTATTTATCTTGTCCTACTGCCTTGTCCTGGATACAAATAGGTTAAAGTATACAGAAAGGAAGGAATTATTAGCCATTACTGCTAAATGTTAAAGGAACGTGTTTCGTTTCAGGCAGGGAGGGGAGAGAAACTCCTTCTGGAGGGAACTTTGGGAATTTAGCCTTTGCAGAACATTCACATGAAACCTATACTGTATACTCTAACACACTACAGGAAAGGGAAAACCCCCAAAATACAACAGGGCCACTTTAACATGGATACTGGATCATCTGGGATCATGAATCATATTGAATATACTTGACTTTACATTAGTGACAGCAGACATTATACTTATGAACAAATAACATATAGGGGTCGTATTGACACATTTAAAAGACCCATTGGAACTCTTTAATTGTAGAACATGAATCCCTCTCTACTTCCTGTGACGCTGTTCCCCTCAGGCCTTCATCAGGGATTTGGTGGTGAAGCTGGAGGGAGTTCACAAGCAGGAGGAGCTACAGAGCGAAGGCATCGAGCATCCCATCATCAGCCACAGCCACTACCGCCACGAGCCCTACCACTTCAACAACCACCACTAACCCCCCCCCCCCAAACCAGGCTCTCCGAAGACCCCTCCACCCGGACACACTGCTGCAGACTGGCTGTTCTTTTGAACTATGTAAGGCAAAGACGGACACAACTCACTAACTAAGGCATTATATCTCAAGTGCTCCTGGTACATAGCCTAGCAAAAATAAATAACAACAACAAAGTTTATGGTCCCAAAATGTCTATTCCTATTTCTTAAACCACTCATCAAAGAAATGAAAATGTTTGACTTATCTCATGTGCTAAATAGTCAAGAATATTAAATGAAATAGAAATTCATTAATATATCAATACATCATAGAAACAAATATGTTCTTCCACTCCCAGTATCGACCTTTATATGCAGCACTATAAGCTGTAACTCACGTTTTCTCGTCTGGAACACACTATTTTATCTTGCTCTTATTGATATTATCCTCCTGTCCCCAAGTTAGATGCAACAGTTCTGCACTAACTGATCAAGTCACTGAATAACAATATCATGTTTAACACTTTAGACACATATGACCAATTAACATTAGTTAGATTATGATGTCATGAATGTTACAGTATTTATTGTCATGTTCACAGTACATGTGTGACACTGGAAGTAATCCTGTTGCATTGCTGACACACTGTTGCTTTTTCATTCTTTACTGTCATCCATCCCTTCTGTTTTTGAGACATAGTGTTACTACTATTTAAGTTGCAAAGTGACACTAGTCCTTTCAATTGCAGGAATTCTAAATAAAAATGTGTTTCTCCGTCGGTTCATGTTTCATGTAACAAATGGTGTTCCCCAGGTCAGGAAGCACTGACAATGTGGATTACCTGAACAGTTTACAAAGGACGCTGATTACCTGATTATTATTATAATTATCTACATTTTTGCTGAATGTTTTTAAGGTTCAATTTAATAGATTTATACTGTTTTGTATCCTAAAACAGAGTGGGAAACGGGTCACTAGCTCTTATTGTTATCTCTTTTTAATGTGTCACAGTATAGTCACACTAATGATGCAGCATGGCCATGACTTAGTGTCCAATGCATGTGCACAATTTGAGCAGGAGGGTAAAAGTAGCACGAGTCAATACATGCAGACAAATTGAGTACAAGGGGAAGAAATATAACACATGAAATAAATGCCAAATTCTTTACAGCCCACACTCCACCCTTCCCACACCAGAATGACCAAAGCAGGCTATTACATGAAACATCTGGGCCTGTATGTATAAAGATAAGGTTATTTAGAACACTCTCTAAACTTACAGGTGAACAAATCTATTCAATTGTGTAATTGAGAAGCTGTGTAAAGAAACTCAAATCAACCTTTAAGCAAATTCTAAGTATTATATTTCTGCTGACCGCAGGAACTCTTCAGTGTTCCCATACTGCCCACATACAGCGAATCAGCCCATGAAAGACCTTCAAGTATCAGTCATCACAGCTTCATACACACTTAACCTCTCATCAGATACACCATACAACCACAATCACAGCATTCCTGTTTGATTCCAGCTGGATACCTATCTCTGCCGCAATACCATAAATAATCAATAAATCTAATACTCCATTACAAAAGAAACATTTAAAAAAGCTTAATATTCCATTACACATTTATCTCAGGGTGGGTTCAAGTTTATCCAGCATACAACACCTTCTGTTCTGACTCTACTACTACTACTACTACTTTGGGGAGGAGGGGTCCCTCTCCCAGGAAGGACATGCAATAGATACAAATTATAACATAAGCAATAAAAAAAGATGGATCCAGGTGAATGTCAACCATATTCCAGGTGCCGCCACTAGGTGGCATATGGGGGCCACAGAGTTCAGCTGTGTTTGGGAACTGTTCACCAGAGCAGTTCTTACCTTGTTGATTTGTTTCTTTGCCTGGTTATTTTTTTTAATTGCACAATACAGCGCTGAGCCATTAGCACACACTCCTCTCGTAAATCCCTCAGCTTTACGATTCTGTTCTTTGTGTCACAATAGAGCTCTGTCATTCCTTTAGTGACCTTGAAGCTCTGCAGTAAAGCAAAGACAATATAGCGACCGCACCAGAGTTGATGGGCATTTTAACTGGGATTAGTCCACTAAAGGTCTTCCGCTGAGGAAGATGACGGGTTGATGGCGTACCAACGGGATTAAAACTCAAGGCCGTGGACACTGAATCATCCTCATAGTTCCCTTTCCTCCTCTAACAGAAATCACACACACACACATACACACACATACTTAAACACACACACATTAACAGACAGACAGACAGACAGGGTGTGTAGAGCTAATAAAAACTTTAAACACTGCAAAGGAATGCTCTGTATCCTAAACTGCACCTTTAATGCAATTAGCCTGATTAGAAGGGTCCCCAGGGTGCAGGACGTGGGGTTGGAGGGTTGGTGGCACAGGAGGGGGAGAAAGGACAGGACGGGCCTTTCCTCAGGAAAACATATCACCTTCCACCACAATAGAGGCCGTCAGGAAACCACAGGCAGCCACATTGCTCTCTTGAGTCACAGAGTACTCTCAGACACGCTCTCACACTCATCAGTCACACACACACATCCACAGTGTCCACAGCCTGGCAGCTCGCTCCGCCAGCACACTCCAGGATGACATTGTAGTGAAACACTGCAAGGCAATCTCATCAGGTAAGTCTCACACTCAGTGTTTCAGTTTGGAATGTGAAGCTTTTATTTTCATCTGGGCTCATGGAGATAACAGGTTTTGCTCATTCACTCAGTTAACTTACCATTACTTATTAATGTCAATGTTCAATATTATAATGTTTCTCTGTAGAAATGATTGCGTTTGGACATTTTCAGTCTATTTGTCCTTACAGAAATTGGTGCCTTGACTTGCTGTGTTCTTGAAATAGGTTTGAAACAGTACTTGGCATTGATAGAAATAGGAAAACATGGTGTAAGTGTTGGTCTTATAACTGAAAAATAATCACACTTGCACTTACGTTATAGGGTAGAAACTCACATTTAAAGGCGATTGTCCCAATTAGACTTTAGAGTACTAAGTGTGTGAACATAATGAGAGCTGAATTATTTGAATTGTTCTATAATGACGAAGAGGCCCTCATAATGTCTGCTTTCTTCATGTCACCTTTTGTTCTCTCAAGGAACTGTTTTGCTTGAAAAGGGTTGTAAACCTTTTTACAACCATCAAGTGTTTCCCTGTCCTCCACCATTCAGATATCTGATGAGCGGTATAGAAGATGAGTTACCTTTATACAGCAATGAGAGGACGTCTAGCTGATGCTGATGTTGAGTTTTAAAGAGTTTGCTCCCAGATTCTATTAACAGAGACAAATACACAGAGATGATCACCAAACCTGAACGATGTGGAAATGGGACACTCAGAGGTCTGAGGTCTGTTTCATGGCAGTCATTTTGAGGTAGATCAGCTTTCATCAAAATAACAATTTCATCTCTTCTATTTGTCATGGATACATTTATATCTCTCCACATGGTGACCTAAACATTCAAATGCTAAGACATGTTTAGTTTGTTGCTATACCCTATTTGAGAGAGAAATACAGCATATTTAATTTCACACACCCTAAGATTATATCTAAATTGATGAGTTGAGGCGTAATCATAATACTTTTTTATTATTAGTAAAACTTTATTCATCGTTATTTTTTGGATAACATCTAGTGTTTCAAATGCTTTATATCAAGTGTTTCGGAGATGTTGTGACTACTAAGCTCTCTAATGTCAAACACCAATTTAAATGATAGCTTGATTTGCCTCTTACATGCGCACTTACTGTAAATTGAAACTGGATGTAATCAATCCTCCTGTGCTTGTGTTGTGAAGAGATTACATTTAAAGCTAACACCAGACTTCCGTCTGACACTCATCCAAAGCTACAGTGTAGCTTAAAACAAGTCTGTCTTCTTTGAACAGTGTTCGCTAAAACATAGAGATTAATAGTGAAATGATCACTTGGTTTGTCTAACTCAGATTTATGTTAGCTTTGGTTGGAATGCATTTATGCAAATAATGGTAACTCAGGATTTAGCTGAAGTACAGAAAACAAATACGTTTTAAGTACATAAAGACTTTGTAGCAGAGCAATTCTGATGTGAATCAGAACATGTAGTTGTTAATGTGAAAACAGGACATTATTTCTATAATTTATAATAATCATTATATGTTGAGCAGAGTGGTATAGCAGGTACGACTGAGATTCAATAGTTAACATTCCAACAAGGAATATTTTGGCATCATCTGACTGGTTTCACCTTCTTTTGTGATTATTTGACCCCAAAAGTCTCTTGAGATGCATATCATTGTGTTTGTTTTGTGCTTTTTGAGTATCTATTTTTATTAAAGTTGGGCTCATGTGATTTCTAAAATGGATTCACACATTCCTACAATAAGCAGGAGAAAGACACACATCATTAATTCTTATAATATTAACTATTATAATATTTATATAAGCTGTTGTTCAGCATGTGAACAGGCAGAAATATTTTTAATACATATTTCCTTATTGACTTAGTGAAGTGCCTTGCATAACCGTCATGTGAACGGATGTTTTTGCTTCCAACTATATATAAACCGTCTGATGGCTGGTGCACCAGCAGAAAAAGTTTTCCACAAGTTCAATTTCCTAAGCACTGAGAGGATGGAGACATGTCTTCTGCACAGGGATTTAACAGGTATTTTGTAGGATATCCTGCTTATTAAAGCTCTGTGGTGTCAGTGTTGCCACACAGGATTATGTGTCATGTTATAAATGACCAAAAAGTCCCTAATAGAGTCTGAGCAAGCATTATTTCTGAAGTTAATTTGATAAGCAGATGCTAATATACACTGAAAACGGAAACGTTGACTTTAATTAAATGTATTATGTCAACAGATTTCACACACCTCTATTAATTAATTGAAAGCAATAATATCACATCTGAAATAAAAATATGAAATAGGTTCAACTTAATGTTATTTTTCAACTAACCTAATGCAGGTATGTGAAATCTGTTGACATAATACATGTAATTAAAGTCACATTTCAGTTTTTCAGTGTAGTTGACCTTGCTAATAACAGTATGACTAAATCTGACGTTGTCCTTGTTTGGCAGTTTGGTAAACTCTCAAGTACAACCATGCCGATTCTGAAGAAGCTCCCGGGACGGTCCAAGAGCTCCCAGGAGTTCCCCCGAGCGAACGGGGAGCTGATCCTGCCCCGGCTGGACCTGGACCTCCAGAACCTGAACGACCTGAAGGAGCTGAACAAGAACTTAAACCCCTTCGAGGACATTGACCTGAATGAGGATGAGAGGAAGGATGGTGACATGGGCCTCTTCATGGGGGAGGTCAGGGGGAACCTCCAGCTGAGGTCCACCCGCGATGGAGAAGAGGAGGAGAACGAGGTGAACGCAGAGAGGCACGGGGCGGGGAACCCTAAAGGGAAGCCCTTAAGGGGGACCCTGGAGCGGATCTGTGGAGTGTCGCCGCTTAAAACCCTGGGAAAACTGGGGAAGGGGCTGCGCATATCGGGACGCAATGTATGGGGGGGCAACTCTCCTCACTTCAGCCCTGGAAACTCAAACAGTCTCCCACCAGAGAGGGAGAAAAGGAAAGGACTGCGCAGGGGCTCTGAAGGAATTATGTCCCTGCTCCGGTGAGGAGGGGGAGGGGGGGACAAAAACATTTTAGCCGTTAGCTGTAGGTCAATGAATTGTAAAGAAGTTCTAATACAAAGAGAAAACATTTGCAGCTGTGGAGGATAATCTTTTGGAGGGCACACAGAATGAGTGAAAATCGTATAAGGTATTATTGTTATATATAGTGTGTAAACACAAATAACCAAATTAGAATCAGAAATCTGGTTTATTGCCAAGTAGGTTTACGCATGAATTTGCTTTAGTGTGTAACGTTGCATACATAAACACAGCAAACGAATGAGGGTGTAAAAAAGGAGTGAATATAGACTTTTAAAGAAATATATACAATTTATAAAAATGTATTTAATTTGTTTTAAATAAATATATAAAAGGAAATACAATTAAAGAAAAGTATGACAAATTACTTTAAAATGCATTTGTGCAGTTTACCTGCGTCTAAAAAAGAGAACAGTGTGGTTTTAAATAGGAAGCATTGAACAGGAATGTACAACATATACAAAGGAATGTGCAAGGTTCACAGTATTTCTGATGATGTGTGTAAATGTAAGGCATAGTGTCTATGGGAGGGGTTGGGAATCCTTTTCAGTGGGGGTCCGGGGCCTTGTTGATGAGGCCAGTTGCTGACAGGAAGAAACTGTTTTTGTAAGAGGGGAGCTGATTGAACAGTTTGGGACCAGGCGTCAAACTCATTTCTTAAGATTACAAAGGAAAATGCATTTATGCAACATGTAAAAATGCATTTGTAATGCTTTTGTAAGGGCGCCGCTACAATCCACCATCAACCATTCTCTGATGGAGTAGAATAAAGATACGAATAAAGGTTGTCTGCAAACAAAAGCAAGATCGTTTAAAAAACAACTAATAATATCCTAAAACATCAATGAAAGGTAATCAGAATCCAAATAAAGGACTGATGTAACTATGATGGGAAAACTACAAGACACTTAAGCGAGTCAAGGCAGTTTTGAATGGTAGCACAACAACAGTTTTTATAGTATGTTGAATTAGCCTCAAAGTCCCAGAGGAGAGGGTGAGAAAAGGAAAATCCCTTGTTACTCCCGTGGCCTGTTATAGGATAGAATATATAGTTAGCTTATTTCCTGAGGAGTTATGTAATATGCATTACCTCTTTTGTTTTACCCTGATATGTTGATTACTTGCTTACAAAGGGACTATATTTAACCGAGGCATGCGCACGGTTTAACAGATGTGTGCTTCATTCCAAACATACTGTGTAGAGTACAATACAAGCCTCAAGTCCCATAGATGCAGCGATGTATGGAAGTAACCCTTTTATGTTAAGAATTCTGGTGTCTTTTCTGCTGCAGTCATTCATGTTGTTGGTTGCTGCTCTGCACTGTTCAGCTTCACAGGTCGACGTAAGGAAGAGCGCAGAGAAAGCCTGCCCTGCGGAAACCTGAGCACAGAGTGCGAGGCGGACGCTTCCAGGCAGCCCTCCTTCCTCAGGATGGTGAGTCTGGGCAAGCTGAAGAGGGAGTCCATGTCAGACAAGGCATCCCAAGAGGCTGATGAGGAAACAGATGAGGAGGAGCCGGTGGTGGTAACCAGAGAGCCCCTCTCAGGTAACAATCAAGGAAGCATCAGGTGTAAACACTCCAGGTCCTGATTGAAAAAAACACACCTTTTGTCAGGAGTTCCCATTACATTGGAGAACTTAGCTCTTCCTGGTTAAGCTTCAGCAGCACTTCCTCCAATCCTAGACAACTCTCTCTTGTGAGGCCGAGAAGTCCCCAGGTCCCTGAGTCACTGGGTTCAATCACCACCAGACTGTGAACCAGGAAATGACCACACTTCCTCCAACCCCAGGTTGCTTTTAGATAGAAGTTCAACCAAGCTACTGTTCACAGACTCCACAGGGGACCTATAGGAATAGAAGAGTGTGCAGGATGAGCAACAAATAGCCCTGTTTGTCAGTCAGGCACACGCACACCACTCAATAAAGAAAAAAACACATCCTTGTTAGTTAACCCTTAATTTTGTGACAAATAGAAATAGCTGTATTTTCTCTTCTTGCTGCCCACAGTACTAGAGATCCTGCAGTTGGTCAACCACAGGGATCTTCTCCTGGCCGACACACACATTCAGGAGCTGGAGCGCGAGTGTGAGCTGCTGTCTCACTTTACAACCACAACTAGTTCCAACCCTACTCCGACTCTTTCTCCCAGCACCCCTCTTGGCATGAATACCTTCTCGTCCTCATCCTTAGACGACTCCCTCAGCTCCAACGCAACACTGGACTCAGGCGTGCGGAAGGCTAAGGACGTGGAGCTCCTGTATGAGGCCCTGCAGAAAGAGATGTGGGACGTTGTGCGGGAGTCCCTCCGCCAGCCCAGTGCGGGTCCAAACCTGGGGCTGGTGGTGCTGGTGATCCAACAGGAGGAGCATGCCGATGCTACCTGGGCCCTGATAGAGGCAACCAAGCCAGAGCAAGAAGGTCTCCAGATCCATTCCAGCCATCGTCCTCGGAAACTGAAGCTGAAGTGGAGGCAGGCTGTGATGGAGGCCGCAGACTGGAGCCTGCCCCATGAGGTGGACACCCAGGCGGGTCAGCTCGCCTTATACCTGGAACGCCTGAGGACTCGCATGGTGGATGACCTGGACGCAGCGAGGAGGAATGCCGTGTCCATTTACCCAGAGGAGTTTGCTGCTTTCCAGGTGTATGTGGATAGCTACCATCGTGCCGTGGCCAAACGTCTTCGGAGCATCACCAGCGGACCGCTGCAGATCACCGATGTCTACTCTTTACTGGACTGGTTCTACAACATCTACAACAGGTAAGGCCGTGGACATCCATATGCTCCAATCATGTATTCAACTGTAACAAACCTGGAAACTGGACTGGTTTAGTAATGATTTCAAATGTTCTACCAGGGATGTGCTGGGAACCATCGGGACAAAGACACCCATCAACTACTCTCCACTGGAGCCCATTCTGCCCCAAGACACAGTGCAGAGGCTGGAGGAAGACTGCATCAGCATCGTCAGGGTAAGAAATGTTCTCTCAACACAGCTGTGGTTTTTTTTGTTGAAAATCTGGATTCAAATTGATATTTTACTCTGTGACTTTCAGGAGAAGGTGACAATAGAGTTGATTCAGGTTCTGGATGAGGAGGAGAGACGATGGGCCCAGACTCTGCACATAGAGGAGTATCAGTCCCACCTGGCACGCTCAGTCATCCAGGTACAGGTCACATGTTGTTTTCACTGGGGATTTTAGTAAATGTCTTTTTAGCCTAGGAAACAGCTGTTTTACCGCTAATGTATTTCACTATTCAAGAGGTTGAAGGTGGACTTGGACCGATCTACATCTGTGAACCAGTTTCTGGGGGCAAGAGTGGCTCGCTGCAGTCTCGTTGGTCTGGCTGACTTTCTCTACTAGTGAGTGTTATTATTATTATTATTATTATTACAAATGTGAAATAATTGCACTCAATTGCACATTTGGTGTGAAAAATGGTGTGATCTGCATTTACTAAAAATAATACATTTGTTATTCTTTATCTAATCAGGCCTTTATTTAATATTCTGGTATTTTTATTGATTTAAGGATGTCTTCAATCCGAAGCAGTGTTTTGACAGGACAGGACAGGAGTGTCCATTTATTGATTGTTTTAGCATTCAGCATGTTTTTTGTTAAACTCTGTCCAGTTTCCAGAGGAAGGTGGAGATGTTTCATGATACTCAGGAAGAATTCGGAGAACGAGGGGACGGATATGTGTCCAGAACCATATCTGTGGTCAACTGCTGCCCTCCTCTCAGGTAGACACAATATTTTTTATTTAGCTAGAAATATACATTTGGGGATTTGTCTGCAGTCATTTTCTGAAGGTTTAGCTTCATGTCTCCTGTGTAGATCCTTAGTGGAGCGCTGCAGGCAGTGTGACCCACAGGGCAGCGAGGACACTGCACAGAGAGCCAACTCCTCCCTGGACCGCATCATCAACCAGTCAGTGAGGGTGCTGACAGAAAGGCTATTCGAGAACATCAGGGTGAGTAAGACACAAGCAAATTCCAGGCTCATGGCCAGGAAATATGACAACGTACCAGTGGGATGACACATTTGAAAAAATCCCGTAAACGTATTTTATTGAAATAGAAAGTAATATGTGGGTTTCTCAATTTCAAACGATCCATGTCTGCTGTTTAGAACTGGAAAAAGTATTCCGATCACTAAATAAGTAAAAATAGCAATCCTACAACGTAAAAATGTACTAATAATAATAATAATAATAATTCATTTATTTTATATAGGCGCCTTTCAAGGCTCTCAAGGTCGCCGTACAAACACATAAAAAACAAGATACACAATACATAACACCAGCATAAGAGACATAAACAAGACAATGCAGTATATAAATCAATCAAATAACCAAATAAATAAAAACAGAGGATGTGTGATGGATAATGATCAGGGTGGATATGCGAGTGTGAAGAGATATGTTTTGAGGCGTGATTTGAAAATGGGGAGATAATTGGTACTTAAAGGAGGGGTAGGTAAGTTTGAGAAACCGGCTCGAGATACACTTGTTGTTATATTCAATGGAATGCTCTTAACATCCCGATAGCAATGAATATCTGAAGTGCTTTGACAAAAAATCCATAAAAAAACGTCATCTGTGGAACCCGTAATACTGTAAAAAGTACGACCAATGATTGCCGCCCTGTCTGTCAGCCTTCCATCTCGTGCACGCACAAATGTATCTCGTGCCCTCATTGGGCGTGCATTGCAGCAGTACTTCAATGACTCGCCAGCAACAGGCGGCCACTTTCACCATGGCAGAGTTAGGTTCAACATCGTCTACTGGTGGCAAAATAAATAATGGAACGGAGCAAATTAGGAACAAAAACAAAGTGGAAACTAGGAGAATTAAAACCAGAGTCAATATCGGAGTTGCTTTTCAACGATGGCGACTACTGATGGAACACACCTATTCCCTATCTTTATTCAAGAGCGTGGTATTTAAATTTGAGAGCATACTTTATGTATTTATTTCCCTCAAACCCTGTCCTCGCACTCAAATAGTGCCTGCTTGCACTTAGATTTGCTCTGCTTCTGCTCAAACTGTACGCTTGCACTCAGATATATTGCTGCTTACAGATTTGTTCTGCTCTCAGATGTATTCTGTGTGCGCTCGAAACTTTTGTGCAACAATCCTGTCAAAATCCCTCAACCAATAGGAGGCCAGGTGTCCTTGCGGGTGCGTTCGCTTGACTTATTACAGCATCCCGTAAGGGCGGTTACTCTTTGGTTTGTCTTTGGTGCGATGACAGGGTTTGAGTGAAGGAAATCAATAAAGTATGCTCTCAAATTTAAATACCACGCTCTTGAATAAAGATAGGGAATAACCCCCATACACACCGAGTTGAAATCTGACGCCGTGGTCGCTCTTTTTCTCTTGGACAGGTAATTATCTGTTTTGTATGGTTTACAATTCCCCTGAACTATATAGCCAACCTAAGTCATGTGCGCGTTCATGTGTGTTGGAGGAGGTGCTCTGTAAGTCTGAAGGAAGGGGCGGATTCTTTTCGGCTGTGTTCTTTCAAATTTTAGTGCACTCGAGCCGGTTTCTGAAACTTACCTACCCCACCTTTAATGTCAGTACCAATTGAGTTATGTGCCTGCCAACTCCAACAGTTAGGGAAACCGAAAACATGTTTCATTCCAAATGAAGTAAAGATAAGTAATACATTATGCAGTATACATATTATGAAGCCTCAGGACCCCCGGCAGCATTAAATATTCAACAAGTCCTCCAACTCATACGACCAAATAGGTGGATTGTTTAAGCACATTATGGCGCGTTTCCACTGCAGGCCTCGTTCGGCCTCGCTCGGTTTGGTTAGGCCTTATTAGGCCCGGCTCACTTTAATGCTGCGTTTCCATTACAGTTTAGGAACTGGGGCAGTTACTATAGTCACGCAGTGTAGGCGGAGCCGTGACGTCATTTTCAATGAGAGCCCCAGAAAAACAACACAGCCGTTAGCTCTTAGCACTCAGAGCTCACAGCTCTTCATATCTGTTCAGAAACTTGACAAAAGTTAAACAAGTACAAACCACAGACTGCCTGTGTCATGGCGAATACAGTCGCTGGTTTATTTATGTCTGTATAGGCCGTTGTTGTGAGTGTGGACGGTCGGAGCATATATAACGTTAGCTTAGCCAAGCTACATTTAGAAAACACGCATTTTAAAAGGATTTTTCGCCTGCCGTCTGTCTGCAGACATGTCAAAGCATTAATTCATGGTTTTTACTAACCGGTATCAGTATGTTGTTACTTCGGCATCATTTTGAAACGTGTATTACAATTAATTCACGGTCAAATATGTTCATCTTGTTGTAGTTGTAGCCCCCTTGCCAGCGATTCTCTCTCTAGTTTAGCATACTCAGCCCGACTCAGCCTGGTTGTTCCTGGCCCTAGAACCACGATTTAGTCGGGCCAGAAAAAAGGTGAAAAAGTAGCCCCGGGCCAAAACTAGGCCAAGTGGAAACGCAACCAAAAACGGGCCCCGCACGGCTCGGCACGCTTAAAGCGAGCTACCCGCTGCAGTGGAAACGCGCCATTAGATTACGACCCATAGCCACGTTTTAAAGTGTAGCACCTCTAGTGGTCGTGTAAGAAACAACATGCTCCCATTTATTCACAAATAACCCTCTCTGGAAAATCCTAAATTGTAGGATAGTTTGGCCATTAAAACGCTTTTTGATTAGATTTCTAGCGAGAAGTGTATATTGTACTTTTAGAATCCACGTCCAGTCGATATGTAGGATATATAGTTTGATAGATCTTACGAAGATGATTTGAGCCTCCATGTAAAGTTACGGGTTGAAAACAGTATTTCCGGTCTCGACGTTTTCAGAATAAAACCAATGATCAAATGAACATTTAATATTCATTACTAAAGGTACAGCCGAATCATCACAACGCACAAAACCTATTACCGCCGCAGATGGACCAAAAAAGGGAGCGTTTGAAAAAAAAAAAAGGGGGCGGGTCCGCTCAGTGAAACGATAACAACGAAACATGGAGGAACAGAAGTCTGCGTTTAAATCGTGTGTGTGTGTGTGTGTGTGTGTGTGATTGTGTGTGTGTGTGTGTGTGTGTGTGTGTGTGTGTGTGTGTGTGTGTGTGTGTGTGTGTGTGTGTGTGTGTTTAAAACCATAGGTTAAAACCAGAGATGGGGTCGTTACTATAAAAAAGTAATATATTACATATTACTTTTAAAAAAGTAATATATTACACTACTTCGTTACTCTCTACATAAAGTAACTCGTTACTTTACTCGTTACTTTACTCGCAGGGCCGGCCCGCCCCTCCCTACAGGCAGATCACGCAGACTGCGGCGCACCTACAGTGTAAGCGCGCCACAGTTTTGCCTCTGCGAGACTCCACTTGCACCCCCAATTACTATTGCATTAAGTCTTTCTTTATGCTCTAAAATAGGCTACCAGCTATACCACAACAAGCTAACAGTCTGTGAAACGTCAAGACACTAATTAATGAAACCAGTTCAAGACGCATTATTCTTATCATTCTTTATGAGCGCAGTAACGGTAAGGTATCTAATGACTTATGTATTTAGTATTCCATAACTTAGTAACAGAGATGGTCAAACTAATGTGGTAGAGACATGGCAGAATTCCTACAATGAAGCGGGACATTGAACTGTTCACCCGTGAGAGGGCGATCAACAAAAGAGAGCGAGCGGCCCCGTTGAGGGAGTTTACAGATGAAAAGACTCAGCCATGTTTATGCAGCACTGCACGTGGAGATGTGGTCTCGCAAATCGCGCAGATTACATAGGCCTACATGTATATAAACCATAGACTGTAAACCTGCGGCGGAAACCCCTCTTGTCTGTCAGTGAGTGTGATTATTTTTATAAAAGTAACGCAGTAACGCGTGGCGGGGCAATGTTAGTAACTGTAGTGTGATTACTAAATTATAAAGTAACGCGTTACACTACTCGTTACCGACAACAGTATTATTGTTACAGTAACGCGTTACACCCAACTCTGGTTGAAACACATCAGCCTGCGGTCGCTCTTAGCCTTTCTGCATGATTCTGAAGGTAAACACAGCGAAGGCGGTGCGTGAAAGGCACTGCACGCTCGTCTTCTCAGAGGCTGAGTTAACCCTCCCGCTGCCTCCTGGTGCTGCAGAGATTTCATGAAGTAAAGGAGGTTTTCCTTCTATAAAACAGCTGTGGGCAGCAGATACTGTGAGTGTCACAGACATGAATACATAGATCAAGGCAGACTGGTGCACACACTCTCCTGTTTTGCCAATCCGGTGGTTAAACAAATATAGCTCTAAATCCCTGGCCGAAATGTCCTTAAAATGAAGTCTGAGTTCGACATTTTAATTAATTAATTAATTGCCTTTCCAACTCCTCACTCAGTTGACTGTTACAGGTCTATACAGGTTCATGGTACAATGCATAAGCTTCACATCGAGAGACTGAAACTGTATTTTCCTTTACCGTTCTGTTTTAATTTCACAATAAAGTTAATAGTCATATTATGTTTGATATTTTGGAGCTGGAGCCGGGGTGCTGGACCCGGGGGCTGGACCCGTCCAATTCCAGTTTTGTGTGAACTTGTGTGTTGTTGTCTCAGCCTTTCCTGGAGAAACTGATAAAGAGGAAATGGCTGAACAACACGGAGGCCTTTGAGGCCATCGAAGCCAGCATCAAACAACACTTCAAGAAGTTCAGGAGGATGGACCCTCCACCTTACCAGGTAACATTTCTTTGATAAAATAATTATAACTTGTGTTAAAAGGTTACATGTAACAGAAGGTGATATGTCAGTGATTTGTTTTTCTGAACGCCTGACAGACGCTGGTGGGAGAGGTGCACCGGCGGGTCCTGGTGGAGTATGTCCGTGCCATCATGAGGGGACGGATAATCTGCACATCCTCCAAAATGAGAAAGAGGATGGCTTTCCGTCTGCAAGATGAAGCCAAACAGCTCAAAGGACTCTTTAAGGATCTGGTAAGTCTGGACTTCACTCAAAACATTACATTTATAAATTATTCAGACATTGTCTTTAAAGTCGGATTTAACTCTTTAGTGTGGCAAAGTACAGTAAGGTTCTAGAAGGAGACCAAAACTCATTGCAACAAAACAGAGCTAATAATTGCTTCTCAGAAGATGCTGAGCATTGTATATAATTCCAATATGCTGATTCTCAAAAACACTGAGCAGAGCTGGCGCCGGGAGTGCAGAGTCTGTTGGTTGTACATGGAGCCTGACCCCCTAACTTCCGAGGTCAGGAATAACTCACACTGTTGATACAGGACTGAGCTCTGAAAAATGGCTGCCGTCAGTGAGATGGAGATGGATGGAGCAGGCTTACGTTAGCACTCGTCAGAGGAGGGAAGAGGGTGTAAAACAACGAGACCTGACAGCGTGGCATTTGCCCCCTTTCTGTGAGCGAGTTCAAACAAGTGTCCGTCACCTCGGCTGACAACAGGAAGCTGCTGTGTTCAGAAGGAACTTCCTGTTCCTGTCAGCTGGCCAGCTTTGATGTGGCTCTGGGGTGGCCTTGATGGCCTTTTTGCGCAGAGGAGCGGGATGAAGTGTCTGTGGAAACTAGAGGGGGGGGGGGGGGGGGTTCATGCCTGTCTAAAAAAGACGTCGTTATATTTAGTGCATGCCAAGCCAAATAATTTATTTTTCCTGAGTGTTTGAAGAAAAACATGACCCAGAAAAACAGAGGTGGAGTTTTGTTTTTCACTCAGTAAATCACCTTAATGCTTGGCCTCTGGCCTTTGGAGGTATTAATCTGCGTTTCCCCTGACGGGTTGATTGTTCACGGGTAGACATGCCTTATCTTTAAAAGAAACGTTTTGATGAACAGCGTTTACGAATGCAGTACCAGGGTTTCCTACACATAGACTATACTTGGGCGGGCCGCCCAGGTATATTAACGGCCGCCCAAGTATATATATATATATATATCCTTTTTTTTTCAAACGATTCTTTTTTTTTTGTCTGCGACCACGACACCATCTGCGATCGATTAACTTGTGGACACTGATCCCTCGCTCTACGCCTCCTGTACCCAGTCCCGGCCTGTTAAGTGGCCTGCCTCACACAGGGTGACTTGCTGTCTACATGATGTGGCCTGCCGACATGTCCACTGTCATACAGATCATAAATCAAAGCCCTTGATTGGTATCTGTGTGTCATTCAAGCTCGGGATAACCTCAGCTCAGGTGAGGTAAAGGACTCTCGAGTGTTTAGATAGTTAACTTAGATAGTTCTCAGTGGGTCTCAAACGGTTTGGTCACCATTTATGTAAACACATATTTCCATTTGAGAGGGTAGTGATTAGTAAAATATGCATGAATAAAAAATAAAAAAGTTAACTAGGTGAAAAAAGGTAAGATACACTTACACCGAGAGACCCCGGTACCGGGGCACTGCCGCAACATCTTGCAGGAAACAGTGTCTGAGGGCATGTTCATTTAATAAACTATGAATGTTTTATATTCATGTAACAGGAAGAAACTCATCTAACTGATCATTTTTTTCAACAAAAACACCCACAATGCTAACGCTGAGCCTCTGAATTAGCAACGAGCAAAAAATGCTAACAGATGACTGCACCGAAATTCACTCACAAAACCTTATTATTTACCTTTGCTGCACATCCAACCCACCGTTTCACATCGTGAGGAGACACAGAATCGAAGGGTACCCTCATTACCACTCAATTATACGAACTCGCGGAGATAACAAGAAAATACATCAAAACATATGGCGCTAGGTAGCTAAAAACGCTAACATGGCTCACCTGTGTGGTAGTCTGGTCAAAAGTGGTCTTCAATGGCATTAAAACAATAACAACGCTGCTGAAGTTAATCCATAGGTTAATCCAATGTGTCTGTGTCCCTTTGAAATGATTTCTGATAATCCATTAGCAATAAACCTGCGTTTCCGTTTCTAGAAGTCAGACCTAGAGACAGCTTCACTCTGGTGCAAAACTATGTGCGCAAAGCCCACACCTTTTTGTTTTAGACTTTGTGTGAGTGGGGAGATTCCCCTTCCATTCTATTGCCTCTAACGGTCAGAAAGAGATGTCAATCCCCAAAATCGACCAATGGGTTCCAGAGAAACGGTAAAGCCCCCATTTCTACCCAAATCACCTCAGAGGTGGAGTTGTTTTTGCTAAACCTCTCTAAAAAGGTCAAATTTCACTTGTTTTGCATCAATCTTGATACAGGGTACTTATTATATGTTGTACTTTGGATTCCTAAAGCTTTTAGTCTACCTTACCATCATCCAAGGGTAATTTTCACTGTAAGTAAAAAATAATTTTTGGACGGACACTATAATTTACAGTTTTTTACTGTGTTCAATCTGAATTTTCTTTAAAATAAAAAAAATCTATATTGATTCTGACTTTTCTACATACAACTCACAGGTTTATCCTTACTTTGAGAACAAATATTATTAATTTAACCCTTTTAGAAGGGAAGATATGGTCATTTGTTCTGGGAATGTCATTTTCGAGCCTGAGACCTGAAAAACAGGCTCAGGGCTAAACTGGTTAAAACTTGTTGAGAGCTAAAACTAGTCTTTGCTGCTGCCTCAAAGAGGAGCAGGGGGAGAGGATGGAGAGGGGGAGGCTGATTCAGGAGCACAGACACACTCACAACTATAAATGAACCAAAAATAAATAAATAAACAAGTTTCAGTGTTTTTTCATATTGTATGTTATTGGTTATGGCCATGATTTTAAGATTATTGAAATGTATACAGTTCTGTTTCATATAGGTGTTTCCATAGATCTAGTCTCTTTATTTTCCCCTCAAAGTGCACCAGATTGATGCATTTAACTCCAACATTTAAAAACAAATCTTACCGGGGGAGCATGCCCCCGGACTCCCCAAGAGGATTTGAGGTCCACCCCCACTTAAAATGACATTGATAGGTTCCTAAATACATTTACCATTTTTTTAAAATGGTAACCCATGTCCATATGTTTATTTGTGGGTAGTAGATTTAAACTATAGGGCTATCACTATGGGCCCTGCCTGTACCTGTTCGCTCTGCCATCGCGTGAAGGGTCTGCTAACAAGCGACCAACAGAAAGGTTAATGTTAATGTTGTTGCACGTCACAAAGGCACGGCACCTCAACCCCCCCCCCCCACTACCACCACCCCCCCAAGTATATGTCAGATCTGTGAGAAACACTGAGTATAGTTTCCAAACAGATTTCAATTTATCGATACATTTTAAGTTTCCTTAAAATCTGTTGCACAATAATAAAACAGTTTGTCCTCTGCTTGTCTACAACTCTGCTTCAGGAATCAAGTTCATCCTGGTTAGACAGCGTCATCTGCCACCTTGCTGACATCATCCTCCTGGAAGACACTCCCTCCATCCAGATGGAAGTCGCTGTCCTAGTGAAAGAGTTTCCAGATATACGGTAAAGACTAACAAAGTGACAGTGTTGGAACTATTATTTTGCAACCAGGAAGCATCTATAAAAACAGATATTCTCTCTACTGTACCCCCGAAGGTCCTATTTTCTTTTATGCTTATTGCTGCATTTTCACAGTTCGCTGTTCTTGGCACTTAGCCAAAGCAAGGAAAAAAGTCAGATTAGGTATGTTTTGTTTTTAGTTTTTTTTTGGTCACAAAGGATCAAAACAAGGAAAAGGAGCGTGGAAACATATCTAGCGTACATTAACGTTGCTATATTTGGAGACGAGAGTGGGTCTGTTTTGAGAATGGATGTGGCCGGGAGGCCTTTGGGAGTGAGGGGGCAGGGGGGCTGTTTGTGCACAGATTAAGGTGACCGTTGTCAACCTACGGCCGCGTGTGACGCATAACTCTCCACAGAGCAGACAGGAAGCTGCTGCCGAGTACTTCCTGTTCCTGCCACCCTGCAGGAGACAGACTGGTGCCACAAAGAGGGAGAGGTGTGGAAGAGGAGAGAAAAACATAGAAGTTCAGAACGGACATGCTAACTCACTGCTTGACTCACCCCTTCTGTTTACTGTATGGCATCCCCTGCTGGTATTTTAGGAGATCAAAGACTGCCAGCCTCCATTCATGCACATGTGCGCATACACATGGGCATACAATTGAATCCTCTAAACAGAGATCCTACGTATCCAAACATGTACTTAAATGCCAATAGATTTATCTTCAAAACAATTTACAAATGCTTTATTTACTTAATGCTTTGCCTGCTAGTGCTAGGGCGCTTACACACTGCCTTAATATGTGTTGGTACTCCCTGTTAGAGCGTAAGTGCTATTACTTTGTTATGCCGTTGCCAGCTTTATCAACCTTTACTTGCCAAAGAACCAGTTTTTTGGCTTTTGAATTAATTGTTATTAAAGGTCCCATGTCATTGCCATTTCTACTGATCATAATTCCATTGTTGAGGTCTACTAAAATAGATTTATATTGTGCAATTTTCCAAACTCACATTGGTTTCTCATACAGCATCTCTGTATAGTATGTGCATTCACTCTCTGTCCTAAACGGCTTGTTGGAGCTCCTGCCCCCCCCCCCTCCCTGTGAGCCCAGTGGCCGTCTGCGAGACAGCGAGACACAGCTAAACCCAGCCTGAAACACACACACACCCGCAGCCTGGCTGGGAGTTTGTGTGTGTGCCCAGGCTGAGTTCCGCGGTGTCTCGCTGTCTCGCAGCAGCGAGCCTCGCAACGTCGCGCCGAGTGTGTGTGTGTGTGTAAGGAAGTCCGCGGATTGGTCCAAACTTAACGGCTCCGCGGACGTTACATTGCGTCACTATACCCAAATACGTCACTATACCCAAGAAGAAAACAATGGGAGCAAGAGAAATCCCCAACGAGGCGTTCTGGGGCAGCATAGACAGGTCTTCTCTGTGTTAGAGTTGTACTCCCTACAGGGTGTACTTTGAGGGTCTTTGACTCTGCAGACCGTTTACATGCATAAAAAGCTACATAACACACAAGGGGACGGGTAATTACCAGAAAAGCATGACATGGGACCTTTAAGTAAAAACACTTATTCAGACGAGACACTAACCATTTTTTATCATATCATAAAAAACGCATCTTCGAGAATTTACAGGTTGGAGCTGTTAGGAGCTGCTAGCTGTATCAGAGCAGATAAGCAGAGCGGCTATAAAAACAACGGTTTTTATATTTACTCACTGCCGTAACGTCAGACACAGGTCTGCACTGCAAGTCTAACCATAGGGTGTTAAATGATAATTCTGCCAGCCGCTTACAGAATATGGAGGTAAAAACCATTCCGTTGCCACAGTAGCTGTAAATGTGTCCAAATAAAAATAATTTTAAACAATGCTGATAATGCTAAACTGGAAGAACATATATGAAAGCATTTGAACCGCAAGTGGGTAAAGGGGCGGGGGTACATGAGGTGAATAGATCAATTAGATGTTCTTGTACCAAAGTGGTACCAAATGTTCTGTTACTTCCCAGAAACAGATGCTATTACTTAGAGCAATGTGACTGTTGCTCAAACTGATGACAGCCTTTGGCAACACCAAACAGACCCAATTTCCATTAACACCCGTCTACCCCCCTTCCTCCCTGTATCCTTCCTCCCTACAGGAAGAAGCACGTCTCCACCCTGCTGAATATCAGAGGGATGATGCGCCAGGCAGAGCGCCAGGAGATCCTCAACATTGTCAAAGACTTTGAATGCAGCAATGCCCTCATGTGCAGGGACCAGGCCCTCTTTTCTGACATCCCACTCACCTCAGAGGTGCACTGCATCAGCCTGGGATTCCTCCGCCTTGCCATGACCGTCTCCAACTGGTTCTCAGAGCACCGCCCGAGGCGAATCCGCAGGACAAGTGTCAGAAATGCAACACCTCAACCTCCCAAGAATATAGAAGACATAACTAAACTTCACAGAGAAGACTAGCTGTTGGTGTTTATGTTAGGAGAGCATTCACAGATATAATGTGAAAATAGTGATGAGATGTACATGCACCTTGACCAAAAACTGATTGTACCAAATATTGATACCAAAAACTTGACCTCAGGTACTGCTCGTACTGTACAGGCTCACTGACTTTCTCCATCTCCAGATGTGCATTTTTAATGGAAATGTGAAACTGACTGTACCATAATAATCACCATGGTTTCTAGTATTTTTATGTCGATCTACAGAAGTAAAGAAAAGTGATAGTCTATTAAATATTCTCAAAATGTAACTTCTTTAGTCTTTCTTAGCCTTGTATTCCCCCAAATCATTGTAGAATCAACTGATAGCAGATGCAATAAAAGAGATCTAGGATGTTCTGCTGTTTAACATGTATTTACCCAACCATATACCCATTCTCTGGTATATAGCCCTAATGTATGTAAGGATGTAGTCGTGTATGGAAATGGAAATGTGTTGAACTCTCACTGTGAATGAAATGGATCTGTTGCTGGAAACATAATAAAAACCCATTGACTGGGTAGACTAAACAGATTCAAGAGCTCTGACGTTGTGTTCAAGTATTGTCTTCATAATGTGACAGTTTTGACAGCTCCTGGAGTGAATATGGTACTATACAATGAATTATATTTGTTTTGCCTACTTCTATCTTTAGGTGTTGTGGCCCCTGAACATAGGGGAGTCAGACACGAAGTCCACAGTTATTTTAAACAATACATACCAAAAGGCACTTTGACAAACAGACGGGGTCCTGCGGGTCTGACGCAGAACTACATACTTCATGCCTTCATTGTTTATCTTAAGGATACGGCAGCTTTGTTCAGTAAACACTGCGGCTGCTATATGACGCTCTGCCGCCGTACAGCATGAAGGGTCATACACCCTGAGGCCAACAACGGGATGTTTTGCGATAAACAAAGATTTCCTGTTGTCCACCGAGGTGCCAACGGATGCCTTTATTGGAGCCAAGTTTACGTTATGTACTAGGAGGGAACTTCCCCTCTGTTCAGAGTGAAGGTGAAGCAGCGACTCTGAGCTGGCTTTTTTCAACAAAATCAGCCAACCTCAGCGGGGATCAGTGTGCACGCTGACCTCTTTGAAGAAGGGCTTGGATCCCAGGGAGTTAAGTTAGTGGGTTTCTTCTTTTCTGAATAACTTTTTATTGTTTTCTAGTTTCCCTCACAGAGGGACATGTACAGTGCATCCGGAAAGTATTCATACCCCTTCACCTTTTCCACATTTTGTTATGTTACAGTCATATTTCAAAATTGATTAAATTAATTTGTTTTCTCAACATTCTACACACAATACCCCATAATGACAAAGTGAAAAAAGTTTGTAAATGATTTTTGCAAATTAATTAAAAATAAAACACTCAAATATCACATGTGCATAAGTATTCACACCCTTTACTCAATACGTTGTTGAAGCACCTTTGGCAGCAATTACAGCCTCAAGTCTTCTTGAGTATGATGCTACACGCTTGGCACACCTATCTTTGGGCAGTTTCTCCCATTCTTCTTTGCAGATCGTCTCAAGCTCCATCAGCTTGGATGGGGAGCGTCGGTGCACAGCCATTTTCAGATCTCTCCAGAGATATTCAATCCGGTTCAAGTCTGGGCTCTGGCTGGGCCACTCGTGGCGGTGTGCTTAGGGTTGTTGTCCTGTTGAAAGGTGAACCTTCGCCCCAGTCTGAGGTCTGGAGCAGGTTTTCATCAAGGATCTCCTTGTACATTGCTGCATTCATCTTTCCCTTGATCCTGACTAGTCTCCTAGTTCCTGCTGCTGAAAAACATCCCACAGCATGAAGCTGCCACCACCATGCTTCACTGTAGGGATGGTGTTGGCCAGGTGATGAGCGGTGCCTGAGTTCCTCCAGACATGATGCCAAATTTGGTTTCATCAGACCAGACAATTTGGTTTCTCATGGTCTGAGAGTCCTCTCGGTGCTCCATGGGGGCTTTCATGTGCCTTTTACTGAGGAGTGGCTTCCTTCTGGCCACTCTACCATAAAGGCCTGATTGGTGGAGTGCTGCACAGATGGTTGTCCTTCTAGATCTAGAATCTCCACAGAGGAACACTGGAGCTCTATCAGAGTGACCATCAGGTTCTTGGTCACCTCTCTGAGCAACCTGATCTCACCAGAATGCGTGACTCCACCACGACTCCTTAACACTGCATTGCGTGGTGGAGTCACGAACTTTGCTACATTTACGTGTCTGCACCACGCAAACAACCCCAATGTAAAGTGAATGAGGCTCCTTTGTCGTGGTGCACACACGCATTTCTACAACGTCCAGCAGTGAGCTTTTATTATATAAAACGTTTTTAAAATCTACTCAGCGAAAGCACCACGCCTGCTGACCAATCAGAGCTCAGTGTGCGGAGGAAATACAGAAAAGCTGCCGTCGCAGGAAAGACGGCCGGCAAAAATCACCGACTGTGTGAACGTGAACATTAATATAATATCACCTCCCATCTTCAGAGCAATCTGACTATTATAACATTAGCGTTAAGAAAGCTTACTTAAATATCTGCCACAACATAAGTAACCGGATCAGAGTAACATTAAGGCCCATTCCCAAACCGCCCCCTACACCCTACCCCTCCGTTTGCGCGTTCACGCGAAGGGTCCGCCATATTGAGGGCTGGTCCAAAGCAATCAGGGCGGAGGCGTAGTGGGTTATAAAAGCCTCCGACAGCGAGTTTCCATGGATGCAGGCTTGATAATCTCACTCCACAGGTGTGCAACCGTTTTTCGGGCATGGAGGAAACAACGTCATACAAATGTGAGTTCCATGTGGTTCTTTTTTTAAACGATAAATAATACGTTGCCTTAACTAAAACATGCCTTTGTGAACATGTATTTATTAATCTACACGTGTTAATTTGATTTGCCAAGATTACATTAGATTTTTATTTTGAAGATGTACAAATCTAAATCGGAATCAAACTAACAACACATGTGTCAATTCATGTATCCATTCACTTACGAAATCGGTTTAAACTTAAGTGTGATTTGTAATTTCAGGGACTGTGGTAAAAACCAAGGCACTTATTGCTTTAAGAATGGAAAAGGATGACCTGTTCTGCAAAAAACGCAATGCTGCCAAAGAAGCATGGGAGTGAGTTATGCACTCAATTCATATTTTGTGCAATGAAAGTAATGAATGTGCACTGTGGGTCATTGCCTTAACACCAATATATATTGTTTAAATATTCTATGATAACAGGTCAATCATTAAGGAACTGGACCTTGGGCAACATGTGTCTCACAAACAGGCCTCCAAGAAATGGGAGAACCTAAAAAAGAAATACAAGGTAAATGGTGTATTGTTATTGTAAAACATGTTTGTTTTTGAAAAAGCTGAACAAAGATTTCTAACATGCATTTGTTTGCAATAGGAACTTAAAAGGCCAAGGACTGGAACAGGGACTGATCAGGGGGAAGAAACCCCTGCAATATGGCCCTTCTTCATGGCCATGGATGAGGCCATAGGTGCAAGGCCTTCAATTAGTCCTCCTGTCCTTGTTGCCTCAGCCTTGGCAAACCCCACAATCCTCTTTGATCCGGAGGCTGCTTCCTGCTCCTCTTCCTTCCCCCCCCCCAAATGTGGCTGATGATCCAGACACCTCACCACCCTCATCACTGTCTGAGGCTGGAACCACCCAGCAGCCCCCCCCCCAAAAAAGAAAAGGTGCTATGGGAGTGCTGGAGTGCCTAGAACGCGAGGCAGAAAAAGAGGACGAACGCCACAGAGAAATAATGCAGCACTCAGAGACATTTCTAACCCTGTTCGAAAAAATGGTTGTCAAAATGTGATTTATTTTTTCCCCCCCACCATTGGCCATTTCTATGTTGATTATTGATGTTACTTAAAAGACTTGTTTTGTTCGCTTGTATTATTATTTGGAAGACAATAAACCTAATTTAACGTACTGTCCTTCATGTCTTCAATAGTGTATAGGATATAGTAAATACAGGTAGACGGGTGATGAAGGTGACATTGCGTTTGCTTGATTGTTAGATGGCTACATTGTTCTGTGTGGGTTTCATAATGTAGAAGGAAAGGTTTTGCACAAAGTAATGTTGTGCACGGAACTAAAGTGTTTTTTCCAAAGTCTGAAGATTAACCCTGAATATCATCATTTTAAATAAAGATATGTCTGTGCGCTTCATAGGTATAAGGCATTAAAATATACATGACATTTACGGTCTTAATTGCTCATGTCAAACACTCAAAAACAAAAGTGATTGTATTAGAAGACCTGTGTTTATTTTCTGAACCTTTGCTCTGTGCTCGTGATTGAATGATCCAAGAGGTAAGGACATTTGTCTCCAATTTGGGATTATGCAGAAAGACAATTGAGGAAAACCAAGTTTGAAATCAACGGTGCACAGGTTTATTTTATTTCACCTCTTTTCTCTAAAGTGAGAAGTGGAGCTCACTAAAACAAACAAAATTAAATCAGGTATGTGTGCACATAATTTCAAAAACACAAGTTAACAGACAACCACGTTTTGCCAAAAAAAACCACAAAAAAACAAAGTTCATTAGATGTAATCGTGCTCTCAGGTGTGGTGCCATTTGGACAGGAGCAGAGAGTTGTGCAGCAATCCTGTTCCTTAGGTGGTGTCCAGGACTTTCCTGTCCACATGCTGCGGCAGGGGGAGGACTCTGGTCCCCATCTTCAGGGGGGAAGGCTTCAGCATCGTCAAGGACATCGTTCATGTCTATGCACAGATTGTGCAGAAATGCACAACATGCAATGATGTCAGGGGCAAAGCTTGGACTGACCTCCAGCGCTTTGAAAAGGGTGTCCCTCCAGCGAGCCTTCATCCTTCCAAATGCTCTTTCCACCACAGACCGAGCCCTGGCATGATGCCTGTTGAATCTGGCCTGCACCTGGCCGCGAGGGACCTTGTAGGGTGTGAGTAATCCCACTGGTTTTTCCAGGCAGGGATAACCACCGTCCCCAAGGAGGAACCAACCAGCTGGGGGAAACAGTGCCTGGCAGAAGATGGGGCTGTTTCGCAGTACTCTGGCATCATGAACGGAGCCTGGATAGCCGATGAAGACATCCAGGAATCTCCCAGTTGAGTCACAGATGGCCTGCATCTGGATGGAAGGAAACAGCTTGTAATTGATGTACTCCTTGTGGTACTCGTTTCCTGGAGGTTTGATGCGAATATGGCATCCATCAATCGCACCAGCAGCACGGTGAAATGCAGGACTCTTTGCAAGCTGACAGAAGCCATCTGCAATCTCTGGCAGCTCATCTGCGGTTGGCAGGGAAATGAGGGTCTTCAGGTTGGCCTTTATCTTCTCGGTGACGTGTTTGATGATCCTGTGGACCGTCGATTTGGGAATCCCGAATGCTGAACCCACCACAGAGAGCGATAGTCCATGGGCCAAGCTGTAGAGGAGAACAAGCACCTCGATGTCTTGTCCCCATCCGTGGTCCTTTGGGGAGGAAAGCATCTGCACTAAATACACCACACTAGATCGCTTAACTCTAAAGTCCTTCTTTAGACAGGCTTCAGGGTTGGCATACACGGCGAGAATTGGGGCAGTAGCATTGAGCTGCATGTAAAGACCTTTGGCCCCCCTGTAAAAACACACACACACACACACACACACACACACACACACACACACACACACACACACACACACACACACACACACACACACACACACACACACACACACACACACACACACACACACACACACACACACACACACACACACACACACACACACACACACACACACACACACACACACACACACACACACACACACACACACACACACACACACACACACACACACACCACACACACACACACACACACACACACACACACACACACACACACACACCCACACACACACACACACACACACACACACACACACACACACACACACACAATTCTTCTGAGACCAAGTCAAATTAACCTTTCCTTTTTTATTCTATAAACTACTGACAACATTTATCTGTGTTGGAATTCTACAGACACTATACAGATATACACGTATAGCTTATAAGGAAAGACTAAATGAATGTATATCACAATATATCTAAATATCTATTTGTATTACACATACAAAGTTCATAGGCTACTATATAAGAAATAAAGTGAAGATAATTGTTGCAGTAGCAATATTGAAATGTTTACCTGCCACTGGCACATCGCTAAAATGCGCCTCAACCTTCTGCGCCTTCTGTTGGATCTTGCCATTGCACCCGCTAACAGGCGACGGATAGCAACGCAGGTCAATGCAGCCGACAGATGTGGGTTGGACACCATGACGTCCGTTTCCGTTTCCTACGGAGAGAGGGGAGGCCGTCCCAAAGCTTGCCGCTGTATTTATACGCTTAACCCTTAATGGAGGGAACTTCATTCAGCTGTGAGTATGCCTACAGACGGAGTTCACTCCGTCACGGAGGGGGAGGGTCGAGGGAGTGGTTTGGGATTGGGCCTAAGTACAGTCCGCGGCATATCACTTCATAATGTATCATATATTTTCTTATCTGAGTCAGCTGAGCCGTATCTGGCCGTGCAACACTCACAGTGTCACATACTGTATGCAGAAGTATTATTTTAAGCAACACATTAAGTTGACGAAACACTCGAGAAAAATGTAATTAAAGTCAGATCCACTCGTGTTTTAGACGGGGCAGTGATATCATAAACCTGTTAATGTATGCATTCAAACACTTGTTCTTTTGCCAGCTGTATTCACCTTGCAGGTGCAGCTATGTGGCTTTTATCCTGGATAAAGTGTTTAAGTCATGGATGTTTAAAGTGTAACTTCTTCATATGTATATATATTATATTATAGTTGACTTTTCATTCAGGAAGTATGACGCTGCGCTGTCAGTATGCTTCTCCATGTTTGTGATTGGTCGAATGCTCCAAATACCACCCCTTTCATGTGAACGCGCACCTAACTAGATAGGACACGGCTGGCTTGAGCGATCCACTTGATAACCCGCGTCGTAGTCCGTTTAGCGAGAGCGCGTATGTTTTGGATTAGGCCAACCGGCTAACTCAAACATATCCTGGTTAGGTTGAACCAGCTTCGTAGTACAGGCCCCTGGAGGTTTAGGCGATAAGAAACACATTGGTGTGTACACATTTAAAATATGTAATTACTAAATGGGTGAAAATCTCTTGTATCCATAATGGGTAGCATTAATATATATACCAAGGCCGTATTCACCATATACATTGGGGGGGGGGACATCCCCGCGACAGAACTCTCAAATCCCGTTGTGAGAAACTCCGATGATGATCTGTTAATGACAGCTGCAACTATCATGAATGAAAATGGGTTGAGATATCAGACAGGACAATATAGAGAATTAGATTCAGGACAAGAGGAGCAGAGTGCAGCGGAGGGTGAAGGGGATTTTTCAGACGACAGCCCGTTGCGAAACTCCCCTCCTCGTATTCCGCCACTCCGTTTACACGATTACCCAGGATCACCCTACGGCAGCAGTTTTCCAAAAAATGTCCAGCGTACAATTATCACGAGAATGCAAACATCTCAGAATAATAATTCTGCTGAAATTGTGACCGCCCCGAAAATTCTGATAGGAGAGGTTCCAGTTTTTAAGCCCTGGACACCCGCTGAGGTCATTGATGTCACTAACCACGCTCCCAGTCCCACTAAAAGTCCAGATGAGTATCTGTCATGGTTGACTAATGTCTGCTCAGTTTATAACTGTTTGGTTCATGATGTTAAACAGCTGATAATCTTAACATACAAAGCAGATTGGCCCACGTGCAGAGACGAGTTTACATTTCCTGAGTGTACGGCCTATCAGAGCATGCGCTAAGACTCACACAGATGTTTCCCAAGTGACGGCTTGTGTACAAAACCCAACAGAAAATGTCCCAGAATTTATCCAGCGTGGGATAATAATGCGGGCATTAAAAGAGAGGGTAATGATTTGTTTGCCATACAGACCTTGTTACATAATTTAATCCCAGAGACAGCTCAAGCCTACATGATGGCGACTCCTGAATGGCAAGTTAAAACCTGGAAACTGACGATCGCCACAATGCGGGCCCTGCATAGGAGCCAGATATTTCTTACCCCCAGAATTGCACAGCTGCTGCAACAAGTGCCTCAAAATACGCAGGCTTATCAGACTGCAGAAAACACACAACAGTTTCAGGGACAAAACCACACACAGCATTATCAAAATCAGGGAAGATCACAGGATTATCAAAATAAGAGCAGACAGCAGCAGAATAAAAATTCAAAAAAGTTGATGCCGTGTCATGTTTGCGGAGCAACGGACCACTGGGCAGGACAGTGTGATAAGCGGTGGGGGGTCCAGCAGCACACACAGCCCCAGCCCTCCTTTTCTCAGCCCGCCCTTCCTCAGCCCCCCCTTCCCCAGCAGCCCAGACATCCGGCATTAATGCAGCCCCCACGGTATGACAGACAGATCCAGGAGCAAAACGGTCAACAAAGTGGATCTAATAGAAGATAGGGGTGCCAGGAAGAAATAGGATCAGATTCACAGCATTTCCCCATTCAAGCAGCAACAATTCGCCTTTCCAATAACCCGCGTGAAGATCCGATTATGCCCGTTGATTTTAGTGGTACGGCTGTAGATATTTTGATTGACAGCGGTGCCACATTGTCTGCCGTGCGTACTAAGGAGAAAGTGTGTGAAGCAACCAATAAGTTTGTTACAACAATGGGAGTTGCTGGAATTTCTATGTCCGAACCCATTTCAGAGAGCACTAATGTTTCAATTAATGGATCAAACGTGCAACACTCTTTCATTATTTCAGATGGAAGCCCGATCAATCTAATGGGCAGGGACTTACTATGTAAGTTACAGGCAACAATACATTGCACTTCAGATGGATTGTTTTTGACAATTCCTGACAGTAAAGTCTATCAGGCAGTCCAATTAATTCAATCATCGCGAGACAACCTTTATTGTTGGTCATTTCCAGATTTCAACATGATTTCTGTTTTCTCTACAACAGGGATTCAGAAAATTGCTAAAATTTCTCCGGTGTGTGCGTCTTTAATGTCTCTTATGCGACCTGTGTTGAATTGTCACTGCACAGCTGCTTTTAACCCGTCAGATGACTATGCGCGATCAGTAAGGGGTTTTTGCAAGAGTTCAGATTTGTTGAAATGCGAGCAGTTCCTGTTTCTGGGACCACACGGCTGTGCTTTACCCATCAGACTCACAACACCCCAGCAGGTCCTCCATGTTGAAAAAACGATACCTCACGTCATGCTGGCTGTTACCCCAGGGAGTAACCCAAAGGAGGTGGGGGCTATGGCAGCCCGCTGCCAGGCTTGGCTGGAAGCTGCAAAAGTTCCCCCCCCCCCCCCCACACACACACACACCTAAAGTAATTAACTTTGGAGAGGAGCATTTTTTGCTGCATCTCGCTGAGCCAATAGCTCTCCCTCAAAGCACATTCCTCCACTTACAACCAAACCCCCCCCACAGAGTATGGCCCCCCCTCAGATTTTTCAGAAGTCCCGGCTACATTATGGGCCAAACACAAAAACCATGTTGGGTTTGTCAGATCAGCCCCTCCACATCGGGTAACACTTAAAGCCAACGCCAGATTGCCAGCTATCAGACAGTACAATTTACCCCATAGAGCCAGTTTGGGAATTGAAGGAGTCATCCAATCTTTGCTCGATCAGGGCGTATTGATCTACACAACCAGCCCGTGTAATACTCCAATTCTACCCATACCTAAACACAATCGCCCTGATGAGTGGCGCTTTGTCCAAGATTTGCAAGCTATTAACGCTATTGTCATTCCGACAGCTCCAATTGTGCCGGACACTAATTATATCCTTGCTTCTCTGCCCCCAGACTCTAAGTACTACATAGGGATTGATTTGTATTCAGCGTTTTTCTCTGTTCCTCTGCATCCAGACAGCCAGTATCTGTTTGCATTTACTTTTAAAGGTAAACAAATCACATACACGCGCCTCCCACAGGGGTTTGTTGAATCTCCTACGGTGTATGCAGCAGCTGTTAAGAGAGATCTGGACACTTTGGTCCTGACAGGAGGTAGTACCTTGCTTCAGTACGCAGATGACCTGTTGTTAGCTTCTCCCAATAAAGACGCCTGTCGCATCGACTCCATTCTGCTCATGAAAAGACTTTCTGAATGCGGACACAGAGCATCCCTGGCCAAGTTGCAATACTGCCAGACTGAGGTCACGTATTTGGGTCACATTCTGAGGGATGGACACCGTCTCCTCTCGCCAGCAAGGATTTGTCTGTTGAACAAAGTACCACCACCTCGCACAAAGAAGGACATGCTTTCCTTCTTGGGCATGGCAAATCATTGCAGACACTGGATTTTTGAGTATGCTGCGATGGATTCTGTCCTGCGTGCTGCCACTCTACAGGCTGCCCCTAACATTGTTCAGTGGTCTGAGGACATGCACACTGCCTTTCAGGACTTAAAGCGAGCCCTCACATCGGCTCCGGTCCTAGGTCTACCTGACTACCATCAGCCGTTTCACCTGCACGTCCATGAGAAGGGGGTCTTTGCAACGGGCATCTTGGTGCAGAAGCATGGCTCTAATTTCCGGCCTGTTGGGTACTACTCATCTCGACTCTCCCCTGTGGTACTTGGTATGCCTTCATGCCTGCGGGCTGTAGCCGCAGTTGCGATAGTTGTAAAACAATCCTCTCCCATTGTACTGGCCAGTGACTGTGTAGTACATGTCCCACATGCAGTTTTGCATATTCTGAACACCTCTGCTACTCAGCATATGACGGCAGCAAGGCGATCTGGTTATGAAGCGGTAATTCTTTCAAGTCCACACATCACTCTTAAACGTTCCCCCCCCCTAAACCCAGCTATGCTGGTGCTAATTCCAGATTTTGAAATAACACATGACTGCGTCACAACGATTGACATGTCTTCTTCCCCCAGAGCTGATATGTTGCAAACCCCTATCCCTAATTCAGATATGATTCTATACACAGACGGGTCGGCGAGCAGGCCGTCTGACACAGTACACTTAGCAGGCTATGCTGTTGTGAATGACTGGGAAGTTTTAGAAAGCCGGGCCTTGCCAAATGGCACGTCAGCTCAGGCTGCAGAGTTGTATGCTCTGCTTAGGGCGTGTATTTTGGCTGAAGGTAGAGTTGCAACCATTTTCACAGACTCCAGGTATGCATTTGGTTTGTGCCATGATTTTGGTGTCTTGTGGAAAATGCGGTTTCTTAACATCGGCTGGTAAGCCTATTCAACATCATGCGTTAGTAGCTGAGCTATTAGACGCTATCCTGCTCCCTGCACAGCTAGCAGTAGTTAAATGTGCTGCTCACACAAATTCTGATGATCCTATTTCGCGTGGAAATGCGTTAGCCGACACCGCGGCTAAACAAGCAGCAGTTTCCTGCTCTTCTATGGTGCTCCAATGCCCCTCGACACAACCCGCAGAAACCATTTGTTTGCCTTCCTTTAATGATGTCGCGGACATGCAAGCCCGCGCTGATGTTAGAGAGAAAGATTTATGGCTAAGACGAGGTTGTACACTTGACGCTGAGTCCAGCTTGTGGCTCCACCCAGACGGCCGGATGGTTTGTCCCTGTTCGTTCCTCCATGTTTTGGCACATGTTGCACATGGCAAATCACATGTAGGAAAAGGAGGGATGAATGGGATTATAAAGTCACAATGGTTTGCTCCAGGCATCACACTAGCTACACAGACCCTTGTAGATAGATGCATGATATGCCAGCAGACAAGAAGAAGAAATGGTCCAGTTCAGCATGAACACTTACCGCCCCCCTCGGGGCCCTTTGTAAATATGCAAATTGACTTTTCGCACATTCAAATATCTTTTGGTAATAGTGTGCCAGTTCTCCAAATGGGTAGAGGCCTACCCTACCAGAAAAGAAGACGCTAGAACAGTTGTAAAGTGTCTTCTCAAAGATGTTATCCCTGGATTTGGTGTTCCAACAGGGATTAACAGTGACAGAGGTCCAGCATTCATTTCTAAGATAACCCAGAGTCTAGCTACAGTGTTAGGGTTCAAATGGCAATTGCATGTTCCCTATCATCCACAGAGCTCAGGCCAGGTTGAGAGAATGAACTTGACTATAAAGGAGAAACTCACTAAAACAATGTTGACCACAGGACTAAAATGGGTAGACGCTAGGGGTGTTGAAAATAATCGTTTCTACGATGCATTGCGATGCGGACGTGGACGATTCGGTCTCGATGCAGTGACGGAAGATAATCGGTTATAGCGTAGTAACGTTGCTTCCTGATTTTCCGGCCGCGGCTTTACTATAACATTTTTTTTTCTGTCACTTTAATATCAAATCGGTCGGTGACACAGAGATCAGGGAACAGACGTGACAGCGGCACATCGGCACAGCAACACCAAACACGGAGCAGTCTGCTTTATCCACCAACACAACACCACCAGTCCCAACCCAGTCTCACGGCATTTCGTGTTCACCAACACGATTTTTAATCTATTGATTCGTGTTCCCCAACACGATTTGCCCCTTTTTTTCGTGTTGCACAGCACGATTTTTTTTCGTGTTGCACAGCACGATTTTATTATGTATTTCTACTGCTTGCAGCACGTCTTTTTCTCCGGTCGGGTCGAGGAAGACCTGAAGCTGTGTGGTTCATAAAAACATGTTCTTACTCAATATCAAGCCACAATTATTGCTTTTATTTTAAATCGTATAATTTCGGACTTTTGTTGCCGTCTGTGAGGAAAAGAAATGGGGCTCAGAGCCTCAGAATACTGAAATATGTATTTTTTTATATGTTTTTCCTTCTAATTTGTTATTCTTTTCAAAATAACACACTGTTATTTACTCACCAATAATACACAATTATCCTTGATTTTATTTATTGGTTTAATTCCATAATCTCGGGCTTTTTTGGCCTCCGTCAGGGACTGAATTTCAAAAATAAAAATAACCGGACATAGGCATTACCCAAGATCCTCAGCTATGGTTTTAAGCTCGTTTATTGGATGTTTTAGCCGCAATGCATGCTGGGATTTGGTGTTTATATGATATGAAATCCGGAAAACATTTGTACACATTTGTGTACCTTGTGTGGTTAAAGCACGTTATTGAATTATTGTGTTTGATTAAAAAAATATTAAGAGTACATACTTTCATAGGGGGAAAGTATAAATATAGAAATATAGAATATAAAAAAGCAAGAAGATACTATAAGTGATCTCTACAATAAAACAGTTTAGTGCAGGATGTACAAAGATATTAATAGGAGGAGGTGCAAAACAGAAAAACGAATTAACCTTTATTTAAACATTAAATAACAGATTAAGGTCTTCTTTTAAATAAGAAAAAAACGTTGGGGGTATCTATCTACAGATAAATATTAAGCCTGACAAAGTACTTAACGTCTAATATATTGCTTTCCTGCAATGTTAACTATGTTGAAGCACTTATTTTAACTGATATTATACATATGAATTATACTCGTATGTATGTAGATAGAATAAGAAATGTGCAGAATATGACAGTTTAATGGTGGAGGTACACACATATTGATAGGTGTCTTGTAATGCACTGTTGAGGAACCTGTGACCCAAGTGTTTCATTCATTGCATAACTACACCGTAGTTGTGTATATGATATGTCAATAAACCTTTGAAAATCTTGAAAGGGATGTGCAAAATAGCCATAATATACAGTCTTTAATGAACTATTAGTAGAGAATAACGAGTAATGAATATACTTTATTACTCGTTTCCATTCATGTCAATTGCAGATACATGTTTAGTCTGCTCAAGCACCAACTATCAAATATCTCTCCTGATTGTTGGCACTTGACAATCACCTTCCCTGAATTTTACTCAGGTGTAACTAAAGTCTGATTTAAGGGTTGTTTATATTTCACATAATTAATCAGAATCTGCAAAGTAACTCAAATAAATGCAGTGGAGTAAAAATACCAGGTTAACCTCTGAATTGTAGTGGAGTAGAATTACAAAGTAACAATGAGCTGTCATGTGGGTATATATAGCGATTTTCACCCATTTATTAATTATAATAAATAATATATAATAGTTTTACATTTGATAACGCCAATGTGTTTAATACTGGCAACTTCTAATTGTGGGAAAAACGAAAACGTTCAGTAGAGACGTCCCATAGAACATTTGGCGAAACACAATAGCCAGCATCCAGCATGTGTAGTTCTGGGGGGGGCGTTCGATTCCAGTTTTGGATAGTCTGGCGTGGTTTCGTTCCATTTCACACAGCTGTTTGACGCTCTGCGTAACCTTACGGGGGACTGTAGTCCTAAACGATAGCTGGGGATTATGGGTAGTGTAGTGTCTTCGGCCATCCTAAACTCAGAAAGGTTGACAATCGCAATGACGCTCGAAATGTCCCTTATAGTCCTACATCTGTTTCCGGATATTTTATTTTGAAATTCAGTCCCTGACGGACGCCAAAAAAGCCCGAGATTATGGAATTAAAACAATAAATAAAAGCAAGGATAATTGTGTGTTATTGGTGAGTAAATAACAGTGTGTTATTTTTGAAAAAAATAACAAATTAGAAGGAAAAACATATTTAAAAAATACAGATTTCAGTATTCTGAGGCTCTGAGCCCCATTTATTTTCCTCACAGACGGCAACAAAAGTCCGAAATTATACGATTTAAAATAAAAGCAATAATTGTGGCTTGATATTGAGTAAGAACATGTTTTTATGAACCACACAGCTTCAGGTCTTCCTCGACCCGACCGGAGAAAAAGACGTGCTGCAGGCAATAGAAATACATTGCTTTTAAAATCGTGCTGTGCAACACGAAAAGAAATCGTGCTGTGCAACACGAAAAAAAGGGGCAAATCGTGTTGGGGAACACGAATCAATAGATTAAAAATCGTGTTGGTGAACACGAAATGCCGTGAGACTGGGTTGCCAGTCCAGAACTAACAGCAGAAGGACCCGCTCTGAATCACTCCGTGTCGCTGCGGCTCAGGGATTTATGTTTTTCAAAAATAATCGCGTTACAATCATGTCAGGTTTTTGGTGGATTTAATTAAGTCTTGGATTGCAGAGTATGAATGTCCTCTATTAATTCCTCCAAACCCCGCCCCCTCCCTGAAAATAATGAGTGACAGGCTGATTGTGACCCGATAGAAACTTTATTATTCACTTAATTACTGAAATATAATTAAGCTAACTTAATCTCATACATTCATGGGATTTATGTAACAGTAAGACAGAGAATGTAAGTGTGCACCCACATGCAGTATTTTTGTTTGTATGCTATTGTAAATACTCCTGTTGTCTGCTGTGTGTGATGCCACATTCAGGACATTCAGTGTCCTTTTTTTAACAGAAGACTGTTGCTAGAAGCTGCAGCTAGACTGCAGAAGCATTATTTTTTTGTTTTTGAGGATGGAACAACTTCACACACAGATATAGGGAGGCTAGACATACAATTCATTTATTTTGGTTTATAAATGAATGTCAAGACATTTATGTTATTGATTTCTGAAGCACTTTCTAAATAATAAAAAGAGAGTTCATATGTATTTACGGCATGTATGCATTGATGAAAAATAAGCCATGTGCAGTAATATAGAAAATTAAGGATGCAACGCATTGGTATGAATCGTGATGCATCGGGATGCATCGGGATATCGAATTGAATCGAATCGTTGACAGGATAATCGTAATCGAACCGAATCGTGAGACCAGTGAAGATGCACAGCCCTAGTAGACGCGCTGCCGCTAGTTCTGTGCTCCATCAGAAGCGCACCAAATGCGACGACAGGGCTTAGCCCACACAAAGTATTGATGGGAAGGGTAATGTTCACAGGGTCTAGCCCCCCAGTAATACCCCACAAACTCACTCTTTTGTGGACAGATGATTACATGACTAACTATGTCAAATATCTAACTGACATGTTGAGAAAGTTTCACAGGCAGGTGGCTGACAGGCTCCCTCAGCCTGGAGAGGGGCCCACCCAACCTTTTCAGATTGGTGATAATGTACTAATCAAATCGCTTGAAAAAGATTCTTTGTCTCCCAGGTGGAAAGGTCCTTTCCAGGTATTAATAGTGACCAGAACAGCCCTGAGAGTACAAGGTAGAGCGGAGTGGATTCACGCTTCCAGATGTCGTCTCTCTCCTCTACCGGATGCTGGCGTGTGAAGGCAGTCATCATCTTAGTCGTTCTAGGTTTACTATACCTGGCCAAGGACGCCCTGCTAGATGAAGCTCTGAAAATCCCAACGACAGGTGGCGGGGGACCTCGCCCCTCTGAGGGAGAAAATAAGGTGCTCTTATCTAAGAGCGCAGACGACTTGACCACTCAGGGCCCAGACCCTGAGGGCAAAACAACACCAACGGGCAAATCAGTGCCTAGCAACCAGGACAGGTTGTATCCAATCACCACACAGACATTCAGTATGGTGCAAGAGACACAAAGAGAGAGAAAAGGAGGGAGAATCAGGAGGATTGTCTCCCTCCCTGATCATAAGTCAGAGACTATTTCTTTTAACTGCCCAATTTCCATATGTGACTCATCTAACTGTATTATTGTGTTTCCTGTGTCCTTAGTTTACCCAACGTGGGAGATGTATCCAAAGAACCAGTACCATTGGTTCGGGGTCTCATCAGAAGTGGTAAGAATGGCTCTCAACACCATTGAAGACATGCCCCCAGAACTGTGGTGTAGCACTGTAGAACAGTTCAAGACACTGATAAGGGATAAGGTAAAATGTACAATGAGGAAACCAGATTACCAGGTTCCCAATCCAGGTGTCACTGCATGCACATTTACTGGACCAGATAGCAAAACAAATGTTCCATCTACTCCACTTAAACAATCAGGAGGTGATGTAGATTCTTCAAAAAAGGCCTTAATCACTCCTTTTAAACGAACTAAAACTAATTCTGCAGTAAGTTTAATGTTAGACTACGCACATGAACGTAATGTTAGCAACTGTTGGTTGTGCCAAAATATGCCAGAATCCATGCATTCTCCCATGTTTAGCCCAATTCCTTTCACAAAAGCTGATTACGGTTTAGTGAGCTGGAATGACATAGCATCCAGAATTAGCGATGAGGCGGAGGATTGTTACACTCCTTCCTACCCCATAGACTCTGAGCAACCTTTACAGTACAAGGGCTTAGTCTCTCTCATTGTTGATACAGTAAATAAAAATTACCTGCCTGACGGTTTCAAACGGTTGATGTTTTTAAAACTAATATATATGAAGAAATACGTTAACCTAGCTTTTGAATACAGATTCCAGTTAGCTCTAGCTCAGACTAATTGTTCGGCTAACTTTACAAGTCCATGTATAATGCAACCACACACACCCTCCTTGTTGGTTGAAGCTTTGGTAACAGTTGTGCCCTGGTTTGGCTCTAGAACAGTGGACTCCGTGGAGGTTAAAATACATGACTGTACGCAGCCAATACCCTTAGGCAAGCCCCCTACACGTGACTGCTCAGTATATGTTCCCCCAATTGTGGTACATGAATGGAAGAATGTGTCCATCTGTTTCCAGAATGAAGTAGGATCTCACACCTCTCCAGATGTGGGACACAGCGACTGCAATACCATAGTGAGGGTAAACTTAGCCAGAATTCCCCTCCCACAGAGAGTTTACTTAGTTTGTGGGGATCGCGCGTACGGCTGTGTGCCATATGACGTTTTTTATGGCACCTGTTATCTAGCCTACCTAATCCCTTTAATCCGTAAAGTAGAGGCTAATGAGATCGCAGTGATACTTCCCTCTCTACAAAGGAACAGCAGGTCAATTACACAAGGACAACAGATAGCTAGCCTATTTTTGCCTTGGTACGGTATTTATGTTACTCAGCAGGAAATTGTGGCACTGTCCAAAGTTGTAGAACACCATCTAAATGTATCTACTACAACGATGTTAGCTGAACACAAAGAATTGCAGGAAGTTAGGACAGTAGCACTACAGAATCGCATGGCGCTTGATCTCCTCTTAGCTGCCCAGGGGGGCACATGCAAGGTGATGTGCCCCCCTGTTCTTTCATTTCTGATGCCACACCTGAAGTTATGGATATGGCTCATGATACTGCTAGGGGAATAAAATAATTGCATGAAACTCATGGGTTTACATTTGGGGAATTAAGTGGAACCTTTGGATCCTGGGGAGCGGGGTTGGTTAAATTTGTTGTTACTGTTTCAGTGTTTATCTTGGTTGTGCTAATCCTAGTGATCTGTTTGATCACTGTAGTTAAATTAGCCGTGCGAAGGGTTGCCAAGACCGCCCTCCAGGCCCCACAAAGGCTAGTGGGGCATTCGACTGTAAATGACACAATATTGATGTACAACGCTGAGCTTCCAGATCCCTGGGTCTCCATCGCGGTTTCTGACCCATGGGTACCTCCATTCAGCGATTGAGATGTTGTTTAAAGTTGATATTCTGAATAAAAAACAGATGTTTTGATAATTGATTACAGTTGATACACTGAATAAAGAACAGATGTTTTGATAATTGATTACAGTTGATATTCTGAATAAAGAACAGATGTTTTGATAATTGATTACAGTTGATACTCTGAATTAAAGAACAAATGTCTGATTTTTCCTTTCAGGTTGTTATACAAATAAAATGTCTGATTCTTCCTTTTCAGATTTTGAACAAATGTATTTGAATGAAATATATGTATCACTAAGTGCCTTACTCTTGAATAAAGCGTAATGAAGTAAACGTAAAGTAATGTTAAAGATTGAGGACACTGTAACTTTACAGATTACAGATTGATCGATTCATCACTGTGAATTTATACCTTAACTAGGAACCTTAGCTGGATCTCTCATGATTCTGATTTTATACCTCAATTGGATTTCTTATAATCCTAAATTCTAATTGTGTTTTTAATAAGTAATTGCCTTGAAGTAAATCTTTGAGATGTAAACTGATTTAGAATTTGTGTTTGATGAATGAGATTAACTGAGTGATAAATGATAAAAGATCTTATTTTTGAAACATATATTTTGCTATTATATTTTGTATTTCACGTGTTTATTATTGTGCTTTTTGACAAAAGATGCCAAGCACTGAAGAGAGATGATTTTTGTTATGATTGACTGTGTTCAATCATGGTGATTGAAGTGTTTTCAATCTTGTTCTACTTTTGATGTATTAATGTGAGTGAGCCCACCCAACTCTGAAGACGCTTATTGATTTAAGTATTGACTGAAATATTCTTAGACTAATGTTAATTGGTTATCAATAGATTGATAAAAAGAAAGAAACTGTGAGAGAATATTTTAATCTGATCTTGATTGTATAGAGTTTCTCATCTTTTCTTAGAATCTGTGTTATTGCAAATATGCTTTGCGTTAAAGTCAAAGCATGAGTCAAACGAGGCTGAATAATGTAACTGGACAGACTGGACCTTGAAGGAATATGCCAGTCTTTTATCAGTGCCAACGATAAGCACAAAAAGGCTTTTGGGTCCTTTACTTGAGGGTTGGGCTTTTTGGGCGGGTGTCTGGGAGGAAGTTGGGGATCTTTTTTATTTTGAATGAGCGGCAAGCAGCTAGTGCGAGTCGTGGCTGTAAAACAAAAGGGCAATAAAGTGTTCCTGTTTCTACTGAAATTGCGTGGCACAGACCTTTCTATGGATTGCAATTCTTTAATGTGATTATGGTTATAGTTGTACTTTATTCATCCCTAATCTCTGCCATTACAAACAACAAAACAAGAAAAGCTAAACTAGATAAAATAGGGCGATGTAATACAATGCACAATTAGACATTATGGTAAAACATTTTAACCAGTTAAGCCCCAAGCCTGTTTTTCAGGTCTCAGGTTTGAAAATGACATTCCCAGAACAATTGACTATCTTCACTTCTAAAAATGGTTAAATGAATAATCTTTTTTCTCAAAGCAATGATAAACCTGTGAGTTGGATGTAGAAAAAGTCAGAATCAATATAGAAGTTTTTTAAGTAAATTCAGATTGAACATAGTAAAAAAATGTAAATGATAGTGTCCGTGCAAAAAATAAACCATTACTTATAGTGAAAACCACCCTTGAATGATGGGTTAGTAGACTAAAAGCTTTAGGAATCCAAACTATAACATATAATAAGTACCCTGTATCAAGATTGATGCAAAACAAGTATTTCCAAGGCACACCTTTATATGATCATTATAGTTATACAAAATAAGAGAATAACAGAATAACAGGTATGAAATCATTCCAACTCATACTACAGTTTAAAAAGGGAGTGATTTGTAAAATATGCATAAAGAAAAAGTAAATCTGTTCAGTTCTGTTTCACATGGGTGTTGTTGAGATGTATCCATAGATTTAGTCCCTAATGTTGCTCTCAAAGTGCACCAGATTGATGCTTTTAACTTCACCATTTAAAAACAAATCTTCCCGGGGGAGCATGCCCCCGGACCCCCCTAGAGGAGGTTAGGTTCCCCGCCCGCCCACACCCCCCGTCAAATTGTCCCACCCACATTGAGGATGCTTCCTACACCCATGCCTGAGACACAGTTTCGTGACTATTGTTGTGTTTTGCCCCCACGGGCAGGGGGTTTTAAAGTATCCAATGTGTTAGTGATTTTTTATGTATTTTCCTTTAGAATGGCAGGAAATTAGTATTCAAATTTGTATTGAATTTTTGGTCCCCCCCCATGTTGACTCCATGAATACGGCCTTGATATATACCCACATGACAGCTCATTGTTACTTTGTAATTCTACTCCACTACAATTCAGAGGTTAACCTGGTATTTTTACTCCACTACATTTATTTTAGTTACTTTGCAGATTCTGATTAATGATGTGAAATATAAACAACCCTTAAAGCAGACTTTAGTTACACCTGAGTAAGTGCCAACAATCAGGAGAGATATTTGATAGTTGGTGCTTGTAAGGTTTCAGCGTTAGAGTTCTTTTAGTTTATTGTTTTGTGGTTATTATTGTGGCCTTGCATTTTATTTTGTTATTGACTCTACCCTCTCTTTTCAGGGGGGTATACTACGAAGCAGGATTTTCGCTTTGCCGGCTAACTTCAGGGAAAACTCGGGGTTTCCGGTCCTACGAAGCTGGTTCTCTTTTTAGCAGGCTAGATCTCCATGGTAACTTATGCTGTGCGGCTAACCTGGGGGGTATACTAGGAAGCAGGATTTTCGTTTAGCAAGATAACTTCTGGGATTTCCGGTAGTGGGCTAGATCTCCATGGTGACTTATCCTGGAACCTAGTCTGTGCTCCGAAGCAGGATATGTTCCAGGATAAGAGATCAACTCAGCGAAAGCACCACGCCTGCTGACCAATCAGAGCTCAGTGTGCGGAGGAAATACAGTTTAAACTGCGGTTGCAGGAAAGACGGCCGGACAAAATCACCGACTGTGTGAACGTGAAAATGAATAGAATATCACCTCCCATGTTCAGAGCAATCAGACTATTATAACTATCATTATACTATTATGTTAAGAAAGCTTAATTAAATATCTGCCACAACATAAGTAACCAGATCAAAGTAACATTACGTAGCCTACAGTCCGCGGCACTGTGAGTGCAGACGTCGATGTGTCCCATTATCATTCATATCACATCATATCACATCATAATGTATCATATATTTCCTTATCTGAGTCAGCCGAGCTGTATCTGGCTGTGCAACTTTCACAGTGTCACATACTGTATGCAGAAGTATTATTTTAAGCAACACATTAAGTTGACGAAACACTCGAGTCAAATGTAATTAAAGTCAGATCCACTCATGTCTTGGACGGGGCAGTGATATCATAAACCTGTTAATGTACGCATTCAAACACTTGTTCTTTTACCAGCTGTATTCACCTTGCAGGTGCAGCTATGTGGCTTTGATCCTGGATAAAGTGTTTAAGTCATGGATGTTTAAAGTTTAACTTCTTCATATGTCTAATATTATAGTTGACTTTTCATTCAGGAAGTATGACGCTGCGCTGTCAGTACGCTTCTTCATGTTTGTGATTGGTCGAATGCTCCAGATACCACCCCTTTTATGTGAACGCGCACCTAACTAGATAGGACACGGCTGGCTTGAGCGAACGAGTTGATAGCCAGCGTTGTAGGACAGTTTAGCGAGAGCTGCTTTGTTTTGGATTAAGTCAACCGGATAACTCAAAACATATCCAGGATAGGTTGAACCAGCTTCGTAGTACAGGCCCCAGGTGTCTAGACTTCATGTCGTTGTGTGTCACCTGCTAGCTTGTGTGTCTCATGTGCTCATCATCACCAGCCCCGCCCCTGATTGTTTTCACCTGTGCCCCATTAACCGTTGTGTGTATTTATAGCCCTGCTCTCCTTTTGTCTTTTGTCGGTTCGTCTTGTCTCCACGTCGAGTCCATGTCTGTAAACATTAGTGATCTGTTGAGCAACCTAGTAGAACCTAGAGATCTTGTGAGAATCCTAGTAGAACGTAGTAACCTAGTTCAACCTAGAGATCTTGTGAGAATCCTAGTAGAACCTAGTGATCTTATGTTTTTGAAAAGATATTTTTGGAAGTCAACCGAATCGTGCATCTGAGTTCTTGTGAGTCCTTTGTGTCAGAACGAACCGACTTTACAAGATGGACTCAGCCGATTCCACCGCGTTAAAGACGGCCTTGCAGGCGCAAGGAACACTCCTTCATCAACATGAGGGACAGCTGACAGCAATAAATCAAGGGGTCCAGGACTTAAATCCCCGTCAGCACAACTTCCAGTCAACAGTGTCAATAGAGATAAATCACCTGGCTGAGAAAATGCGCGACATACTTACACACCTCGAGGCTTACCCTGCCGTTCCTGCGGCAGAGTTTTCCGGTCCAGCGGAGGTCGGGTTTGCTGATATCCCAGTTCAAGTACCCATGCCATCGTCTACACTCCGCCTCGCTTCGCCAGAGAAGTTCTCCGGGGATTCTGGAAACTGTCGTCCATTCCTGGTACAGTGCGATCTCCATTTCAAACACCAGCCCGCAGCATTTCCCACAGATCAAGCTAAGGTTGCTTTCATAGTGTCTCACTTGACGGGTAGAGCGGGAGCCTGGGCAACAGCAGAATGGCCCCGAGACTCGCCTGTTTGCCAGTCTTTAAGGCTATTCATGGATACTATGAACAAGATTTTTGACCAGACATCACCCGGAAGAGAGTCAGCGAGAGCCCTGGTGAACATCAAACAACGGCAGAGGAGAGTGGCGGATTACGCTATCGAATTCCGGACCCTGGCAGCGGAGAGTGGTTGGAACTCAGCGGCTCTTTTTGATGCGTTTCTGCATGGGTTAGCGGATCCCATAAAGGATCAGTTAGCTCCATTAGAGCTGCCTGAAGATTTGGACTCTCTCATCGCCATGGCTATCCGGGTGGACCAACGCCTAGCAGAGAGACGCCGGGAGAAAGGAGAGAATGCAGGATCCACTCCACTGTTCAGACGGGAGTTACCGAGGCAGCACTACGCTTGGCGGAGAAATACCCGGACTTCGTCTCCAGAACGACCAGCACCCCCTGCCGCCGCGGAGGAACAGATGCAGCTCGGAAGAGCCAAACTCACCCTGGAGGAGCGTCAGCGCCGTCTACGGGAGAGGCGGTGCTTCTACTGCGGCCAGCAGGGCCATGTTCTGGCAGCCTGTTCGGCAAAAGATCAGGCTCATCAGCAGGAAGAGGGACGCTGGTGAGCCGAGTGACTTCTTTCGACCCTCCCTCGAGAAAATTGATTCAGGTACAAATGAAACTTAATGATACAACTGTGACTCAGGATGCATTAATTGATTCAGGGGCTGATGAGAGCTTGTTAGACTGGGAGTTGGCTAAAAGTTTGAACTTAAACATTGTCCTTCTAGATCAGCCATTAGAGGCTAGTGCTTTGGACGGCCGCCTTTTATGTACAGTCACACATCGCACTGAGCCCATAGTTATTGTCATAGATCAGGAGCACCGTGAGCAGATTAGTTTTCATTTATTTAACTCTGCGCAACATCCTCTCATTTTGGGTTACCCTTGGCTTGTTAAACATAACCCTCATGTTGATTGGCATACAGGAAAGGTTAAGGGGTGGGGGAGTGATTGCTCTTGTTCATGTTTAGCCTCTTATACAGTTTTGAGTGGACGCCACAGATCTAGGGACTTTAAACAGGCGCCAGGTAGTGACAGTGTCACTTCTTCGAAACATTCTGACTTTCCTGACTTGTCCAAAGTGCCTGAGTGTTATCTTGACATTAAGGAGGTGTTTAACAAAACACGAGCTACTTCCTTGCCTCCCCATAGACCGTATGATTGCCCCATAGACCGTCTCTCGGGCTCTACTATCCCCAAAGGCCGGTTGTACTCTCTCTCTGGTCCAGAAAGGGAGGCCATGGAAGAGTATATCGGATCATCACTCAAAGCTGGCAGCAGCAGGTTTCTTTTTTGTGGGGAAAAAGGACGGTTCATTAAGGCCCTGTATTGATTACAGTCCACTAAATCAGATCACGATAAAGAACAGATATCCCCTTCCACTCATCTCTACTGCATTTGAACTATTACAAGGAGCTAAGTTGTTCACCAAGTTAGACTTAAGGAATGCATATCACCTACTGTGCATCAGGGAGGGGGATGAGTGGAAAACAGGGTTCAATACACCTACAGGACATTACGAATATTTGGTTATGCCTTTTGGACTTTCTAATGCACCTGCTGTTTTCCAAACACTCATCAATGATATATTAAGAGATTTTCTGAATATATTCTGTTGTGTGTATCTCGATGATATTCTCATCTTTTCTCCTGATGAGAAAACCCATGTTAACCATGTTCACCTTGTTCTTGAGAGACTCCTTGAGAACAATTTTGTTGTAAAAGCCGAAAAATGTGAGTTTCATGTCAACTCAGTGTCATTTTTGGGCTTTGTGATTTCCCCAAACAAAATGGAAATGGACCCAGCAAAGGTCAGCGACGTGGCTAATTGGCCAACGTCAAGTTCCAGAAAACAAGTTCAGCAATTGTTGGGGTTTGCTAACTTTTACAAACGTTTCATACACAATTTCAGTGCCATTGCCTCTCCTCTCCATGCCCTTACCTCTCCCCATGTTCAGTTTGTGTGGACTTCACAGGCAGAGGACTCTTTCCAGAAACTGAAGAAAAGGTTCACAACAGCTCCCATCCTGACTGTACCTGATACCAGCCAACAGTTTGTGATAGCGGTAGACACCTCCAACGATGGCGTTGGGGCTATATTGTCCCAGAGGTCAGCGGCGGACAACAAGCTTCATCCTTGTGCCTATCTCTCCCGAAAACTGTCATCTGCTGAGAGGAATTATGACGTGGGAACTGTTGGCTGTGAAGATTGCTTTGGAGGAGTGGCGGCACTGGTTGGAGGGAGCGGAGCAGGATTTCCTGGTCTGGACGGATCACAAAAACCTGCAATACATCAGGAAGGTCAAACGTTTGAACTCTAGACAGGCCAGGTGGGCTTTATTCTTTAATCGATTTAGTATCACTCTGTCATATCGACCTGGTTCACAGAACGGAAAGCCTGATGCACTCTCCAGAATGTATGATCCTGAGCCAGTCCCCAAGAGTCCAGAACCCATTCTGCGGCCAGACCGAGTGATAGGGAGTGTGACTTGGCCCATTGAAGTCAAGGTCAAACAAGCAAACAGCGGGAATCCTGTCCCTAGAGGGTGTCCTCAGAATCGCTTGTTTGTGCCGGAGCAACTTCGATCTCAAGTGATTCATTGGGCCCATACGTCTGTACCAGGGTTTCCGCTAGGATTTTTTCTCGGCGGTCAAATATCCGGGCAGAATTTATTTTACCGGACAAATTTAAAACTTACCGGTCATATTTCAATAATAATAATAAGAGTTGTGGAGCAGAGTCTCCGTTAGCAGGTAATTACCGGACTATGAGCAGATATGCTTCAGTTTAAAACTCAGTTCACGGGGCTCATTTTTATATTGCTTCAGTTTATAATCGTAACAGATCGAAAAATTCAGCTCCATTTTTCAATAAATGATTCCACAACATAATTATTACATTCAAACAAACTACTTGTAGTAGATAACGTACATTATTCAAAAGTTTACATTAACTTTGAATAATAACACGGGAGAAACGGATCCTCTCTTTTCCCCTCTCCCTCCCTCTCTCTCCTGACAGCCCGTCAGTTTCTCATGCAGCTCGCTAAACAGAGGGCGGGGCTTCAGGTGATTATGCAGAGCTGTGTGTCTCGGTCTGACTCAGCAGCTGATCTGATCTCTCTCGCGTGTCCGGTTATACTTCACTCGCGTTTATGTCCATATCGATCAGATCCAGCTCTCCTGATCGGCCTTTATAGAGAGCACCGATCAAACTATTAAGAGTGAATATCTGCCGATAATGACCGGCGGCCGATCTATCGGAGCCTCCCTAATTATTACCAGACATTTTGACCGGCAGGTTTTGAATTTACCGGTTTTAATAAATTTTACCAGCTAAAAATCGGTAATTACCGGCTAACGGAAACCCTGGTCTGTACTTACCTGTCATCCAGGAAATAAGAGGACCCTCTTCATGGTGAAACACAGATTCTGGTGGCCAGCTATGTGGCAGCGTGCCCTGTGTGTGCCAAGAACAAAACTTCTCGTCAAGCTGCGGCAGGTCTTCTCCAACCTCTGCCCATTCCCCACAGTCTCATATTGCGTTGGACTTTGTGACAGGATTGCCAACATCGGCAGGTAATACCACAATACTCACTGTGATTGATCGGTTTTCTAAAATGGTACACTTCATCGCCATGTCAAAGTTACCTACTGCCAAAGAAACAGCAGAGGCCATGTTGTCCCATGTGTTCAGGATCCATGGTTTTCCCAGTGATGTCGTTTCAGACCGAGGCCCACAATTCGTGTCACGTTTTTGGAAGGAGTTTTGTCGCCTAATCCAAGCCACTGTAAGCCTGACCTCCGGATACCACCCACAGTCGAATGGACAAGCGGAGAGGATGAATCAGGATTTGGAGACCTGTCTGAGATGCCTGGTGTCCGAGAAGCCTACCACCTGGAGTAAAAGTCTGATTTGGATTGAGTATGCGCACAACACGTTACCCACATCAGCCACCGGTATCTCTCCGTTTAAATGTGTCCATGGATACCAACCTCCATTGTTTCCGGAGCTCGAGAAGGAGGTCACCGTACCATCAGCCCATGCTCTGGTTCGCTGCTGCCGTCGGGTCTGGGCGGTAGTTCGCCATATGTTGCAGAGGAAGTTGCATTCGCATGAAGGGATTGGCCGACCCGAAACGACGTCCATCCCCTAAATACCAGGCCGGACAACGAGTGTGGTTATCTACCAAGGATCTTCCTCTCCATGTCGCCTCCAGGAAGCTGGCTCCCCGGTTCGTTGGTCCTTTTCCCATAGCCAAAGTGGTTAACCCTGTTGCTGTCCGTTTATGTCTCCCAAGGTCCATCAAGGTCCACCCCACGTTTCATGTCAGTAAGCTGAAACCGGTTAAAGAGAGCAGACTGGTCCCTGCCTCCACGCCCCCTCCACCTCCCCGGATCGTCGACGGAGGTCAAGTGTACACTGTGGATAAAATACTGTCCGAAAGGAAGAGGGGCAGAGGTAGACAGTTCCTGGTCGACTGGGTAGGGTATGGATTAGAGGAGAGGTGCTGGATCCCAGGCAGCTTCATTGTGGACAAGACTCTAATATCGGATTTTGACAGACAACAGTCTCAGGCTTCAGGGACGTCTGGAGCTGTCCGTAAGAGGGGGGGTACTGTAAGGTTTCAGCGTTAGAGTTCTTTTAGTTTATTGTTTTGTGTTTATTATTGTGGCCTTGCATTTTATTTTGTTATTGACTCTACCCTCTCTTTTCAGGTGTCTACACTTCATGTCGTTGTGTGTCACCTGCCAGCTTGTGTGTCTCATGTGCTCATCATCACCAGCCACGCCCCTGATTGTTTTCACCTGTGCCCCATTAACCGTTGTGTGTATTTATAGCCCTGCTCTCCTTTTGTCTTTTGTCGGTTCGTCTTGTCTCCACGTCGAGTCCATGTCTGTAACATTAGTGATCTGTTGAGCAACCTAGTAGAACCTAGAGATCTTGTGAGAATCCTAGTAGAACCTAGTAACCTAGTTCAACCTAGAGATCTTGTGAGAATCCTAGTAGAACCTAGTGATCTTATGTTTTTGAAAAGATATTTTTGGAAGTCAACCGAATCGTGCATCTGAGTTCTTGTGAGTCCTTTGTGTCAGAACGAACCGACTTTACAAGATGGACTCAGCCGATTCCACCGCGTTAAAGACGGCCTTGCAGGCGCAAGGAACACTCCTTCATCAACATGAGGGACAGCTGACAGCAATAAATCAAGGGGTCCAGGACTTAAATCCCCGTCAGCACAACTTCCAGTCAACAGTGTCAATGGAGATAAATCACCTGGCTGAGAAAATGCGCGACATACTTACACACCTCGAGGCTTACCCTGCCGTTCCTGCGGCAGAGTTTTCCGGTCCAGCGGAGGTCGGGTTTGCTGATATCCCAGTTTCAAGTTCAGCTTGTGTGTCTCATGTGCTCATCATCACCAGCCCCGCCCCTGATTGTTTTCACCTGTGCCCCATTAACCGTTGTGTGTATTTATAGCCCTGCTCTCCTTTTGTCGGTTCGTCTTGTCTCCACGTCGAGTCCATGTCTGTAACATTAGTGATCTGTTGAGCAACCTAGTAGAACCTCAAGATCTTGTGAGAATCCTAGTAGAACCTAGTAATCTTTTTTTTGAAAAGTCTTTTATTAATAAAAGATATTTTTGGAAGTCAACTGAATCGTGCATCTGAGTTCTTGTGAGTCCTTTGTGTCAGTGCTTGAGAAGACTAAACATTGATCTGCAGATCTCTATAAAGTATATTAATTACTCGTTATTCTCTACTAATAGTTAATTAAAAACTGTATATAATTGCTATTTTGCACATCCCTTTCAAGATTTTCTACGGTGTAGTTATGCAATGAATGAAAACTTGGGTCACAGGTTCCTCAACAGTGCATTACAAGACATCTATCAATATGTGTGTATACCTCCACCATTAAACTGTCAAATTCTGCACATTTCTTATACTATCTACATACATAAGAGTATAATTAATGTGTATAATATCAGTTAAAATAAGTGCATCAACATAGTTAACATTGCAGGAAAGCAATATATTAGACGTTAAGTACTCTGTCAGGCTTAATATTTATCTAGATTGATACGCCCAAAGCTTGTTTCTTATTTGAAAGAAGACCTTAACCTAAAGTATTCTTTAATGTGTTAATAAAGGTTCATTAGTCTGTTTTGGACATCCTCCTATTAATATCTTTGTACATCCAGCACTAAACTGTTTTATTGTAGAGATCACTTACAGTATCTTCTTGATTTTTTTATATTCTATATTTCTATCATTGACCTTCTACTTTCCCCCCTATGAAAGTAATGTACTCTTAATGTTTTTTTCATCAAACAAAATTATTCAATAAAAATAACATTATTCAACAAAAATAATTCAATAACGTGCTTTAACCACTAGGCGGTGCACACAAGGTGCACACAGCATACTAATAATAACTTTGTATTATTATAATAACTTTGTATTATTAGTGTAGGACACTTATGTATGTATAACATCTGAAGATGTGTAGTTTTATTCATGTTTTTACATAATTTTACAGGATATTGCTATACTATTTCTCATGTTTTACTTCTACACATTAATATCTGATTTGTAAAACATCACAGACGGAAAGGCATATCCGTCATTTAATTGTAAGCTATTGAAATTGTGATTCCATAGATGTGTCTCCCATCACCCAAATCCCCTGACTATTCTCTCAACTCAGTATGTACATTCTTATATTCAAAGAAAATCAGTAATATCTTTAAAAACTACAAGTCCTTTTCTATCAGCTGTGCACCTTTATGATGTAAATATAACCAATCTACCAATTGGATCAAATATAAAAGTCAGCCGAATTACTATTGATACTGTAAGGAGACGTATTTTGTGAAAATAAATGCATGATGTTGTTAATTGTTGATATATTTATGATCCACGTCACATATTCAGTTTTGGCGGCAGTTCTTCAAGTTTGTCCAGAAGTTTGTCCAGAAGACTTTTGAAGGCGACGGCTGCCTCCTGGATCTTCAAGCAGGCACGGTGAGTTTCCGGGGGGGGCCTGTGATTACTATGACCCGTATCCACAACCCTGCTGAGCCTGCGGGGAGACCCCCTACACCCACCGTGAGTACCCTAGAAACCGAGGAAAACCCTCTCTCCGTTCCGGTATCCCCGGTGACGCCCACTCAGGACAATTCCCCACCTGTCACCCCGGACCGCGCCACCCGAGCACAGCCCCCCCCCCCAGTTACCCCAGACGGAGGTTAGAAGAGGCTCAGTCTGCAGTATTGGAGGTGTGGAGGAAGAACTGTGGCGGCCTAAATCCCGAGCAGCAAGAAGCAATTGGGGCAGCTTCTGCTAGAGTTCCAGGGCAGTTTTGCCATGAAGGAGGAGGAGGTGGGCCGAACGCATCTGGTGGAACACGAGATTGATACGGGGGACTCGCGTCCCATCAGGTGTCGCCCGCACCGACTTCCCCTGGCCCGTCAGCAGGATTGCGACGAGGCAGTGCAGAGCATGCTGCAGGCAGACATTATCGAGCCCTCCGACAGCTCGATCAGGTGCTGTCGGAGGGCAGCACCTGTAGTCATGGTCCCGAAGAAGACAGGTGGCTGGCGGCTGTGCTCAGACTACAGACCAGTGAACGGGGTCACCAAGAAGGATTCATACCCCCTTCCCCGCATCGATGAGTCCCTGGACCTGGTCGCAGGGTCGTCGTGGTTCTCTTCCTTGGACCTCCGCAGCGGGTATTACCAAGTCCCTCTTGCCCCAGAGGCCAGACCAAAAACGGCTTTCTGCACCGGCCGGGGACTATGGCAGTTCAAGGTTCTCAGTTTTGGGCTGTGTAATGCCCCGGCCACCTTTGTTCGATTGATGGACAGGGTGCTGTCTGGGATTCCCCGCCAACAGTGTTTGGTTTACCTGGACGACATCCTGGTGCATGGCAGCTCGTTTGAGGCGGCCCTGGGATCTCTGAGAGTGGTGCTGGAGAGGATCAGAGCCGCTGGCTTGAAGCTACATCCAGATAAGTGTCATTTCCTGCAGAGAGAGGTCACTTTCCTGGGCCACAAAGTGGGGGGGGGAGGGCATCGGCACCCTGCACGAGAAAGTGCAGGCGGTCACAGGCTGGCCAAATCCTCGCAACCAGAAACAGCTGAAGAGTTTCCTGTGCCTGGCCTCGTACTACAGGAAGTTTGTAGGGGGTTTTGCTTGCACTGCCACACCCCTGTTCCAGCTGCTGCAGAAGGACAGGGATTTCCTGTGGTCTGAGCAATGTCAAGCAGCGTTTGACGGCCTTCGGCGTGCCTTGAGTGAATCCCCGGTTCTCGCCCCAGCCAACCCCAGGCTGCCGTTCACCCTGGACACAGACGCTAGCGGCGTTGGGGTAGGCGGAGTGCTCTCCCAGACTACACCAGAGGGGGAGCGGGTGGTGGCATACTTCAGCCGGGCGTTCAACAAAGCGGAGCGACGATACTGCGTCACCCGCAGGGAACTTTTGGCAGTGGTGCTGTCCATCAGGCACTTTAAGTACTACCTGTGCGGGCAGGAGTTCACGGTGAGGACGGATCACTCTGCATTACAGTGGCTCATGACGTTCAAAGAGCCAGAAGGGCAGGTCGCCAGGTGGCTAGAAGAGCTCCAAGCTTTCGACTTCAGGGTGGAGCACCGGGCTGGGGTGCGCCACACAAATGCAGACGCTCTCTCCCGCCGCCCGTGTGCCGCCGGCGGATGCCACTACTGCGAGAAGAGAGAGACTCGTGAAAAGGAGCTGCTGGAGGAGGACATCGTCTGTGCGGCAGCGCAGCAAGTGGAAGAGGTTATCTGCCGGGAGCTCCAGACAGTGGATGTGACAGAGTGGAAGCAACAGCAAGAGCGGGACGCCGTTCTACAGCCTGTACTGCAGTGGGTTGAGTCGCAGCAGTGGCCACCGTGGGAGGAAGTGGCAGTGCTCTCCAAAGGAACCAAGGGGCTGTGGTCTCAGTTTGAGACTCTTCGTCTGTGTCAGGGCGTACTACAGCGGGCGTGAAAGGAGCCAGCAACGGGGGAGAAGAGGTGGCAAGTGGTGGTCCCGAGGGGTCTGCAAGAGGTCGTACTCAAGGCCATGCATGGAACGGCAGGCTCTGGGCACTTTGGCGTCACTAAGACTCTCCGGCGCCTTCGTCAGGGCTGCTACTGGGGGCAGTGCAGGAGGGATGTCGAAGACTTCTGTCGCCGCTGTGATCCGTGTATGGCGCGGAAGGGCCCCCCTGGTCGTTCCCATGCTCCGCTGCAACAGTTTCCCGTCGGGGCCCCGATGGAGAGAGTAGCGGTTGATGTGGTGGGGCCTCTACCTTTGTCAAACAGAGGTAACCGCTACGTTCTCACGGCCATAGACTACTTCACAAAGTGGCCGGAGGCGTATGCTCTCCCTGATCAAGAAGCAGAGACAGTCACAGATGCCTTGGTGGCCGGCATGTGACCAGGCGAGAAATTTAGAGTCCCGGGTTGTTCGCCTCCATGTGCTCACAACTGGGCATGCACAAAACACACACCTCCCCCTTGCGACCACAGAGCGACGGACTAGTCGAGAGATTCCATCGCACCATGGGACAGCAGCTGGCCATCCTCACGTCTCAGCATCAGCGCGACTGGGACGAGCATCTGCCTCTTGTGCTCATGGCATGTCGGTCTGCAGTCCAGGAGTCCTCAGCCTGTTCGCCTGCCCTCCTCATGTTGGGGAGAGAGCTTCGAACCCCTGCTGTGTTGGCGTTTGGTCGGCCACCAGATTCCCTAGACACACCTCCAGGTCCTGAGTATGCCAGGAGACTTCAGGACCGCCTTGATTCCGCTCACGCTTTTGCCCGCGATCAGCAGAAAAGTGCTGCGGTGAGACAGAAGCGGAACTACGACACCAGGACCAGAGGGCAGCATTTCCGGGCCGGGGAGCTGGTTTGGGTCTACAGCCCACAACGAAAGAAACGCCGGTGCCCAAAACTGGACAGTCAGTGGGTTGGTCCCTGCAGAGTACTGGAGAGGGTGGGGGAAGTGGTCTCACTGGCCCAAAACGATACAAGCCTCGATACAAGCTTCGGGGATTACTCGACACACGCTCCGAAGCCTCGGCGCAATACGTAACATCACTACTTCTCCCCCATTGCTCAGTTTGGTTTGGGCGGCCAGCTCTAGGAAGAGCCCTGGTGGTTTCAAACATCTTCAATTTGCAAATGATGTGTGACGAAGGTAACTTCGTCACTGTTGGACTGACGGCTTCGGGCCTGGTAACTCAGCACTTTAGTGAACAGTTTTGCACTTTATTAGCGTGATTGCGCAGTACCGTTTGGCATGGCATATTTGCACATTTTATATAGGCTAATTTATACTAATTATTGAGATAGTATTTATTAAAGGATTAAACCGTATTAATTGAAATGTCGTCTGGCAGGTGCTGGTCGGGTCCTCGGCTCCGCCTGACAAGATAGGGGAGTTAGCGAGAGCGCCGAAAGTGCTGGTGTAGAATGACAGCGGTTAAGAATAATCCGGATGCAAATAATATGTGGGGGTGTAGAAATCATAGAGTTAAGTGGCATTAATTGTATAAGTGCTGACTGCGTTTAGTTGGGTTTGTATGTGTGTACTTCTGTTCAGTTATATGTTTGTGTTTGAAAAGTGTTCCCCCTCCCGTTATGTCTGTTGCTGGATTGTGTGCACCTGGTGCCCTATGTTGTCTCCTCCCCCCTCACCTGTGTCTTGTTGGTTTGATTGGTCTGGGTGTATTTAGGCTCTGTTTATCCTGTCAGTATAGGTGAGATCCTTGTGGCTGCAGGATGTGTTCAGGGAGAACAGCAGGATTGAGGCTGTGAACTATGTGCACATGATTTTAATAAATGCCCACACCGGGTTATAATTGTTGACGTTCTGCCTCTGCCTCCTTGCTTGGTCGGGCCGCTCAATTGTCAGCTTCACATGATGGAAAACACTGTGCTCGTTGGGACCTTCAATGCTGCAGACATGTCTCTGTACCCTTCCCCAGATCTGTGCCTTGATACAATCCTGTCTCTGAGGTCTACAGACAATTCCTTGGACCTCATGACTTGGTGTGTGCTCTGATATGCACTGTCAACTGTGGGACCTCATATAGACAGGTGTGTTCCTTTCCAAGTCATGTCCAATCTATTGAATTTACTACAGGTGGACTCCAGTCAAGTTATAGAAACATCTCAAGGATGATCAGTGGAAACGGGATGCGCCTGAGCTCAATTTTCAGTGTCATAGCAAAGGGTGTGAACACTTATGTACATGTGATATTTCATTTGATTATTTTTAACACATTTGCAAATAATTCTTTAAAAACGTTTTCACTTTGTCATTATGGGGTATTATGTGTGTAATATTGAGAAACTAAATGAATTTAATCAATTTTGAAATAAGGCTGTAACATAAGAAAATGTGAAAAACATTTTTTTACTGTATATACATATACAAATTATGAAAACGATAATACAAACATAACAAATATATAGTCCATAATAGTCCATATGAGTCCATTGCCCAAACCACCCCATCCTTCCCACCTCTCTTTCCATTTTTCACAGAAATCGTACTTGATGCTTGTTAGCTATCGTCTGAGTTCATCTGTCACACATATTTTACTATTACAAATCATAATCCATATCATTTTTTTTTCTCTACATAAAATGTCATATCAAGGTGTGCATACAGTATTATGTACAATCTTATTTTACATAAATTATGAAGTTAGTGTGTTTTGGTCTGAAATTGAACGGCCAGCTGGCCAAATGTAGAACTAAAGCTAAGGTCTTTTGTCGGGTTGTGGGAGTCCTTGTTTGTCCGACACACTGAGACATGTTTATCTGAAATCCATAAAGTCTTCAGCAGTGAGGAAGCGTTAGTTCACAGGTCATCCAGGGGTCTTCGGCCTCAGCTTATCTTGGTGATCCAACTAGTCTGTTTATTACATGTTGTGATGTTTGCCAACAACAGTTGGTAAATAGGAGATTTAACTATAATTAAGCCTTGAATCGATCGTTTTTAGTTTATTAGAAGGCTTAACCCCAGTTCACCTTGCCAGTCAGACCAATTTTGTTATTTTTGGGAGGGGATTTTTTGGGCTTTATTAGTACACACGTTCCGTCCTGTCAGTGACTCTAACTGTTATCAACCCAGTCCTCACTTTAGAATGGGTATTTTTAAGACACTATCAACACTTTATTTTAATTTTTTCGTTTCTAATTTATTTAAAAATAACAATAGAACCTATTTATTAAGTGTTCAGGAAGAATGACTAATCTTATTAATATGAATTGTCTTGCAATTGACACTGATTTCACAAGTTATATATTGGGTGTATTATAATCACACAGAGTGATGATAATCATAAAAAAAAAATGAAATGTAACAGTAAGAGGTGGGAACCAGTAAAGTTAATGAAAAATGTTTAGACTGAATGTACTTAAATTATGTTTGGTTTTATGATAACATTGTAGGGCTGTCCCGAATACAATTTTTCGGGCTCCGGATATTCGGTAGTAATCAGCAGCGAATATTCGAATATTCGGTGCGGAGAGATTATTATTATTTTTTTAATAAAAAAAAAAAAATTCAAATTGTTTTCATAACACGATCTGAATCCGAGACACCTGACAACACGCTGTTAAGCAGAAGCGCAGAAAGAGTATACTATTACGATTTATATTTATTTATTGTCTCCGTACTCGCATACATTAAAACTAAATGTGTCCTCTGCATTTAACCCAGCCGCAGTGCAGCGCCCGGGGACCAAATCTGGTTCCAAATTCCGTCTATAACGTTTTACAACCTGAAGATACAAAACACATATTTCTGTTATAACAACAATACTTTTAATAACATAGCCGTAACAGTAGGCCTAACAGTGTAATACTTGTTACCGATACAGTAAACAGTATTTAAATAAATGAAGAACGAAAAATAAATGAACGAACTGTATGCCAATAATTGCCTTAGCCCCAGATGTTCCCACATTGCTCCTATTATTTTCACTATTCGGATAAAATTGAAAAACTAATATAAAAAAACAATTCGGTTGCTTGCTTGCAACTATTTTCCAAGCAAAGTAAGTGCACGATTTTATCATGTGTAACGTTACTGTTTAAACGGCGGATAAAGCAGCATCATCAAGAGTAACCCCCCTGCACAAAAAGGGCAGCAAATTGGACCCAGGCAACTACCGCCCTGTTTCTATACTTACCTCCATCTCGAAAGTCATGGAAAAAATAGTATATGAACAGGTCGAAAAGTACCTCGCGGAAAATAAACTAATCTATGAATTTCAATCTGGCTTTAGAACATCCCACTCCACTGACACATGCTTTCTTTATTTGAGCGACCACATCAAACAAGAGGTGGACGAGGGCAAATACTGCGGCATGGTGATGCTGGACCTACAAAAGGCTTTCGACACTGTCAATCACCCCATTCTGATTGACAAGCTAAAAGCAATTGGTTTTGATAAACTATCGGTGAGCTGGATGCAATCCTACCTGGAGGGGAGAGAACAGATGGTGGAGGTAAACGGTACTCTGTCCCCCCCCCTCCCAGTGAGCTGTGGTGTTCCACAAGGAAGCATATTAGGTCCGTTACTGTTCCTAATTTATGTAAATGACATGTCATCAGCATGTGACTGCAACTTGTTCCTGTTCGCGGACGACTCAGCCCTGCTGGTCTCTGACAGGAACAGGTTGCAGGTTGAAAAAACCCTCAGCTCCGAGCTCGGCAGAATCTGCACCTGGCTCGCCGATAATAAATTATCATTACACCTGGGTAAAACAGAGTCCATTCTCTTCGGTTCGAAACATAATCTCAGCAAATCCGACGACTTCTCAGTTGCAGTGGGTGACATTATTGTCACAAGTAAGAAGGAAATTACATACCTAGGATCTATTCTTGAGGCAAACCTCTCCTGTGACAAAATGGCATCCAATGTAATACAAAAAGTCAATCAAAGAACTAGATTCCTATACCGGATCTCCTCTCTGGTAAACAAAAACACCCTGAAAACTCTGGCAGGAGCACTCATTCAAGGGTACTATGACTATGCTTGCACGTCATGGTACCATAGCAGCTCCAAGGCGCTAAAAATAAAACTTCAAACATCGCAAAATAAACTGGTCAGACTACTGCTTGACCTTTCATCTAGAACCCACCTCACCTCTGCCCACTTTGACAACCTAGGATGGCTTAGAGTAGACGACAGAGTACAGCTACTTGCAATGGGCCTGGTCTACAAGATCCACTACACCTCTATGGTACCCATGTACATGTCAAAATTCTTCCCAAAGGTCAAGGAATACCATGATCATAACACCAGAGGGAGCTCCACAAATCATGTGAAACCCAGATTTGGCACAAAAAAGGGGGAATACACGTTTCGCAATTATGCCACATCAGGTGGAACGCTCTTCCCACAACTGTAAAGGAAAGTAAAACTATACTTACCTTCAAAACCTCTCTTAAAGAGCACCTTCGGGGGAGAGCATTGCAAAACTGGCCCCGGTAATGGTACAAATCCTAACCTGTCGTTCAATGGACAGCTTCCCCCCCCCCCATCTATGTATATACTCGCATTTTAGACTCTGTTACTAACTGTATATCTGTAGACTTGGTATGTCTTAAACGTCCGGTTAGGATGTATTAGAACGAAATCTAAAATGAAAATTGTAAATAAGCCATCTGTACTGTATGTCAAATATGTCTTATATGTCTTATATGTCTTAAATGACATGATGAATTGGAAATGGGGGACCCTGATGTAAACAAGACGAAAGTCTTTCTCTGGTCTGCATCCCCTTAACAATTGTATGTTTTGAGCTGTACTGTACAGTACCCAATATACAAGCTGTTAATAAACTTTTCAATCAATCAATCAATCAATCAATCAATCAATCAATCAATCAATGGCAACTTGACAACAGCTAAGCTAAGCTAGGCTAGTACTTACAGCATCCGGTGACTTTTCAGAGTTGTTGTGCCACCGTGGTAGGCCAGTTTCTTGTCGCATATTTGGCACACTGCCTTCTTCTTACCGTTGTCCAATTTGAAATGGTCCCACACAGCTGAAGTCTTCTGCATTTTGTGTTCAGGTGTGTGAAACGAGGTGAAGCGTGCCATTTGCGTTCGTAACTGTGAGTGAACGCGATGTCAGGAGCACAGGCTGAGATTGTATATATTTCCGCATTTTAACAGTGCAATTCAAAAGTATAAATATAGTATGTGTTATGGAAATAATTATCATAGACGCCAAGATGTGACATACAGGACAAACCTTGACGTCTGTTTACCTCCTTTAAGGACACAGGCTGTTTCAGCCAATAATGTTATTGTTCCCATTCTGTGACCGGTCAATACTGGGTCACAGATAGTCTGTATTGTGGGTACACTGGGACACTTCCTTCTCTGTTGTCTGAGGACTCCAGGGCATGACATATCCAAGGCCATAAGTGGCGGAAGCTGGTAACTTAGTGTGCCCAAACTATCTAAAGCTATCTTATCAAAACATGTTGATGACTCTCTGTGGAACCAGTTAAATGGGCTGGCAAGAGAGAGGCTCTCGAGGATTGACGTGGCAACTCTACCGTGAAGTCAGAACCTCTGGCTCTTGGACTTGTGATGTGAATCCTCCGGCCGTAACTCCAAATAAACCATCAGTGTTTGACATCAAAGCTACTGCTCCTACCGTGTCTCCTTCCTGAGTCGGTGACTCCCACAGCATTGCTACACAGAAGTTTCCTATACAGTATGAGAATATGGCAATTCGCCTTTATGATAGCATACATTTAGGGGGAAAAAATGTTTTTTTGAATAAAAATACGAATATCCGAATAATGAAATTGAAACCCGAATAGTTGGCCAACGAACGAATATTCGAATAGTCGAATATTCGGGTACAGCCCTATAACATTGCAATAATATTTGTAAGAAAATACTGAGCATTTTTCTTCAACTTAAATGCATCATAATGGACAGTGCAAAATGTGAAAGATTTTATGGTTTCGCATTTTCAGAAAAATTATATAATTTGTTTTGAGAATAAGTACTTGTGCATTGCCAAATATGCTATGATATCATTGCAGATGCGTGGAGCTGGACTGCCTGTTGACATTCCTAATGGCTGCGTGAGTTTGATGAGTGCTAGAACAATGTAACTCAGTGCTTTGTTACATTCATACATTAAATATAACTTGCGTGAACACAAAGGCAATGACTCAAAAGTCAAAAACATCTTTAAATAAATCTTCAAGCTGTTTACCTGTAACTGACAATAGATCTCTGACCCTTGCACTGCACCATGCAATTGTTTTTAAATTAAATAAGTTCCACGAATTTAAGGACAGAACAGGAAGAACATTAAGTGAAGTTGGCATCAATTTAATGATAACTTTGGTAGTGTAGCTCTGAGTCATAATTATTAGAGCATTATCTGATATCCTTTTCTAAAGCACTCTGAAGCCGGATGTTGAATTTTCTTTTCCAGGTATTTTTTGGCAGGGATCAGCATCTCTGACTGAGGAGGGCCAAACTCTTGGAGGTTTCCCTCGATCAGAGGTTGAAGGTGGAACAGTCCACAGTATCACAATGCAATCCCTGGGAAGCACTCCCCTGCTTCCTCTCATTAACACAGCTCTGCAATGGAAAATCCATCTGGCTGTATTCACTGTTTGTTTTCGGAAGCAAGCCGTGCCCTGTCTTTGTTCACACTGTCATGCACCTTTCGCGGCTCCTCTCTTTTCTGTTGTTTTCTTCTCATGCATACTCTGTATATGTAAAAGTACTCAATTATGAGTGTTGTGGCGGAGAGGGGAACTTGTCTCAGGTCAGTTGTGAGCACTGGGGCTTGTTAAGTCTAGACAAGAAACGCTCCACTGTTTATTTTTCTTCCGTCAATGCATCAATGCCTATACTGCAACTCAGACCGGTTCTCAGTGAAATATTGAGCTAATAACCATTTTAATGTATACATTAACCAGTGTATAGCGCTGTCCATCATTAGGGAGCATCACTGCCATTTAGAATAACTTATACTTATATATTGAATAATGTTATCACTTGCAGGATCCAGTCCTCTCACACAACTCTTCATTCTGATGCACACAAGTACAATGAGATGTGAAATGTGTCAAACAGCATGCCCGGCCTGAATGCAGGAAACAACTGAATCAACATTGTACTAATTACTATATTTGTTTATTCATTGATTTTCAGTTTGGGTTGACTGCATAACAGCATATCATAAGATTGCAATGTTTTCAGGCAAGAACGCTTGGATGTCAGGGAATCCCTAAATGCACCACCCGACAAGTTTTCAAAAATGTTTCCTGTTCCAAACTTTATTGAATAGTGCAGTGCACATTCAAAACATGCCAATTGCATGGCCTCTGAAATTGCTTTCTGCAACTTTTCCCAAGAACCACTCACCCAAACACCTTCACACTCAGCAGTGCGCTCCCCAGGTGTAATGCTCAGTCGGATGAACAGTTGTCAAGAAAATTAGTAATAAAATAGATCCCCAGTCCATCTTTCTGATCTTTAATGTACTGTAGCGAGCAATGGAGTGCAAGCTGTACCCAGTATTTTTTTTTATATTGTTTACCTAATGTTGTTCATCATAAAAATCATAAAAATCTGTGTCGCTTGTCAGAGTTAGTTTGATTTTTTGTTATACCTCAGCCTCTCAGCGACTAATTGTCTTTCTTTTGATTGTTACTTGCAGTTTGCTTCAAGGAGTATAAAGAACATAACAATTAGTGTCGCTAAAAAAGGGGCATCTTCATCAGACGTCTTATTCTAAGTCTAGGTGCTTTTGATTGAGTTGCGGACATGTCAGTCAAATCTTATTTATGTTCGGTTATGCAACCACATATGAATGACCTGTTCCGACGTGACCCTGCAGGGCAACACTCAATAGAGAGAACCTCCTTTCCTCTCCCATGTTCAGTATACACTGTCTGTCAGGATGGCTGCCCACTTGAACCAAACAATGGTGCACTTCGTCACTCCTGATGGGATATCCTGATTTATGCTATCTGAGTATATCCATCAAGTGGATCTTTATTTAGCGATGAGAAGCTGCAAAGCCAAGCCTGCCACTGCATACCCAGCTCCAGATCAGCCCGAGCAGACACGCCAACCTGTTTGTTTCGTTATCAACAGTCACATTGAATCATCATCCTCAGGCTTGGCACGAGACGAGCCGAGGAAGTTCACCTTAGTTCAAAGCAAGGACTGCTTTTAAAATAACTTTGAAAATGTCCTAAATCATTCTTAAAATGCATCAGCCCAACACGCCCTTATTTCTTTAATTGTTGATACAGTTTGTCTGTGTTAAAAGCTATCATGGGTGGATGCTGGGATATAAATATTTGTGCTCAGGTCTACGCTGGCCTGATGCCACTTACACTCTAAACATCCCAACCTGTGGAGTTATTTGTTCTCCTTTGTTTAAACTATTTGGACGTGTATATAATAGTGAGAAAAAAACAGAGGAGGCTGTGTTGGTCCTGAAAGTCTGTATTGATGCTAACACATCCCCTGACCTCAGACCTGGCCTCATTACAGCAGGACGCTCAGCATCAACGCCAATCAACCAATGATACAGCGGTAAATAAGAACAGGGGAAAACCCTGACCTCTAGATGATCCTCCTTATTAAGGAAGCAAACTGAGTGAGTGAGAATCTTAGAAAATCCATCGGCTTGCTTTTTTAGCCATGCGTGGCTCTAGGGAGGAAGGTGTCTCTCGGACTGTCTTTTAGTCTGTGAATGGGGGATGGATTACCATGACACTTTGTGACATTGAGTTGAACCTCAGTCCAAAGCTTTTGTAGGCCTATTGATTCTCTTTTTTTTAATTGAACACCTCCATGAGGTTGACATTTTTGGTTTTAGTTAAAATATCTTAACAATTGTTGGATGAATTTCCAATGTAATACTGACACACATTGTTGTCCCTTCACTTGGTTTATGAAAAACATTTCATATTTTTCAAATGACATGCTGAGTGCTCTTCTGCCCAAGAGCCACTGCCTAAGAGCCACTGCCTTTCTCTTTAAAGATGGGTGGCTTAGGTAAAGCGGCTTTTTTGTATACACCCCTCACGTTTTTGGGGAATGGCACAGTCCTATTAACCAGGCACATCTACATAGGCAGGTGAGGTTCAGTAGCTCAGCCTTTTGCCAGGAGCAATGTGAGCTGCAAGACACTGACAGAACCTGGGTTAACACAACACAAAATTAACAATCACTAAATGTTACAAGATAGCGTGCACTCAATCTACTAAAATAAAGTTGTTTAAAATTGTGTCTGTATATACAGTATAATGTTAAACAAAAAAAAAGCATAACCTTTATGATGTGTGGTTGTAGTAACAGCCTTCACACTGATGGCGTTACTGCAGCATCCTGACAAGAACAACCAGATTCAGTGACAGCTTCATCCCACAGGCAATAAGACTGTTAAACAACTGAACTGCTGAAACAATTTCATAACATTCATCTGCTACTTAGTATGGAGTCAGATTTGGGTCAATATTCTAGCGCGTAAAACAAGCTACTCACGAGTGGAAAATGTGCTTTTACACGCGCATAAAATGACCCTCGCGTGCAGATTAAACCCCCGCGAGCAGCTCTGCGCCCGCGAGCGAGAGAGACACTCCCGCGAGCGAGCAAGAGGGCTATCAGCCTCGCGGAGTCTGTCTACGCGCGCGTGAAAAGTTTCTGGCACTTTGGGGCGGAGCCACTGGACTTTGATTGACATCTGTCAGGAAACCCGGAGTTGCCAGGTTTGATAAATGCCTGAACTACCAAGAGCCGAGGAGTGACGGCAGCAAAATCAGTTGGACGAGATTGAATGGTAAAGTTGTCCATAAAAAACTATTATATTCGTAAAGTGTACAGCTAATATATATATATATATATATATAAATTAATTTTATATAAAACAATATATTTTTGAGTGGGCTGTATCTGTCGAAAATTGCATATATATATATAAATTAATTTGATATAAAACAATATATTTTTGAGTGGGCTGTATCTGTCGAAAATTGCATATATATATATAAATTAATTTGATATAAAACAATATATTTTTGAGTGGGCTGTATCTGTCGAAAATTGCATATATATAAATATAATTGGTTGTAAAAATTGTTTTTTTATTTGCTTGATACAAAAGGACATTCTTTATAACCAATTGCTTTATTATCACGCATTTGTAATATGTGTATGCTAGAACTGTTGTATTCTTTTTGAAAAATAAAAAATAAATAGCTCACTTGTCATTCATTTTTATCCTTAATTATCCATCCAACACTGAAAAGGTGGTCCTTGTGAAGAATCCCATCACTATATTCCCTCAGCTGAAAGTCATTTACAACAATAGTTTGCTGAAGATTAAGTTTGTTTTAACCAAGGTATAAGGTTTTTTTAGGTGTGATTTTATGAATTATCTATTCTGTCAACATTTGATGAATTAGAAAAATATTAATATTTTTAAATGTTAACAATTATTTTCTTAATGACATATTGTGCTAATGAAATCCTTGTAAATAAATGTCCAATGAATGTATTCTTGCATTCGATTTTTTGAATAAAAACCATATCCACCACCTGGTACTTCCAGTAATCGTCATTGACACACAATGTGCAGATATAACACAATCAAATGTTAATTCTGGTTAAAGAAATATGACACAAAATGTGCAGAAATAATAAATGAGTGTGTTCATCTTGGTTACATATTTATGACACACAATGTGTAAAATGTGCACATTGTGTGTTAGGGGCATGTAACACATTTTGTGTGTAAAAATGATTTACACATAAATAAACACAACACGTGTTGTCCCTGAGCACACTCTGTAGGTGTGTTGAAATTCAACACATGTTGTGTCATTTTTGACACATCCCTTCTAAGAGTGTACAGCAGACAGTAGCTAGCAATTTTCGACAGATACAGCCCACTCAAAAATATATTGTTTTATATCAAATTAATTTATATATATATATATGCAATTTTCGACAGATACAGCCCACTCAAAAATATATTGTTTTATATCAAATTAATTTATATATATATATATATGCAATTTTCGACAGATACAGCCCACTCAAAAATATATTGTTTTATATCAAATTAATTTATATATATATATATATATATATATATATATATATATTAGCTGTACACTTTACGAATATAATAGTTTTTTATGGACAACTTTACCATTCAATCTCGTCCAACTGATTTTGCTGCCGTCGCTCCTCGGCTCTTGGTAGTTCAGGCATTTATCAAAACTGGCAACTCCGGGGTTCCTGGCAGCTGTCAATCAAAGTCCAGTGGCTCCGCCCCAAAGTGCCAGAAACTTTTCACGCGCGCGTAGACAGACTCCGCGAGGCTGATACTCCCGCGAGTGAGCAATAGGGCTGTCTCTGTCTAATCTGCGCGCGAGGGTCATTTTATGCGCGTGTAAAAGCACATGTTCCGCTCGTGAGTAGCTTGTTTTACGCGCTAGAATATTGACCCAAATCTGACTCCATACTTAGTAATTATTTATCTATTATCTAATATATCATTCCAATAACTTGTATCTAGACTCGTATTGCACTATTCCACTTTTTTTTTTCTCACTTTTTTTAAAAGAAAAACCATTTTTCTTTTTGTATTACTTTTAATATAGTATATTTGAATATTGGTGAATAGTGTCTGCTTATCTGTATTATTGTGTTGCATTGTTTTGAGAAGCCTGTGACCTAAGATTTTCAACAACATAATTACTCTGTAGCTATGTTATACCTCATTCACACCAACGGTGTTTCAGGGCCGGTTCGGAGCTGGAGCTTGAAAAGCACCGGGTTTTCGTGTTCACACCGCAGTGGAGTAGCCGATACCTCATTCACACCATCGCAACTCCGGTTCAAGCTCCGTGCTAGAGCTTTTCAGGTTCAGAACCAGTTCTTCGGTTTAGCTCCGGCTCTTTTCACACTGCCCAGAGTCCGACTGGTGCTGCATCATTGCGTCATCGTTTGCGTCATGACGTAACCGTTTGCGTGCCTGCTTCATAAAGCCAAACCACGGGGAAACCCCTCACAGCTGACACCGACAACAACAACAATGGCCGATTGTGCTCCAGCTTCCTCTGTACCTCTTCGGAAGACCAGATTCCCAGTAGGTAGCTGGTCTCTTCAGTGGACCACTGCTGCTTGTTACGTTTCTCCATCGTTGTGTACAAACTGGATAAAACGCCGGCTTTTTGTTGTTGTTCAGGAGTTGATCCCGCCCCTGCCCCTGCCCCCGCCTCGACATAAGCGTGACGTATGTGGTGCTTTTGCTCTGGCCGGACAATTTTTTGGTGCTCGAAATGAACCGGATTCCGGAGCTAAGAGGCTGCTCCGCTGCGGTGTGAACAGGAAAACCCGGTGCTTTTAAAGCTCCAGCTCCGAACCAGCCCTGAAACACCGTTGGTGTGAATGAGGTATTAGCTCCGGAATCCGGTTCGTTTCAAGCACCAAAGAATTGTCCGGCCAGAGCAAAAGCACCGCATACGTCACGCTTACGTCGAGGCGGGGGCAGAGACAGGATCAACTCCTGAACAACAACAAAAAGCCCGCGTTTTATCCAGTTTGTACACAACGATGGAGAAACTTAACAAGAGTTTCAGAGTTTCAGTGTTTCTGCCAGACTGTATACAGGTTTCTGCTCATGGTGAAGCAACGTGTCTGCGTGTTAAGGCGGAACATGAGCATTCACGTTGATCACCTCTCATTATAACTAATTATAAATCTATAAAACTATAAATATTCAACTTTATTTCACGTGTTCATTTGAGAACAGCTGTTACATACCTGGGTGAAGGTTACAGTTCATTTAAATGAAAGATACAAGTTAACGTTACTCCACACTCATGGTTCAGTCCACCTTAAGAAATAAGACCGACCTCGGAAGCAGTTGTGTTTTAAAAAAACCTTTATTGACACGAGTACACTTTTTTATAAGAATATAACTAAACCACAGAAATAACTCCGGAAAAGCTGCAGATAGAGCCATAAGAAATTAATGCAACTGATTTCATCCGTGCGGTTTGGCTTTATGAAGCAGGCACGCAAACGGTTACGTCATGACGCATTACCAGTCGGACTCTGGGCGGTGTGAAAAGGGCCAGAGCTAAACCGAAAAACCGGTTCTGAATCTGAAAAGCTCTAGCACGGAGCTTGAACCGGAGTTGCGTTGGTGTGAATGAGGTATTAGTTTGACAATAAAGAACCTTGGCTTGAACCTTGATGTTGTTAGCATTTAGATAGTGGTACACAGTTGTCAGCATGGCTGTAGACTTAGTTTTATTTACAAAAATAGCATGGATTGTTATGCATGCAACATTACAAAATATATTAATTTATGAACATAATAAGACGCTGAATCAGTGCTGGAATTGGGCCGGTACTCACCGGTACGCAGTACCGGCACTTCTGGTTCTGACCCATGGAGTACCGGCACTTCTTGCTCAGTACCGGCATGCTGGCGGTACTCCGGTACTCATGCACCGTGCCAGTACTCAACACTCTCCCGCCGTTCTTATTATACATCCATATATATATATATACAGCCACCCGGTACTCAGTAGATGCGTCATGAGGTGCCGAACGGACATTCTCATCGCTCTAACCGCTGGAGTTTCACAGCGGCTGTCAGCTGTTTACTCCTGTCATTCAAACAGAACGTGCTGGAGAGGGGGCGGGGCTTATATTCTCCATGTATATACTGTGGTGGAAACGACTATGTCAAAATTAACCTATTTGACCGTGATTTAATAGTAATACACGTTTCAAAATAATAATAATAATAATAATGCCGAAGTAACAACATACTGAAAACTGTTAGTAAACCCATGTTTTAATGCTTTACAATTTACATACCTAGATGCACGTGTGTTGTGTTTATGCAGTGCAACTCCCACCCAGTGGGTGGCTATGTAGAGTGATAGAACAGAGCAGGCACGCCCCCGAGAGAAGGAAAGCAAGTCACGTCACAAATGAGCATTTCTAAAATGTTAGCGTGGATTAATAAAAGTGCAAAAAGACAGCGGTTGTCGCTGGAAGAAACTTCAAATACAGAGAATGCTGTGCCTGTGTTGGAAATTGTGTCTGATGGGGAGCTTTCTTTGGTTGATCCTCCTGCTCCAAGTTCTAGTGCATTAGCATTAGCACTAGCTCCGCCGCCTCCTCCAGAGCCTCTAACGTTAGCTGCTGCTGGCGCAACTGCCACCACCAACACCGGGCAAAGCGATGCACCTGACTGCTGGACAACGGACCAGGTGCAATATTTTTGCAAGACCAATGCATGGCTCCTTCTTAAAGATAAGAAGCTAGGATGTCGGATATGCAGAGATGTCAAATCTTTGGGAATACACACTGGACAAGGACTGAAACTGTCAACTGAATGGGGTGAGTGTGCAGTGTCTCATTTCGGTGTTGACAAGGGCAAACAACAAGCTAGCCTGAGAAAAAAAATCAAAGAACATAAAGAATCACAAGCCCATGTAAAAGCTGCTGACATCCTTACATCTGCTTCATGTGAAACTATTCAACATCAAGTGCAGTTTATGCATAAATCTGAATTAGACACCACTATCAGAGTTTTTCGAACGGCATATAAAATTGGCAAACATAGCCGGCCATTCACAGACATGCCAATTGATTTGAATGTACAGAAACTGAATGGGCTGAACGTGGGCAGGGTTTTGCACTCCAATAAAACCTGTGGCGAAATCATCGACCACATAGCTCATGAGCTGAAGAAAAAGATGGCAAAAGACATTACAGAAAAGCAAAGAAAACTCTGTGTTTTGGTCGATGAATCTACCACTATTAGTGGTAAAACGGTGCTTGTTGTGTGTCTACGCTCAGCATTAGCTGATGCTGAGCCCGAAACGTTTTTTTGGGAGCTGATCGAGTTGGATGGAACAACGGCTGATGACATCACAAAGGCGTTAATGGAGTGTCTTGGAAGAGATTTTAACGAGGACTTTTTAGGTCAGTGTTTCGTTTCTTTTGCATGTGATGGGGCTTCAGTCATGCTAGGGAAGAGAACAGGCGTTGCTACCCAGTTGTGTAGTAAATTCCCAAGCCTGTTTGTGTGGCACTGCTCCAATCATCGTCTAGAGCTGGCAGTTGGGGATGTGGTCAAGGAGGTCTCAGGGCTCAATCATTTCCAGATCTTTTTTGACAAACTCTATTCCTTGTTCCATGCCTCCCCCAAAAATCAGAGGCAGTTAGCGCAGTGTGCGCAAGCAGTCGGACAGCGTCTCCTGGTGATAGGGCGTGTTTTGTCCATCCGCTGGGTGGCTTCAAGTGAAAGGAGCGTCAGAGCAGTCTGGGAAAACTACCGAGTGCTTCATGATCACTTCACAAATGCTGCAAACGACACGAGCAGGGATTCCAGAGACAGAGCAAAGTACAAGGGCCTGGATGATGTGCTCACATCTGCAACGTTTGTCAGCAATCTGGGACTGATGTACGATGCGCTCACAGAGCTCAGCGACCTCTCTCGGCAACTCCAAAAAAGAGAGATGACACTGCCTACAGCAGATAGGCTCTTAACTCGAGAAATACAAGTTTTTGAATCCATGGTCACCATGCCTGGCCCACACATGACTACAGTTCATACAGCTCTAGCTGAGAAGTCCTTCAAGGGTGTTGCCCTGCGTGAGAATGGCAGGCTTGTACAGATTCATACAGGTCAGTTTTTCCGCAGTATGGTAGAGAATCTGAGACACAGAATGACTTCCACAACCTCCTCTCATGTCAGCACAAGAGAAATCCCATTACATGGCCGGGAGGCCCGGGACAATCAGCTAATCCAGGACATGAAAGTTATCCATCCTGGAAGTTGGCCTGAAGAGGAGTTAGACGTACAGTATGGGGACGTAGAGGTGCTACGTTTGTGCGAAAAGTGCTGAAAGTGGACAGAAGAGAGACTGTTCAGGGCTTTCGCGAATACAAGGAAACCAGGGCATCCCGTACACCTGCTGCCATGGAGCCTCTACTGAAAGCAGTCCGAACCATCGCTGTCTCCACTAGTGAGTGTGAGCGGGCATTCAGCTGCATGAACGATATCCTTACTGCAAAAAGGAATGCTCTCTCTGTCAGCCGACTGTCCAGCCTGGTTTTCATTAAATGTAATGGACCATCACTAGGACAGTTCAATCCGGAACAGTATGTGAGGTCCTGGCTGGCAAAGGGAAGGAGAAGTGCTGATGAAAGAGCCTGTCCAGCTCCAGCCCCTGATACTGATGTCCCCAAGGCCTTCTGGAGCCTTTTCTAACAATGTGAAGTATATTGCAAAGCAGCTCACCCAGTGAGAAGACTTTTGGCATAATGTGCCGATTTGTACAGATCCTGGAGATAGAAGGACTTCAGACCAACCAGGGAGTTATCTGATCAGCTTGGTGTTCAATGTAACTCTTTACCATGGCTCAGACTTTGTTACTTGCAGTTACAGTTTCTCATTTTAGATTGTGCAAATTTTGCATTTGTTTTTACATGTTCTTTGTTCATGCTCTTTATCATTTTTCTGAGTTGGAAAGTTAGATTGCATCATAGTTTACTTTATACATATTTGTATTCTTCAGTGGTGAAGTATATTGCAAAGCAGCTCAGCCATGTGAGAAGACTTTTGGCACTTTTTCGTTTTTTCGTTTTCTGAGTTGGAAAGTTAGATTGCATTCAAAATGTACAGAAATACTTAATTTTGTTAAAGCTTTTTATAAAAAAATGCTTCTGACCAGAGCTTTGTTTCCTTGTCATTAATGTTGAACACCACCAGAGGGGCTCTCACCTGAAAGGTCTCTGCTTCATGTGTCTTCAGCAGAAGATCTAGACTTTGATTGCTATATTTTCAGTTAATATTGACCTTACTGAGCTTTAGCCATATCCGCTGCCTATCATAAAAAATGTTAAGTACAGTGAACCTTTCTAAAATATACAGTAGTAAAGAGACAAACCCACCAGCATTATAGTAGCCAAATTCTTGTTTGTGGGCTGTATATATAAAATTGACTTGAAAAAGTTGCTGATTTTAGAGTACTGGCACCTTTTTCATTCCAATTCAAGCACTGCGCTGAATATGGTTAACATTTAGCCTACCAAGGATCAGACTGTTAGCATTGTCTTTGTCAGCATGTTAGCATGATGATGTTAGCATTAAGGTTAAAGTACAGTGGCACAAAGCTGCTAGCATGGCTGTAGACTCTTATTTACAAACTGGAGCACACATATAATGCCTGCGGAACTAACGATTATATTGCTTCTACAATGAAAATAGAATGAACATAACTAGATTCTGAACATTGTGAAAATGTTAACTACAAGAATCAGAATGTTAGCATTCTGATGTTAGCATTAAGCTAAAAGTATAGTCTCACAAAGATGCTTACATGGGTGTAGAGTAGGGTTGCCAACCGTCCCGTATTAGCCGGGACGCCCCGTATTTGAGCCAAAAGGGGCGTGTCCCGTACGGGACTTTGTTTGTCCCGGACTCCCGTGTAAAGGGAAAAATAAAACATATTTTTCTGTTTGCGCGCAATTCAGTGTGTCTGGCTCAGGTCTGGCTGCATGCCTGTGTGTTTGTGTGCTTTATGTGAAGGGCGCTAGGACCGCTCAGTTGACAGGGCAGGCACAATGCTCGCACATGTGTGTGTGTGAGATTTTCTCCGGTGGGCCGCGGTCGCGGCATCATTGTTTGTGTGGCATGTCATCCTGTTCAGTCGTGTGGGAAAATGAGCGCTGCCGGTGGAGGAGGTGATAATGAAAGAAGAGAAGAGAGAGAGGATGTGGTTCTGGGCCCTGGCCCTTCTAAAAAGAAAAGACTTGTGTCTTACAACAAACAGTGGGAAGAAAAACACAGTTGGGTAAAGCCCGTGAGTGGAGATCTGTCTCGGGTCTTCTGCACCTTCTGTCGGAGGGAGTTTTCAATAGGTCACGGTGGAGAAAACGACCTGAAACAGCATGCTGGCACAGAAATGCACAAGCGAGCAACACAAAATAAAGGTGCATCAAATATAACTAAATTCTTCGGCAGTTCAACTGCAGAACAAGACAAAGTTGCTGCATGTGAGGTAACATCAGTGTATCACACAGTTAAGCATGGTTTGAGTTACAACAGCATGGACTGCAGTAATAAGCTGGCAAGTGCCATGTTTAGTGATTCGAACACTGCAAAGAAAATGCAATGTGGAAGAACAAAGGCTGAGATGATAACAGCCAATGTGCTTGGCCCCAAAACTGTTCGGGATATTCTAAAAGAGCTGTGTCCTCCTCCCACGGAGGTCGCAGCAGGTGAGGAGGTGGAGTAACTAAAAAAGTAACTAAATCCGCCAGAAAACCGAAAATCTTTCTGGAAGTTGGCAACCCTAGTGTAGAGCTATAGATGAGAGTAACACATGCGTCACTTCCGGGCAAAAATAACGGCTCCGCCCACTTTTGGGGGAAAACAACGCTGTCAGTTGAACGGCGGTCAATACAAATTCTGAAGTTTTTGCCAATCCGATCAGAAATGTAAGAAAAGACTTTGGACTTTTGGATCTTCAAAGAGCCCGATTCCAATGGCCAGACAGGCAAACAATTGCATTAAGCCATTAGAAATCGACGATCGGGCTCGATATATGGTTAAATATAGCAGTAGGCTATCGATTTTCATAGATGAGAGTAACATCTACATCACTTTACGGCCCTGCCCACTTTTGGTGGAAACAACGCTGTCATTTGAATGGCGATCGAGCCTGAAGCCACAGAGCTCTTCTGCTACTGTCCTTTGTTCTTAAAGGAAGTTCAGAAACACTGAACTCTTGATTATTTTTTATGTTTGAGGTGCAATAAACGACACAGCAGCTTTTTGGCATGTTAAAACTATTATTTTCCGCCTCGCTCATGAGAGTAATAGCTGGAGAAATTACAGGCTCGCCTACTGATTTTAATTTAACCATATATCGAGACGGATTGTCGATTTCCAATGATCGAATGTAATTGTTTGCCTGACTGGCCATCGTAATCGAGCTCTTTGAAGATCCAAAAATCCACGGTTTTCAAAAAAATGTGATCGGATTGGCAACAACTTCAGAATTTGTATTGACCGCCATTCAAATGACAGCGTTGTTTTCCCCCAAAAGTGGGCGGGGCCGTAATTTTTGCCCGGAAGTGACACTCTCATCTACATATGGTGTACGAGACCCTAAGTTTTCATTACAAAAAAAGAGCATGGATTATTATGCATGCAACACTAACAATTATATAAAATCTACAAATAAAAAAAGAATAAACAATATGGCATCAAAGGGTAAATAGTTGTATTTGATCGGTAATTTGCCTTGGGATAAATCATGTTCATAATCATGCAACACCAACAATTATATTAACTCTGCAAATAACCATATTAATTAGCCTACATTTACAGTAAGCATAGCCTCCATGAAATTCATATTTGCAGACAGTCTTCTCCTTGGCATCCTCACATGATAAGAATAACGTTGCTTCTTCCTCTTGTTGGTGACAGAGGGCTGCATTTTCTACACTTTCCACAATATGTTTTTTAACACAAAAGCAAGAGGTTAAGAATAGATGAGAGGCAAAACAAAGAGGTGAGAGTGGGGAGGACAGTGAGTGACTGTGCTTTCAGATCTGGAAAACAGGGTGGACAGGAGGACATCCTTAAAGGCTGCATGTATTTGAGAGGGAAGTTCATGGACTGTCCTAAAGGCCTCACCTTTACTCTCTGTTGTTGAAAGCCCCTAACACAAACATGGTCATAGCAGCCACCAACAGAAAAAGTGTTAAGTGTGAAAATGTAAAACGTTTCATTAGGAACAGTTTTTAAATGAATACATGGTTTAGTCAATCAACATATCAGTTGAGTACTTGTTGTTGCTTGCATTTTGAAAGGCTCAATAGTTTCCTAATGAGAAGACATTTGTTCCTTCCAGTCCGTCTGCCAGCCAACAATGTGATGCACATTCGTCCAGCTCAGAGCAGATCCGGTATTCTGAAGAAGCCTCCCCCGTGTTGTTTTGTCACGATCCTCCCTACCTGCCAGCAAGTTGTCTGTTCCTACTGTTAACAACGAATGTATTGGCTCAAGCTATTTGCAAGAACGGATGCTACTTTGCATGGCAAGGAATACGTCTGAAGCTAAACAATGGCTCCTCTTGTGAAATATGGCAGCAGGGTCTCACCTTTGGCTCCTTGTGCCTCTCCCTCCGTTTATTTACGTAAGCAGGTTCTGCTCTATACCCCATCAGGAAGAGATGTTGCAGGAAACCCAAATTTGAGGTAGGATTGGGAGTAAACGTTTAACGTTAGACCGCAAAAGAGAGCATTTCAGGTCTGAGGGAGGTGAAAGAGAGGGTGAGAGAAAGGGTATACATAAGTTTGACCCGCGGCCCGGAAGCACCAGGGAGCCAAAGACTCTTGACTGGAATTGATTGTAGGCCGTGTTGTTTTCACATTGCTTGGAGGTTATGCTGACCTAAAGCCTATTGTTTCAAGTTCCAGCAATATCAATTATCACTAAGCCAGGTAATGGTGCACATTAAACAGGATGAAATGAGACATGACAAACAGCATTGACGCACTAAATGTACTATTACTTAATGATTAAATTATATGTTTCAATCACGCTGATAAGACTAACCTGTGGAAAAGTAAAAATAAATAGTCTTGGCAATTTCAGAATACAATCTACTTATTTAGAATTAAAATCCAGTGTTGAAAGAATTTTCCTTTACAATAAGAAATGTTATAATACCTCAATTAAAAACATACTCAGATTAAACAAATACACTTTAAGTATCAAAAGAAACAGAACCATTGTGTCGAATTTGTTGCATTGTATATTACATGGCTTTGTTATATTTCCAGCATTAACTTGTTAGCATAATTAATGTGTTGCAGCAGGTTGAGGTGCGCCTTGTTTTAGTCTCATTTACCAATCTTATAAAAATAGAGGCTCCAATCCTTGGTCCACAAATCGAAGCCAGGCGTTGGAAAGGTTGCTAAAGACGCACAAAGAAGCAACATTTAAGGCTGAATAATAATGCAATAACTTTCTAGCCTGTTGTATGCTATTTTCGATAATATAACTGAGCTTTGCACAGTCTGTTGTGCTATTATCTTCATTTACAAACTGGTCACTTTCAAGAACAACTAAATTATTTTTGAACTATAGTTGGTAGTCAGTATAAAAGGTAATATGAGCAGTTTTGATCAATCTGGAACCCGGATCCTCAACAACAGAACAGCAATCCTGCTGCTGCCTCAGCTCTAGTGGAGTTTTATAGGATTAGAGTGTAGCTGTATTAGTGTGAAGTATTTGAGCTTTCCAAAAGACATGCAATGTGCCAGGAAATATGAATATCTTCTGCCATCTGATACCTTTTTTTGAGTACATTTAGGGAGCAACATCCATTCCTAGTGTCAGGCATGGCGGTTTTTTCTTTTTGTAGTTCATGTGTACAATTCTATACAAACATCAGCATTTTTCTTGCAGTCTGGGATGAGTTCAAAGGATTTAAGAGCTTGAAAGTCCACTGACCAAAATGGGTTGTGAATGCAACATGAGATTTCAGCAGATTCTCTCACCTCCTCATGACCCCGTCCATCAGTCATCAGTCATCAGCAGAGGGTTAAAGTGTGGGCCTAATGACTGCACATCCTCTCTCCTGCTGATGGTGCGCCACAAACCTGCCCTCACAAACTGAACAATTGGTTCATTTGACCTCCGGGACATGAACTTGCTCATCTCGTTCACACCCATCAGTGCATCTGTACATCACCCCTACCTTCTGCTGCTTGTTACGCACTGACTGATGTGCATCATGACACAAGCTGAGGGGCAGTGAGCCACATTCCTGACACAACCTAACACAGGAGGTAATAACTTTGTATGGAAGCTCAGTGCTGACACCTACAGGCTAGCAGATGTATAGCATAACAAGGTAGCAACACTATACTGTACTACACTACCAAATGAGCCAACAAGTTATGTGTCCCGCTTGATGAATATAAATGTAATTAATATTCTAAGCACATTGTCAAATATTGTTTATATGGAATGATCCATCATAATCAATAGCATCCAATTTCAAACTTTGTAAATGTTTTACACTTCCACCTCCCCAGAAAACAATGATTAGTGAGACCAGCTACACATGGACACCCTCTGGTGGCTTGTGTGTGGCATGACAAGACCAAACTGCTAGGGCCTTCATAAAAAAAGCTGATTTTATTTGGAAAGCACCTGTCAAACACAGTGCTAATGCAACTTTGTGTAAGTCCAGGAAATGCATTACAAAAATATCACATTTAAAACACAATAAATTAAAGAAACAACAAAAATGAAATGATCTAACATTTTTTTGGGATGAAATTGTATATTTGATAATAAAAGACTACAAATGCAGATACTGTTGTAGCCACATTCAAAACCCATCAGGTTCACAATGTCATTGTTCTTACGTGTTTTTACCACTTGTAAAACTGACAGCTTTTTGCTTTTTTACCATTGATGCTTTTCTACTTCAATCGTACAGTTTGCTTGCTACTACTCATATTGCTAATCTACTACATGTAGATTGTGCAATATGAAAGAAAAGTTAAATGTATGGTAAATGGATTGCATTTATAAAGCACTTTTCCAGTCTTTACGACCCCTCTGGCACAAACCATAATACTGGTCAGCATTCACCAATTCACACACAATCATACAGAGACAGAGGCTGCCATACAAGGAGCCCCTGCTCAAGGAACCTAACAATCACACACCAATGGTCACGCCATATGGAGCAACTTGGGGTTAAGTATCTTGCCCAAGGATAAATCTAGTTCACTCAAGGTGCTGGGAATCGAACCACTGACTATCTACGTAATCGGCAGAGTGGTGCCAGTTGCAAGCTCTAGCACAAGTGCATCATTGCTGCACAAAGAGGATGCCATCATGTGTTTATAAAAACATACTTTAAAAAAAAAACTGAATTAATGATATAGAAACTTCTTTCCATAGTGGGGATGGTTTTAGCCCCAGTGTCTTCTGTCATTAGTAGCACAACAGCTTTTAGTTTTTCTTTCAGAATGTCCATACATTTCAGTTAAAGGAGCCCTTTTATGCTGTTTTGGGTTTGTTCCTTTACTGTAGTGTGGTATAGGTTTTTGTGCATGTAAATGGTCTTCAAAAGCTAAAATCCCCAAATTCCCTCCAGAGAGAGTTTCTCTCCCACACACTCCCCCATGCATATGGGTATAAACAAAATGTTTTTTTTTAGCTGTACATGTCAGAATCAGAATACCTGTATTGGTCCCACAGAGGGGAAATGTACGTTGTTACAGCAGAAAAAGAGCCACAGACAGCTTAATGTTACATGTGCAACATATGTACATGTCTAGACATGATGGTTAAGGTTTGACATTGACCTCAAATGTTAAGATGTTAGGATAGGTGGTCTGGTAACGGGTTAAGTGAGAGTTTTTTGCAGTTTTCCCAGGGTTACCTTTCCGACACCCCAGACAAGCCATGACTGTGTACATTTTTCATGGGAGAGTGCATGGGTCAGTATTAGTGATACATTTGGGCAGAATGCAGGTAAAATAAATGGCCTCATTCAGCCCACATTTGTCAATGTTCCCTTGAGACAGACACCTGTGGGTCTTTGAAGGATCATAAGGGATCTCAAAACAGTAAAGAGGGAAACAGCATGATTATGGATGGTGCACATATGGAACAGAAGCCATTGTGTGCCCTAAAACGTTTGCAAGATTTGCACATACAAGCACCTGCAATATATAAGCCTAAATTAAAAAAGGGATCAGAAGTCATAATCTTAGCCTATATTCAATGAAGGTAAAGGTATAGAACATGAATATTATCACAGGATACATATAACATCACTGTGATACTGTAATATGCAATTACAAAGCCAGTGGGAATGTTACCATCAGAGGCAGAAGAAGAGTGAATTATAAACATTGCTCAATGTATTTTGCACCTCTAAAGCCCCGCCAGCTGGTAGTGTGTACATGCAGTATGTTGTGTGTGTGCTGAGGGGGAGAGGATATCATATGGAGCCAATTTTAGGAGGCAAAGGATGAACCAATTTCCAGTCTAGATTGAATTTGCATTGCAGACACAGGGTTTTAGGTGTTTAATAAGAAGTGATACCTCTGTCTGTTCAAATGACTTGCTTTATCTGAAAGAAGAGCACTGCCTCTCAGTAAAGCTGGCTTCTTCCCTGGTGCAGGCTACTGCCACCCGATAAACCCCACATCATATAAAAGCAGAACACTCTGAATGAATGAGAGATGTGGATGCTGAGCCTGTATTCGGCCATCTTTGACAGTTCATGCTAATTTTACGCACAAATCTACGTTGATGAAACCGGCAGTGTGTTGTGTTGTGTTGTGTTGAACCTGTGAGCATCTCTGATGTGGCGCATCTCAACTGCGTCAAGGGAAATATGCTGAGACAGATCGGACAGGAAAAGAAGACATTGGGTTTTTCAAAATAAAATCAAGACATTTGTGGCTTTGAAGAACTTGATTATTATCTAATAAAACAGAAGGAATTTACATCAATTTGATATGCAAATACAATGTGACAAAGAACACAATTACATCCAGTAATTCACAAGTTAATAGACACATATATATATACAGTGTACATATGAGCAAACCAAACTGGTAAATAATTCAAAGTGATTTTAAAGGAGCTATGACTATAAAGGTATAAAGATCATTCAACTCTTCGTCTTAACATTTTTTTTCAAATGCAATATTGCTTGGATCCTAGTGTGACTTATCTGCGTTTTTCATTAATTCAGTGGAACACATTTCTTTATTTCTTTCTATATGTAAAGAAAAACAACATATTTTAGTTTAAAATTGGGTATCATTAGGAGCATTACAAAGGCAAGGCAAGGCAAGGCAAGGCAAGGCAAGTTTATTTATATAGCACTTTTCAACACAAGGCAATTCAAAGTGCTTACAAAGGTAAAATTCATTTCAAAATAAAGATCGATAGTTTAAGATGCGCACAGATTTTCTTTTAAAACATTACTATGGGGTCATAGTACACTTGTATTGTTGGTCTATACGTTTCTGCATACTGCATCCTGTTTATAAAAAGGCATGTTTTTATTTGATTTTTAAAACACTGAATAGAGGGCACATTTCTAGAGAAAACATATTGGTTCCTTATTTTCTAAGGTTATATTGTTATCTTTTCTTACACAGGATATACTCATAAAAGCCATCTTATTGATATTTTTTTCCTGTATTTATTTGAATTATTGAGTTAATCCAAATGTATTGTCATAATCAGAATATCTTTATCGTCTTCAAACATATAGGTATTGTATGATATCGTTGATATCTCTCTCTGAAGTAATACAAATAGACACAAATAAATAAAAGCAGAGGTAGCAGCAATGACGATGCACTGCAATAATTCAATTCAATGTTAATGTACATATTACACATTTTACAGACTATAACATTGAAATATAACAAAACTAAATTGGATACAACTGTGTCTTCCTAAATGCTAAAAGTAATAATAGCTGGGAAAAAAATAGACATCAATATTGATTATGAATTATAATTAATTCACAAAGGCTTTTACGTCAACAGCAGGGAGCGGAAGTCCTGCCTCTGTGTATTCCTCCTGGCTTCACGGCGGTGCGCATCTCACCGACCGGGAATACCGATTTCTGAACATTTCGGCCTTTTCCCCCGCTGCACAGTAAGCTGTGTTTTCCTGCGAGCTACAAGGGGAGAGGGTTACCGGCGGAGAGGGGGCATTGTACCGGGCAGGGTTCTGACAGAGGGAGATGAAACTCATCCAGAAGGAACCGTGTTTGTTTTGTATGGCGAAATGAGGCAGGGGGTGGAGAGACGCCACAGAGACGCTGGGCTCCGGCCAAACATCTCCGCATTTTAGCACTTATTCGATGCTCGGGATTTGCATTGCATTGCATTTGCTGCATCGTTGATCGGCCATATTTCTGCAAAGTGCATGGTGGAAAATGCAACTTGTTTGAGGACATCCCCCCTCCAGATCCCCGTTGCTGCCATGACAGGCAGATGTCTCATCTCGACCGCGGCTCGGCCGGCTGGAGAAGAGGCAGATTGATTCGGGACGGTGGGTCGCATCTGCGGATGTTATTCGGTCTGTGGAGCCTGTGATTATCATCCGCGCAAACACACCTTGATTCTCACTCAGGGAAAGAGGAGAGAGAAAACAACATGTCTTCTCGGTCTGCATTACCGTCTGGAAACGACAGGAGTACTGGAGACCATGTAAGTGCATTACAGCCTATAGCCTCCGATGGTGTGCATGCATAAGACAAAATGTGCATCCCTGAAATGTTCTCCTCATATATGTGGGATTTTGCATTCACGGGGTGTGTTCTCCATGTAGGGTCATGGAGCTAATTTCCCCATTAGGTGGAAGGATTCTGCAGGTGATATTGTGTGGATATTTGAGCAGGATCTTTGAAAATGGGCTAACCTTGAGTGTCTGCGCAGGCAAGAGATGATGGCAGGCTAACAGCCCGGAATGAATCCATCCGCATACTATAACACTCAGCGGATATGCGCAGAAAGCCTGAAAACCAGCCGTCACCTCTGATTATAAGGCTGTGGAGAGTGATGTCACATTATAATGCCAGCTGCTGCTGCTGCCTCAATATGTATAACAGTGTGCGTCTCCAGAAAATGGATGGGTGGGACAAGAGCCCAAAATAAATGTATAGAGAAAATGTGTGGTTGGTATGAAACGGGGATTACTGCGTAAAATGATGTGCAGTCCATTGCTGCGCAGCCTACAAAGCGCCCAACCCCAGAGCAGTGGGTGTCAGACAGCGCCATACATCCAGTACAGTGGAGAACAGTAGAGGCCTCTAATAGACACAGACGCAGAGGATATGTTCATGGGAGAAACACAGAATGTAAGAATGTTGCACCATGATCTATATCTCTCTCTATCTATCATTTGCACCATGATCTATCTATCCATCTATCTAATTATCTCAAAATGGTGACATGAAGGCTTGGCATGATGGCATTTATCTCCCTTAAACACTTCTGGCAAGGCTCCCCCATCTGTCTGTTAGCAGCACAGAGGGATGGTTAAGCCAGTTGGTGTGTGTGTGTGTGTGTGTGTGTGTGTGTGTGTGTGTGTGTGTGTGTGTGTGTGTTTAACTGTGAGTGTGTGTGTGACTGTAACTTTAACGGTGTGTTTGTGTAACTGTAACTGTGTGTGTGTTTGTGTAACTGTAACTGGGTGTGTGTGTAACTGTAACTGGGTGTGTGTGTAACTGTAACTGGGTGTGTGTGTAACTGTAACTGGGTGTGTGTGTGTAACTGTAACTGGGTGTGCATAAGTGTGTGAGCTTACGCTGTGCATGATTGATTATGAATGCAGAGCCGTTCCTTCCATTAAGATGGATCTCGATCTGCTGTCATCACTCCACAATTAAGCGATGATGACAGATGAAATGTTGTGCTGCCATGTTGGCACAGGTGAGGCGTGCACTTGGTGAATGAATGAGCTGCTGCCACCCATCAGAGCTGGTGGCTGGGAGAGAGAGGGGCCACATTGGCTCTAGGTGGGGCATGAGGAACAGGAATGGAAGCATGTGAAGGAGGGTGAAGGTGGGCCTTAAGGCTGTGTGTGTGTGTGTGTGTGTGTGTGTGTGTGTGTGTGTGTGTGTGTGTGTGTGTGTGTGTGTGTGTGTGTGTGTGTGTGTGTGTGTGTGTGTGTGTGTGTGTGTGTGTGTGTGTGTGTGTGTGTGTGTGTGTGTGTGTGTGTGTGTGTGTGTGTGTGTGTGTGTGTGTGTGTGTGTGTGTGTGTGTGTGTGTGTGTGTGTGTGTGTGTGTGTGTGTGTTGCTGGGAGCAAGATGGCATGCTGGGGGGATGGAGGTGTGATGCCTTAGGGCCAGGGACCACTGTGCCGGCATCTGCTCCTTTTTTTACTCCTATATTCCTCTCTCTTCTCTTATTCCCATTTTCTTTCTGATATCCTGGTTTCTCGCTCTCCTGGTATTTATTTGTATTTATTTATTACCCCCACCATGTATTCGCTGTCTTTCCTCTGCATCGTTCCCTGGTTTGTCACATGACAAGAAGCTGTTTCATACTCTCACACATCCAGCTTTGTTTGTGGGATTGCACACTGTTGTCCTCCATTTGTCATCTGCTCCTGGTTTCCTGGAAGAAAATGATCTGTGACTCCAATGTTCTGATGCGATGCAGCAGCAGTAGCAGCATTAGCAGTAGCAGTAGTACAGTTGTGTAATGTAACTAAGTAGATTTACTCAAGTACTATAGTTAGTTAATTTTGAGGGACTTTTTTTATTTACTTGACTTACAATGTTGTGCTACTTCGTTCTTATACAATTCTACAATTCAGAGGTAAATGGTGTACTTCTACTCCACTACATGTATTTAATCCCTTCAGTTACTTCACAGATGTGGATGAATGATGTGAAATATAACCAAGTGTTAAATCAGACTTTAGTTCCACCTGGAGTAAATCCACCAGCTACCCTGCAGTATACAAAGTCATTCAAACTAGCTGCACCTTTACCAGCTTTGAGAACACTTTCATGATCAATCATTATAAAACACATCATATATATTATTCTGAAATGGACCAATCAAACAATCATTACTTTTACTTTGGGATATTTTGATGCTTATACTTTTGTACTTTTACTTGAGAAACATTTTGATTGCAGGACCTTTCCTTGTAACGGAGTATTTTAGAGTCAGCAGTGGCTCAGTCTGTAGGGACTTAGTATTGGAACCGAAGGGTCGCAGGTTCACGTCCCGTTCGGACCAAAAAATAAGAATATGGAGTGATAGCTGGAGAGGTGCCAGTTCACCTCCAAAGCCACTTGAGCAGAGCACCTAACCTCAAAACTGCTCCCTTGGTGCCGGGTACCTGGCAGCCTCTCTGCTCTGCCACCTCTCCTATCTGCATGTGGTTGTGTGTGTGCATGTATATCCTCCCCTGTGTGTGTAATGTGTGTAAACACAACATAGTAAGGGATTAATAAAGTGTATCTTCTTCTTCTTACACTCTGGAATTTTACTTTTACTTAAGAACAAGATCGGTGTACTCCTCTCACCTCTGTAGTAGCAGTAATTGTAGCAGGAAACTGTTTTACAGAGCTGTGAATACTAACTCAGGTTGCAGTGATAAACCTGTATACTCTGTCATATTAAACGAGGACATCTTCCAGCAGAAAGTAGACCTCCAGAAAACATGATCATGATGGAAACAACATGTTCCTGTTCTGAACAGCAGCTGCTAAATCCCAAATGAAGGGCATGTTTTCAAATGTATTTCAAAGTTGCTTTGTTGTTGAAGAAAAAGGAAAATAAGGGTAAAACAAAACCCAGAGACAGGTGGAGCTAACACAGGTCATTTAGCTTCTGAAGACCATGAGGGCTCCATGGTGGGAACAGGTAGTCCTGGATCTGCTTTGGAAGCCTGAAGCCTTTCTCCATGTTATATTGGTGTTGGCACACAGGAAGTGAACCAGGCGTAAAGGCTCGTTCTTGTAGTGGCCAAACATCAACTGACACTTGAATAGTGATTTAAATCATTAGGGCCTAAAAGCTGTAAAATGCGCTAAATCCAGACTTGACATGTTTCATTGGATTGGAGGCAGGGCTAGAGGAAAATGCAAGTGTGCATGCTATATGAGTCCTCAGATAATCAAGGTATTTTTGTACTAAAGCCAGTCCAATTAGGCTTTATGCGCCACTGGGCAACATTTCTAGGAATGAATGGGGCCCCACCTCCAGCGCTGTATCCAGTTCTCCTTATACATCCATAGTTGGCACAGTGAGTGACCATCCTCACCACTTTCCTCTCCTCTCTTTAACACCTCCTCTCCCTTCTCATTTTCTTTTCTTCCAGCATGTGTCGCTGGGGGCCAGTCGCTCAGACAAGGCCACCAGCCAGTCCAGCCGCTCGCTGGGGGCCCGGAGCAGGATCTCCATCGCCTCCTGCTCCGACGAGCAGCCGCACGTCGGCAACTACCGCCTGCTCAAGACCATCGGCAAGGGAAACTTTGCCAAGGTCAAGCTGGCCCGCCACATCCTGACAGGCAAGGAGGTGAGACATGGGGCAGCAGAGGTGCATGGTGGGAGGAGGAGATGGATGGGTGGAGGATGGATGATGCTGGCAGGGGGAGGAAAGGTGACGGTGTCATACAGATGGGATTTGGTCCAGCAATAAATCTGCTCCATTTTAGTTTTCAATATATTCAAAACAAGTAGAAGTCTTTTTTATTTGTTATTCTCCTTAATTACACATTTTCCTACTCAAAATATTTTTGGGAAAAGTCAGCATACTTTTAAATTCTCTGGAGATATCCTGACAGCAGAAGTAACCAAACAAATTATAATAAGAGAAATTATTTAAATTCACTGAAATTATATAAAAATGCATAAATGGGTAGCACATGTGTATACGTTATGGCTAATTGCTTTTTATTGTTAAATACGCCATTAAATACAACTTTATAGATCAGTTATGAACAATAATAGCATAACTGTACAATTACCTAATTTTGTATATGTAAATGTGGTTTGATAAATGGCTTATAGCTAAAGCTTGAGTAAATGATTCATTTGTAAAGCTGTTCATAAAAGATGGCAAAGATAGGGTAGGGTATGTAGAGGTGTTCATTGGATCCTGAATGATTAAGCAAAGCTGATGTTCACGTGTTTCCTTTTCCTCATCAAAAACCTGCTTTGACATCTCTTCCAGGTTGCAATAAAAATCATTGACAAAACTCAGTTGAACCCAACCAGCCTTCAAAAGGTGAGTTCTCCTCTTTTGATACTGATATGAAGTTCATGCTCTACTGTCTGACGCTATCTGCAGAAGCTGGGCATCAGAACTGTGAACAGTTTGCTCCTTATTATGTAATTCAACAAAATCCCGACATGCCAGTGGGGACTTGGAGAGGTTCAGGTCGATCCTCAGCTGCTTCCTCCTCGGAGAGGGCAGGCATGAGAGAGCAGCTGATGGAGAGGGGTGATGCTGTTTGGCAGGTGCTAGGGACTGGGAGGAGACCCCCGCTCCAGAGATCCTCTCACGTCTTTCTCCGGAATAATCTCTGCCCTGAGAGCGGGGTGACTCACGTCGGAAACATGGTCACCCAGCTAAACCTTTTCTGTGTTTGGGGTTATTAATGTTTCTTTCCAACACATTGGGGATAGCCATGAATGCTGTGATGCTAAGAAGGGCTTTTGATTGACTGGATTTGTATTTCCTGCTGGTCAGCAAGTTGTGTGTTTAGAGTGGTGGACGCTTCAAGTTTGTTGTGCATGAAGGTCAGCGGCATAACAGTGGACACTTTGGTTTCTCTAGATATCAAGGGCAACCTCAGGTACGTTTCATTTCATTTCAGGATCTGGAATGGCAAACATCAGTAGATCTTGGTTGGTAGACTTGCAGACCCAAATCATAGACATCATAAATCACAGGTTGATCACATGCTTAGATATCGCCACTTTATATCCCGAGCACAACCATCTTGATCACACACATTCAGGTTAAGAAGTGTCTTGTGGTTAGGGAATGTGTATAAAGACATAGGGAGACAAAGGATGCAGAGACATGCAATCAACCCGTCTTTGCCCATAATGCTGCTTAAATGCACATATGGGCTAAAGTGTCTTCCTTCCCTTTCTCTCTAATCTCCTTTCCTCCCTCAGCATCATGAGCTACTCTGCCTGTGGGCAATAAGGGAAAAGACCAGAAGGATCAAATCAGGGCTGAACAAATATTTGATGTGTCTATATTTGTGATTTAGTTTTGAAGATATCTGTATGTTTTGTTACACAGATTAAAAAGATGTATAAAATAGAAGGGGCATATCAGAACTTCTGCCCCCCCTAAAGAATATAGCTAAGGGAAATAGCCTTTAGCCCTATAGTTATGTCATACATATTATGAAAATAGTGTAGTCCCCATTGTTACTATTATTGACTTTACTGTGGCACAAAAGCTTTGCCCAGAGAAAATAGAGATTACAGATGACGATCCTTTTGATCCTATTTATTTTATTTTTACCTTTTTGACTTTTTATAAATGGTCTTTTCATCATTTCTGCATGCAATGATAGCGATGACCTTGGGTTGTCACAGAATTCTCAAGGCTATACTACAACTTCTCATTGTTTCCCCAAAGCCTCCGTTGCCCCTCTGAGACTTTGACTCATCGTGTTTCTTTTGGTTATAGCATGAAAGAAAATACATATCTGTGCCCTGTACCTGGCTGGAATATTAGATGCATTGTAGGAAAACTATAATCCCAATGAATATGTTATCTAGGGCTCTGCCATATGGAGCATATCGATTTCCTACATTATTTACATGGAAAGATGTTTCATCAGTAATGTGGGTATAATGACTAAGGTGGTAAAGACAAACAGCGTTGGGAAGATTACATGAAATATGTATTAGCACTAGTTACCTGGAGAAAAACAAGTATTCAGTAACCTAATCTAAGTATCAAAATACAAAAATAATGTGACCTGAACACCTGATTACTTTCCATTACTTTTGGATTTCAGAACAGTCCAGTTTACAGAGAAGACATAACATTTAACAACAAACACTATATGCTCTTTTTAGGTTGTTACTAACATTGTTGTCCTGCTAGTAATCCCAATCTTTTGAAATGTAACGGTCATTTGAAGACATCTTTTTTTATGTATAAGGGAGTACAGTAACCTATTTATTTCATCCTGATTAAATAATCCAGTTACATGCAATTCATTACACCCCAAGCCTGAAGAAAAATAATACAACACAGAAATCCCTTTTCCGTAAAACAGCCTTAAAAACCAAGAAAAGACAAACATTTTTCAATATCATGATATCCAAAATATAACATGGTATCTAGTCTAATTTTAGGATATTGTTCAAATATATGGATATCTTGCTCGGTGCTTTTCTTGGTTCGGTTGCTGCTGTGAAAGACAATGGTGCAATATTTAGGCCAGGATTGAGGAGAGAGGCTGGGATTGGCCCCTGATTGGAGAGAATACTCTACAATTGGCCGCTCATGATAGCGGGCTTCTTTACGTACCCGTGGGCTAGAGCAAATCCTTAGTACCGAAGACATGAAAGAGCCCATATTAGCATAATCTGTCATATATGTAGAGGGGAGAAGGAAAGAGGGAGATGCGTTGTATAGGGGTGGGCAAGAGAGGGGGAGGAATAAGGGAGGTAAAATCACAGATGTGAAATATAAATCCAACATACGTTTAGAAGAAATAGCAGGAAACAGGAGATTTTCATACTGGTCTACTGATGTCTGAACAAAATCAAATATGTGTAATTTAGAAATTAGAGTTACTTTTGAATATCATATTAATTAATACATAAAACTGACATTTTAACACAATTTGTTTTATTCTGTGGGGATACATTAAAGCCAGCCTTATTGCCACAGAGCACGTGTCCATCCTTGTCAGCTTTATTCTAGGCTTGCTATTTATTGGCGGTTATTAAGGGTGACCGGGTCGGACTCGTTGCCGGGGGATTGTTTATTGTTTTGACGGATCTGACCGCTCAGCCCTGCCGTGACGTGCAGCGGATTAAATAGACGCCCGGATGATGAGCATATCCCAAGATTCCCCTCTGGCACAGCTGGAGAAGCTGGGAAAGAGCCCGGTCTTAATACCTGGGTCGCCACGGCAACAGTGACGTTGGGGCACTGCTAGAGGAGAAGACTGCGATGGAGGGATTGAATGAAGGAGGAGGGAGGCGCATTGGAGACAGGAGAGGATTGAGAGAAGGGGATATAGAGGCGTGTCGCACCATCCTTCCTCCAGTTGACCGTGTGGAGGAGAGTCACTGGGATTCAGCCATGGCCTTTTGTTAAAGGAGGGGTATACACTAGAACCAAGGAGAGCATTAGGACACAATCCTCTGCTCTGCTCTAACAAACTCTGAGTAATTAAATTAAGATTAAGACAGATTCATCTGTATAAATCAATGCCCTGATTGAGGTTCATCACATTTGTGTGGGGTATAATTCTTGTTGGTTTTCGTCCCCTCTGCAAGTTGTCATCTTGATGAGCCAGAAAGTCCAAGTGTGATTTTTAAGGCAAAAGTTTAAAGAGGCTCTATTGTGCCTTTGGGGGTTTTCTCTTCCCTGTAGTGCGCTTTTAAAGGTTTGTGTGCATGTAAATGGTCTGCAAAGGCTAAAAAAAAAAAATTCAGAGCAGACTGGGCTCTGGTTTCAGACAGAGGGTGAAAAGAGGTGCTGCAGAACAGGCAGTGTGAGAAAAATCAAGAGCTCTTTGAACATTAAAGCAAGGAGACATGTCACAGTAGAGACACTACATACTGATATGAACCTGAAAATGAGCATTAAAGGTCCCATGTCATGCTTTTCTGGTTATTACCATAGACTGTAAATATAAATGGACGTAGTGTCCGTGACGTCACCCATAGGATTCTGCAGAGTTGCCGTGAAGCCCTTAGTAGGCGGAGTCTGCCACTAACGGCTCGACTGTGACGTCAGAGTCTAATCCCGCCTGCTCCAAATAAGGGCAAAGAGGCGGAGCCGAGGCGGGACCTGCTGCCTCCGAACTGGAAGTAAACAGAGCTAGCTCAGGCTAAGATGCTAAGCTAACATGAAATACATGCATACCAAGTTACTGCTAACAGTGTAGTTCCCCTATATAAACGTTACATTCATAATCAAATGAGACAATCTGCAAGAGAATTAGCTATATTTTGTTATTCTCAATGCTTGTCATTCACACGTTGAGAAAAGACGGACTCCACCACCCGGACCTAACGGAGCCGCAGTGGGCTAGCTCCGGGACGCCGGCTGGAGCTAGCCCCCTGCGGCTCCGTTAGCTCCGGCGGCCACCACTGGGATAATTGGGTCCCCTATTAACACTTGCTCCCGTTTAGCATTATGGGCGTCATAGCCATAGACTATAAAAGTCTTACCCAAGGCTGAATCATAAACTAAAATGTATATGTATGTATAAAGGGTTACGTTCTTAGCTGGCTAATAAGTAGCAAGCTAAGCTACCAAGCACACAAACACCTGCGAACGGGGTTAACATGTATAATATTATCATTTTAGACTTCTTGGAAGTTCTGTTAGTACATTCAAGCGCACAACACAACATTTTAATTGTCTGGTATTTGTAACAATATTCCCTAAAAGGCACAATCACCACGAACACGGCTAAAGGGTCAAGTACAGTAACTACAACTAACTAACGTTGTAGCCTCTATGGTTGTAGCCTAGCAGAGTGGACAAGTTGCTGTTAGCTGACAGTGAGGCATGTACATGTCCATCAAAGTGACCACGCCCTAATTTATGCAAAAGATTTAAGGCTTAATATTAATTAAACAGATGAGTTGAGAAAAAATTCACCCCCCACACAGCAGTCATGAAGGGGGAATCTAACTATACTGAGAATATGGTTTTTTGAACCACGATGTAAACATGTTTATTTCTGCTGTAAAGTTGGGCATTTTAACATGGGGCTCTATGGAAATTGCTCCCTTCTGCATCCTGCTCCTACTGGCCACTAGATGAACTGCAGTGTGTGGCACTTCCGTATTGGCGTCCCGGCTCTTCCCCAGAGTTTGCCGCTTGGTTATTACCCGTCCCCTTGTGTGTTATGAAGGTTTTTATGCATGTAAACGGTGTGCAGAGTCAAAACCCTCAAAGTACACCCTGTAGCAAGTAAAACTCTAAAGCAGAAAATACCTCCCCAAAACGCCTCGTTGGAGATACGTCATTGTCCATTTGATTCTTCCGGGTACGCATGATGTCAACCGTACCCGGAACTAAATGGACCAATCCGTGGAGCCGTTACGTTACGTCCACGGAGCCGTTACGTTAAGCCCCCGCTGATTGGTCCAAATTGACCAATCCACGGACTTCCTCACACACTCAGTGCAAGCAGCTCTGCTGATTTCTCCTCCCTGGCTGCAGGCTGATAACAGACAGTTGGGATCGCGGCAAAATTCTCTCTGCAGACCCATTCTCACAGCGTTTATCAACCTTTTTCTTACTCAATATCAAGCCACACTTATTGTTTTTACTTCGGCTGTGACTTTGTGTGTGCTCAGGGTGAGTTTGGCTGTGTTTCGCTGTGTATCGCTAAACAAGGAAACAACACCTCCACGGAGTTTAGCGCGATTCACAACGTCCCGACCAATCAGAGCACACTGTGCTCACAGGGAGGGTGGGGGCTGGAGCTATTGGAGCTACAACGAGCCGTTAAAGGCAGAGAGTGAAATTCAGTGAATACACGTAGTTTACAGAGATGCTGTTTGAGAAACCAATGTGAGTTTGGAAAATTGCACAATATAAATCTATTCTAGTAGACCTCAACAATGGAATTATGATCAGTGGAAATGGCCATGACACGGGACCTTTAAGTCCTCTATAAATGTGTCTGCTTGTACCTTTCCACCCTGATCTCATAGTGAGCTATAAAGACTATAATAAACAACGAAGGCACTGGGCCATTTCATGTAATCTTTAAAGTGTACTGTACTCTTCCGATTTAGCTTTCAATTCCTGTCCAGAATCATGGACAGTTAAAAAAAGGAACATCAATGCAACAAATCCACATAGCTGTTCTTTTTTGTTTCACACCTCGTAGTTTCTTGTCAAAATCACCTACATTCCCCTCAATGCAACTGAACAGCTAACGGTTCGGCAGAGATTCAGGTTTGCTATGCTAGTAGCCGTTAATGTAGCCTGAGGAGATAAACAGTATTGAAACTAAAAATGTCCAGATCTGTTTTTATTTGCAGACGTCTTCACACCCCACCAGCACTGACTCCAGTGACATCACTTGAGGACATTTATCCACATTTTGTCAGCTTCATCTGGAGACATAAAATGCTTTTCTACAGATGTTGCACGTATGTGTAGTCCTCCCCACATCCTGGAGAAACTGGAGACTTTGATATGTCAAATTCTATAACCGGCAAGCTCTCTGATTGGTCAATAGGCGTGTTTGATTCCACGATCAAAGAACGGTCAAATAGAACGTGCCTTTTCACAACAAGTCAGTATCCCTCCGCGTCTGAGAAAAACGGTATACCCTTGGCCTGCTTTTCGAACTGGAACAAGAAAGCGGCGGAGAAGTAACGGGGCAGAAACCCTCCTTTTTACGTTACGAAACAAACTTCCAAACATAATATGGAAACATTTAAGATGAACTTCAACCTCCGGGGGGGTCTTACTGTGGAGGACTGGATTGAGGAGTGCCTAGAAAAAAAAGCACCTAAACGACAACATGCAGAGCTACGTGAAGAGCAGGTAGACCAACTGGAAAAGTACCACAATTCAAAAGCTAACTGCAAACTGGAACAAGAAAGTAGCGGAGAAGTAGTGGTTTCCATAGCGACACACAGCCGTTACATTGTTACATTGTCTCGAAAATCGTTAGCTACAAAATGTCAGATTTTATAGTTATCATCTGGACAACAGAAAAATGTGGAGCAACGCGCTTTTTGTACAGGCGTACGCAAGCGCCTCGGTCCTGCCGCAGTACTGTCGTACCAATAATGACGTTAAAGAACGGCCTCTCGTGTATGATTGCTTAATTGAAGTTCCCTTAGTCATTTGCTAATACAGTAACTAGGGCCACAATATGGTAATGACCCATGTTAATCTGCAGATGCTTAAAAATGCAACATTTTGCATTTACAAAAACAAAATCTCACCAATTGAAGGCTCCTACTCTTCTAATAATAACTTCCACCAAGAGTTTCTGTACTCCTACAATTCTCAAAAATGGACAGAAGCATTTTCTAACAGTTTGGTGACGATCCATATTTGAGATTCAGTTGATGTCTTTCTCAGGTAGTGACAATAGCGATGAGTAAGAGAATACAATATTTAAAATAAGCACATTTCAACTACAAGTTTAACAAATACAATAACAATTGTTTTTGCTACAACTGCCTGACCTGGGAGCTGAAAACAGGGTCAAAAGGCAGAATGATGATCATTGTCTGGGAACATACATGGTTTTCCATAATGTAAAAGCATTTATTGCCAAGAACATGATGCCCTCATTGCAATTTTGAACACTGATTTATTGTGTTTATCTATTTATAATGTCTGACATTATTAAGATGTTTATTAATATTTTGTTTCTTCTCCCCAGCTCTTTCGGGAGGTACGAATAATGAAAGGCTTAAATCACCCTAACATAGGTAAGGCACTATATATATATATAGGTACTGTACTATACTGTGTTGTGTTGTGTGTGTGTGTGTGTGTGTGTTATGTGTGTGTGTGTGTGTGTGTGTGTGTAGTGGGTGTGGTGTGTGTGTGTGTGTGTGTGTGTGTGTGTGTGTGGGTGTGTGTGTGGTGTGTGTGTGTGTGTGTGTGTGTGTGTGTGATGTGGTGTGCTGTGGTGTGTGTGTGTGTGTGTGTGTGTGTGTGTGTGTGTGTGTGTGTGTGTGTGTGTGTGTGTGTGTGTGTGTGTGTGTGTGTGTGTGTGTGTGTGTGTGTGTGTGTGTGTGTGTGTGTGTGTGTGTGTGTGTGTGTGTGTGTGTGTGTGTGTGTGTGTGTGCAAGCTTGTTGGTGATGCTTCCATGTGTGTGGTCAGACCGAAATGTAATGCTTTGAATGAGCTTCAGAGCATTCATTGACCCAGCTGTGAGTGTCATCTTAGATCATGAGGGTGGTAATTGAAGAGCTGAAATGCCATATGGATAATATAAAACCAACAGCATAAGCAGAGGGTTTCTTGGTATTATGAAAAACAGACTGCTGTGCTATTGTTTTTTATTTGAGCAGGATTTGTTGAGATGTATGTGATTTTAATCTGAATCTGTTTTGTGCTACAGTGCAGCTGTTCGAGGTGATTGAGACGGATAAGACCCTTTACCTTATCATGGAGTATGCCAGTGGAGGTGGGTTCAACTCCCTTCACCATCAGAAATACTATCAGTACATTATATACATCCATTTAACAAATGCAGCTCCAACCACGGAATCTTATGTGCATTTCGATAATTTTACAGTTTAGTTTATTTATTTGGAACCATTGCAAAAAGCAAAAGTCCTGCATTCAAAATCGTTCTTAAGTAAGTACAAAAGTATTGGCATCAAAATATACTTCAGTACCAAAAGTGTTTCTTAAAGGTGGGGTAGATAATTTTGGAGGAACCAGCTCGAGTGCGCTAGAATTTGAAAATACACAGCCGGAAGAAATCTGCCACTTCCTTACAGAGCCCCTCCTCCAACACACACGAACGCGCACATGACCAATGAGGGCACGAGATAAGTTTGTGCACAGATGGAAGGCTGACAGGCAGGTAGGCCATCCAGTTACTTTAGCCGGGCCGGCTCAGATGATTGGTCGTGCTTTTTACAGCGTCACGGCTTCCACTGATGACTTTTTTTAATGGATGTTTTGTCAAAGCACTTCAGATATTCATTGCTATCGGGATGTTAAGAGCATTCCATGGAATATAACAACAAGTGTATCTCGAGCCGGTTTCTCAAATGTACCTACCCCACCTTTAAACATAAGGGCTCATTTAAGAATATATTGGTGGATTATGGTTATGGATGCATCACAAGACTTATTTTAATTATTTGATTTACTGCCGCTGGATATCTGAACCTATAATTATATGTCAATGTTTATTTATTAGTTGATTTATATTTTGTTTTAGATAATAATCTTAATCTGTAAAGTAACTAAAACTGTTAGATAAATGTTGCAATAACTATAATTTTAGCTTCCAAAATGTCGTGTAGTATGAATCAGCATAACATTTAAATAAAGTAAAGTACAAGAAACACAACTTCAGTAAAAGACTTCATTACGTTCCACCACTGTTACCCTTTGGATTTAGCAACATTAGCTATTTCCCCATTGTTACTGTCTTTATGCTAAACTAAGCTATCTGGTGCAGCTTCACATTAAATGATAACTTATGATAGTAATATAAATCTAAGGAGAAAATAAGCGTATTTCCAAAATTGAGAACATTGAAGTCGAAGTTGACACCATGAGAGCACATGTACCTTGTAATATTTCAAATAATGGCATGGCTATTACGCTTCTGTCTTTACGACTGGACTGATATGTTTCTGCTGCTCTCAGGTGAAGTGTTTGACTACCTCGTGTCTCATGGGAGAATGAAGGAGGTTGAAGCCAGAGCCAAATTTCGACAGGTACAAATTCATCGCCTATGGATGCCCACATTGTACCAATCCTCACTTTTGATTGTCCGTACCATAACTCCGTCTGTTCCTTTGTGTTCACAGATTGTTTCTGCTGTCAACTACTGCCACACGAAGAACATTGTCCACAGAGATTTGAAGGTGAGAAGCTCTGAAGATATTTTGGGCTGCTTTCAGAGATGCTGGATTAAGGCTAGGTCAAGACTAGGACATTTCTTCCACTGACAGATTACACTGAACTCACATTTATAATCTGGGACTAGTTTTAATCTGTGTCTGTGAAAAGGGCCCAGTAAAGCCCTGATGAGTGCAGAAGCTGAAAAGGGTATGAGGCAGTCAGATTCTGCTCCTTTTCTCATTAGTCCTAAACACACACAGGGACATACATATATACACTATGACTCATGTACAGTAGCTACTGTATGCTGGACAACCCCCCATCTGTCTCTCATTCGCGCTCTCTTTTCTTCCTCACAACTCCCATTCTTGTGTCCATCCTACTTTCTCATTCCTCTTCTCCTCCCCCATCCCATTACTTCCTCCCCTGCTCCCCTCTTCCCTCCTTGGATGTGTTGTTCTCTGTCCCCTTCCTGTCCTCTCGGCCTCCTGCTGTGCATGCTTGCCCCCCCCCCCCCCCCCCCCCGCTGCATCCATACATGTATGACTCAGGCGGAGAACCTTCTGCTGGATGCCGACGCCAACATCAAGATTGCCGACTTTGGCTTCAGCAACGAGTTCACGTTGGGCAACAAGCTGGACACGTTCTGTGGCTCGCCGCCCTACGCCGCCCCGGAGCTCTTCCAGGGGAAGAAGTACGACGGGCCCGAGGTGGATGTCTGGAGTCTGGGGGTCATCCTCTACACGCTGGTCAGCGGCTCGCTGCCTTTTGATGGGCAGAACCTGAAGGCAAGTGATGTGTGGAGGAGCTGTCTGTCTATCTGTCCGTCTGTCTGTCTGTCCGTCCGTCTGTCTGTCCGTCCGTCTGTCCGTCCGTCTGTCCGTCTGTCCGTCTGTCTGTCTGTCTGTCTGTCTGTCTGTCCGTCCGTCTGTCTGTCTGTCTGTCTGTCTGTCTGTCTGTATGTCTGTCTGTCTGTCTGTCTGTCTGTCTGTCTGTCTGTCCGTCCGTCTGTCCGTCTGTCCGTCTGTCCGTCTGTCTGTCTGTCTGTCTGTCTGTCTGTCCGTCCGTCTGTCCGTCTGTCCGTCTGTCTGTCTGTCTGTCTGTCTGTCTGTCTGTCTGTCTGTCTGTCTGTCTGTATGTCTGTCTGTCTGTCTGTCTGTCTGTCTGTCTGTCTGTCTGTCTGTCTGTCTGTCTGTCTGTATGTCTGTCTGTCTGTCTGTCTGTCTGTCTGTCTGTCTGTCTGTATGTCTGTCTGTCTGTCTGTCTGTCTGTCTGTCTGTCTGTCTGTCTGTCTGTCTGTCTGTCTGTCTGTCTGTCTGTCTGTCTGTCTGTCTGTCTGTCTGTCTGTCTGTCTGTCTGTCTGTCTGTCTGTCTGTCTGTCTGTCTGTCTGTCAGGGTACCTGCAGGGCCCTGAGTTTACTTGGGGGCAAATTTTTTACAGTAATATATTATAATTTGTCCTACAACAGCACGAATAATTGTTCCTTTAAGCTTAAACATTCTAAAATCTATCCACAGATACACCGTGTATGGGGTTTTATTTGCAGGGACTGCACATTTAATTTAAATTAGGATTAGGATCTTTGCCAAATTCACATTTATGATAATACATCAATGTTCAGCAGGATCATCCATTTTTAGAAGTAAAACTTAACATTAGGCTAAAAACACTAAACAGGGTTACATTGCTGGGCATCAACACCGCTAAGCTAAAGACGGCTAATGTTCAAAATCATGATGTCTCATTTTGAAAAATGTGGTATTAATTACACATAGAAGCTTGAGACATTACCATTGGAGTGTTTACTGACGTGTTTCATGTTGAAGCTTTAGCTCGTGTGAACCACAGACCTTATTTTGGGTATCTAATTGAGATGAGGTGGTTGAATGCTGACTCATTCCTGTTTTAGCACTCATTATTGCATTGTAGTGGATGATAGGATGTGATCGAACCACTTCAAAGCTATATGCAGGTGTTAGCAACCAGTGGCCTGTGTGCACATGAGTCCACCTACAGCAGCATTAGCATCTGGAATTGTGTTGCTGGACACCTGGCGAATTTAAGCCCAGTGTTTACTCTCCTTCAGCTCTTTTTAAAATCTGTGCTAACAACATCTGTCTCTGAGCTGCTAGAGGCTTCCATGTGTTCACCAGCTAGTCTCTTTGTGCTGTTTGCTGTTGGTAGGTAGTGTGCACTGGGTTTTCAGAGCCTTTTCACTGAAAACTGCTGCCTGCTGTGGCTGAAACTAGCTATCGATGAAAGCGTGAATGTGAAACAGTAAACGAAAAGAATGAGTTACTGTAAAAGTATCTCTAAGAGAAAGGCCATACCTTTATTGTAGTGCTGGAATGAAACCTCCATGTAAATGAGCGATCATGATTGCACAGTTGAGCAAGGTAGTTGAGTTGTTGATTGCAATGCTGGTCACCAGATAATATATGCAGAATATCTGAAGCATTTTAGTGTGTATGACATTCAATCTAATGTTTCATTTTACATTTCTAGTTTATAGACAAACTGTGAGGTTATGTGTTCCTAGCCTTTACTCTTTAAAACCATGACTGTTGGTCTGATATGTTCTTGTATACCCAAATGATATAAGGATGTCATCTTTGTGGGGATATATTGGTTAAAAGGTGTATTTTAATTGTTAATTAACATCTGCTTACATGTCTGTGGTTCCTTGCTTGATGTGCTCAAAATCAGCCACTTGTAATTTTGTTTATTTTTAATAAATAGGAAAGAAAGGACCTTTATACAGTATTAGTTTATGTGTACAAAATAACTATTTAATTTATATTCCTGAGTCACCCTACAGTCTTCTCTGCTGTATTTTTATTTCACCCTGTAGTAGAACCTGCTCCTAAAAAAGCTTAAATAGTATTTTTATCCTAAATCAGGCAGATGGCAATGAATGGCCCCCTGGAGCTCTACCAGAGGATGGAGACAAATGTGTATTTAACCCCACTCATGTGACCGCCCCCCAGCATACTGCCTGCAGGGAGGGACCCGGATAGTTATTTGCAACCGACACCATTACATTACACTGGTCTCATCAGAGAGTGTTGGATGTGTTGTAATTTAGAGTTCAAAAGAAAGTGGTGATAATGAGTGAGAGAGCCAGAATGTCCTCTTCTTAATCTACCTGTGTGCAGATAGTGTCGTGATGCATCATGCTATGGCGGTCATACTGCCCAATGTTAGAGTAGCATTAAAGGCAGGGGTTCAAATGGGCACAAAGACCCATGCTCTTACTTCATTGACCTCGCACATCTTCAATAATGTCTCTGCTTTATATATAACGTCTATCTGTGTTTGTTTACAAAAAGAATGTGTCCGCTCATAGCCTCAGTGCTTCACAGAGCGGCTCCCCTCAGGGCGAGGGGCCTGTGGCGATGTCTGTAAACCACCTGACCCTTATTTTAACACGCAGCCCGTCTCGTTAACCATGCTTTTAGGGTGTGTGCTTTATGCTAGGTTATGATCCTTTATATCCACCAAAGAATTGATGATACTTTTATGTTTTCAAGAGCTCTACTTTGTCTATCCTCATAACGTAGCCTCTTAATTTTGTTCTCAAAGTGCACCAGATTAGAGCATTTCCATTTCAATTGTAAAATTGAAAGTTAAATTATTCCTGTGATTTTTCATGTTGCGAAACACATTGCAGCAAAATGAATATTGCCATGTCCATTTTTTCTTCTATGGTTCAGCCGTCGCTTGCACTTTAGCAGGATTGTAGAACAACATGGGAGTGAAAGCAATGCTCCGTTTATTTCATTGTGAATTAGCAATAAAATATATATCTGGCTCTTACACAATAAATAATTGTGATCAAATCATGATCTCAATAATGATCAACGTAATCGTGATCATTATTTTGGCTCTTAACTTCATGTGTGTGCAATGAGTTCACATGTAGTTGCTCTTTAAGTGTGTGTATATTGTATACGTCTACGATGTAAAGGAATTCCTGTCTAATGTAACGTTGAAAAAGCCTCAAAATGATGAGATTCATTCGAAATGAGGCCCCTTACCCCGAGACGACACATGACAAATCCTAGTTTAACCCCTGATTTGACGCATATGGTTGCTGTGTTAACATTGGTATCATGTGATATGTGTTCCACAGGAGCTGAGGGAGCGTGTTCTGAGGGGGAAGTACCGCGTTCCCTTCTACATGTCCACAGACTGCGAGGGGATCCTCCGCCGGTTCCTAGTGCTCAACCCCTCCAAACGCTGCACTCTAGACGTGAGTACACTCTGCACAGAAGCTGTAGCTTAGCTCATTTTAGACACAACTGAATGTTCTCTGTGTTTCTGTTGTACAGCAAGTCATGAAGGACAAGTGGATTAATGCAGGGTATGAGGGGGAAGACCTGAAACCCCACATAGAACCTGTGGAAGATTTCAGTGACGCAGCTCGCATAGGTGAGTCCGCTGCTTCACCCAGAAACCTTCTCCACCACACAGCTTATTCAGAGGGGAGTAATGGAGTACATGTAACGTAATTATACAACAAAACAAAAGTAACTGTAACTTGTAACCTGTACGGATAACTTTGAATAATTAATCAAAAGTAATTGTTTTTCAAAATGGGGTTAACTAGCAGGTTTACAGAGTTACAATACATCGTTATATAAGGAACATTATATTACAAAGCACATGCACACACACTACAGCTTAATGAGTCTCACAATATTAAGTGAAACAAGTCTTATGGGGTTCTTTCTTTCTTTTCTTTTAAATTACGTCTTTTTTTAAATCCAGTAGGTAAAGACCAGATTTGTTAAAGCATATACTGTTGTTTTTCCATGTACTAAACTAGTACATAACAGCATAAGGAAACTAAAGCCTGGCTTAATCTGGAATCCTGACGGTACGTCCACACGGCAGCGTTGCGTGCTTCAAAGGAGACGCTTTGCCGAACTGCATTGTGGTTCCGTCGCGTCGCTTTGCCTCCGTTGCTCGCTTCGAAAGTTGAGAAAAGTTCAACTTTTCAAGCGTGGACGGAAGCGTCAGCCAATCAAATCATATGCCAGTACAGGCTCTAGCCAATCAAACCGCGTGCATGTGTGTGTCCGGGGCGGGAGATTAATGTGATTGGTTGTTGGTCGCACGCCAGACACGCCCACCGGCAAGCTTCAACGCGACGCTGCCGTGTGGACGCACCGTGAGGCCTGTATAACTCCTGTAACGGCTGGTTTTATCTTGGTTTTAGTAGTTCAGTAGGTGGAGACCTGATTTGTGAATGATCTTATTCCATATAGTTTTGTAAGACCATATTCTGTCTCTTGGAGAAGGAGCAGATTTGAGATATTCTTTGTCCGCTGTGATGTCCTAGGTGCTGCAGCACAGGCAGTATGAGAAAAATACCTTTTTGAACATTAAAGCATGGAGACATGTCACAGTAGCAGCACAAAGTACAAATATGAACCTTAAAATCAGCATGTTTAAGGTTTAAAGTAAACCTCCCAACCCTGCTGGTCAAAGTAGTCATTTACAGATGTTTGTATTCTGGCTCTAACCTTTTCTCTTTGTGTTCCTCAGAGGTGATGGTGGGGATGGGCTTCACTCCAGAGGAGATCAAGGACGCTCTGCTTAATCAGAAATACAATGAAGTCACTGCCACCTACCTACTACTGGGCCGCAAAGGCGATGTGAGTCACATACATCTACCAAATGTTATCTTTTTCTTACACAATGATATGCTGATATGATAAGATGCAGTACTGCAGTACTACTATCAACCCATTATTTTAAAAGTCACTTAAATTGGCTTGACACTGAAGAATTTTCAAGATAGAAAAGGCTCTTAAATGTGTTTGGTAGTGATAGAAACAGAATTATAATATTCTATAATACTTTGAAAAATCAATTCTGCAAACTTTTGATACCTTAAGTACATTTAGCTGATGATACTTCTCTTACTTCTGAAGTTATATATTCAAACCAGGACTTTTACTTAAAACGGAAAACAAACAGTGTTTGTAGTTTTACTTAAATTAAAGTTCCTTAGAATTTCTTACAATTTGCTCTCACCTTCAACCTTCCAAACCCCTGCCCCCCCTCTTTAAATGTTCCAGTTCATAGATAGGTATGGTTTATATCAGTGGGCTGATTTAGGAAGAGAGGCCATGAGAATGCAAAGTATTTCCTTGCTAACTTGCTACATACAGAGATGGTCAGAGATATACAAGGTTAAAGTTGAAATAATTTAGACTGTTTGAAACCCTACCTCGCTTATCAGAACTGCAATTCAAAACTTTGTTGTGTGGTAGACCAAAACCCCTGGTGTACTCGATTACCTATTTATCCTTCTCGCTGTGAGACCCATCTTCTCCCTTCCTGACTCCTCTCTCTCCGTTGTGACATCACAGGAGGCCAGTGAGGCCCGCACAGCCAGCAGCCTGTCCCTGGCCAGAGTACGACCCAGCCCCATCACCAACGGGACCAACAAGCACTCTTCAGCCACCGGCACATCCTCCTCCTCCTCCACCTCCTCCTCTTCACATAGCAAGACTCAGCGCAGTGCCTCCACCTATCACAGGCAGCGGCGACACAGCGACTTCTGTGAGTCTCTTTTCTAACGTCTTTATTCCCTCTTTCTGGGCCCTACATTCAGGAGACCTGGAGCCTGGAACGGTTTTCTCCTTGTGATTGTAATATTATCTTTTTCATACAAACATAACATATATCCTCACTTGGAATGCTGGGCCTAGCATTGTATGGAGGGCGTATTCCACTGTTGATGCAGAATATTCCTTATACGAGTCTCTATGTGTCTGTGCTCTGCTGTCCTCCACAACAAAGGCGGGCCGTCCATGCCCGTCATGCACCCCAAGAGGAGCCCCACCAGCACGGGGGACCGCGAGCTGCGGGAGGGCCGAATGCCTTCACGTAAGGCCAGCTGCAGCGTGATGGGGAGCCACAGCCTCCCCCCCTCCAGCCCCATGGTCAGCAGTGCCAACAACCCCAACAAGTCTGAGATCCCAGACCGCCGCAAAGACATGACTGCCACCACGGTACGTGACGGATGTCCAGAAAACTCAATTTAGAAATCTTTGGAAAAGGCAGAGTTTCTCATTTCTATTCTTGGTTCATAATCATCACATTTAGACATCTTCAGTACATATAACTACACTTTGTTGTCTTCCGGTCAACTGCGCAACTTTTGTCCTGGTTTGACTGTTTATAAACCATATATAGTATAAATGATTACCAACATCTGGGTTACACCTTTTAAGCCAACTTCATTCCAAGTCATAACTACATTTTAGGCAAAGCAAAAAAGATATTGACTATAGTTAGTTTGCACAATTCTGTTCAATGCTACCTCTTTTAAAAATCAGCACAGCTATCTACTTAAAATGCACATACTGTATATCATCATGTATGCACATATATATATATGAGGAATTGATAAGGCCTCATAGGAAAACATTGAAATCAGATATGAGAAAAGACAATTTGGTGCTAGTGTAACTTTTTAACATGATCCTGGTGTATACTAAAGTTTAAGTGTAATAGAGAACCGCAGTGGGGGTTCCTAAAATCCTAAAGCCCGGAAGTAAGTTAGCATTTTTAACACGTCCGGTTCCTTCAACAAAAAGCAACGGGATTTCTCCATTGACACAAATTGAAGAGACAGATCACGTTTTGTTCTACGACATTAAATACATCAGCAGTGACCCCACTGGTGATTTTTGAAGAGTTTGCGTGTCTGGAAAACGATGGTTGTTAACAAGTGGCTGAATAGGACTACAGAAGTTGTCCAGGCCGTTTTACGTCATTACACCGAACACGTAAAACACTCCTCTAAGTTTGTTTGCCCTGTTCTGCTTGAAAGCAAGTACCTGCCTCCTGCAGACTGTTAAAACAAACACTTCAACTTGTACCATTTACAATCTGTATGTTTGAATATGGATCTTAAGTTGGCGTGACGTTGAAGCAGCGACCCTGCTGTAGTTCCTTTATAGCATAAGGTTAGCATTTTGCTTCTGGCGACTAGATTTATGATTCGAAAATTATAAAAGTAGGGATAGACATGTGGAGATTATCCGGCTGAACAAAACGTGATCCGTCTCTTAAATGTGTGTCAACCACAGACCTTATTTCGAGCTATTTTCCAAAATCCTATGGAGAAATTGCATTGCGTTTTTGACGAAGGAACCGGAAGAAGTTTACTTCCGGGTTTTAGGAAGCGTCACTGCGGTTCTCTATGGTTCCACTGATTATCAAAGTGACTCTTAACCCTGACTTTGTCTTCTGCTTTACTCCCCTCTGTGCAGAATAACATCCCTGGAAGCGCCATGACGCGCAGGAACACGTACGTGTGCACCGACCGCTCGGGCACTGACAGACAATCTCTCCTGCAGAACGGCAAAGAAAACAGGTAGCGTTCGTGTTAGAGGGTTAACATTTCTCAGTACATGTCTCAGGTAGATGAACAGGCAAACACATCATCCTATGGATCTGCCGTAAAGCAATGACATAGAAGCTACAATGGTAGATAGAAGGTGGGAAGATGGGTACTCCACTCATTTTGCCAGTAATATTTAGTAAGGAAAGGCAGTATTGTCCTAAATTGGTCTTTCATTAGGAGGATTTGTGAAAAAATCTGAAATACAACCTCCAGGTACGCTTTTTGTCTTGGGAGCTTACAGTACGTGCTCAGTTTCTGCACTTCTTGTGCCGAAATATTCAAAATCATTCTAAAATATACTTATTTCTTCCTTCATACAGTTAACAGAGGTGTAATTTAATACAAGCTAACATCATTTAAATAAGTAACATCACTTTTATAGTTAAAGGTGGGGTAGGTAAGTTTGAGAAACCGGCTCGAGATACACTTGTTGTTATATTCCATGGAATGCTCTTAACATCCCGATAGCAATGAATATCTAAAGTGCTTTGACAAAAAATCCATAACATAATGTCATCTATGGAAGCCGTAGTACTGTAAAAAACACGACCAATCATCTTAGCCGACCCGGCTAAAGTAACTGGATGGCCTACCTGCCTGTCAGCCTTCCATCTGTGCACAAACTTATCTCGTGCCCTCATTGGTCATGTGCGCGTTCGTGTGTGTTGGAGAAGGGGCTCTGTAAGGAAGTAGCAGATTTTCTCCGGTTGTGTATTTTCAAATTCTAGCGCACTCGAGCTGGTTTCTCCAAAATTACCTACCCCACCTTTAACATAACTTAAAAACAATGTTATATACAGATGTACCAGATTATTTTTTTACTACTGTTTTTTACACGATGAAATTATTAACTGTACCATAAAAACATGGAAATAGGGAGTTTCTCGAATCAAAGTGTCTATTTTCATCAGACAATTCACGTTTATTCACAGCAGCATAGAGTTTGACGGCTAGGGTCTAGCTTCATCAATGCATGCAAAATATTAAGGAGTAATAATTGAATAACCTTCTTCCGGAGCTCACAGGTGCATTCTGGGATGGATGCTAGGGTGGTAGTGGAGTTTAGAAAGGCAGCAGTGATGCAGAAGCAGGGAGGCAGCAGTATTGGCAAAGCAGAGGGAGGGATGGCAAACCATGCTGCTAAGATAGAGCGCCAGATTTAGGGAATGTGTTCAGTTGGTGGTATGGAGGTAAGGCATGTCAGGTGTATCTGTGTCATTATAACTCGAGTTGACTGACTCCATATTTCATTTGAAACCAAATGATAAAAAACAATTCCTGCAACAGCTTAAAGGTGTCCTATCATATCATATCATAAATATGTGTCCCTGGTGTGTAAGGGAACTCACAAAGTGTCAGAAAATAAAACCCTCTCTCTTTTCCTCCTCACCCACATCTTTAAAAATAGGGCTACAACGGAGCTGATTCAGATTTGCTGCCGATATGACGTAATATCTGAAATGTGGGCTGGCTTTACGCCCACGGCCCTATCAGAAACGTCGCTATCAGAAACAATGCGCAACGTGTTTTGGACGTAATATGGTCTTTGTTTACATTGGCAAGCATCGCTAACACTCAGAGCTAACCTGTACTGGAGAGAGTATGTGTAAAAAAGCAGGAAATAAAAAGGTACTCACCTTGTGACAAGAGAAAAAGCATTTGAGCTCCATACTGTTTCAGAAATAATCCTTCAAGTGGTTTGGAACATAATATGGCGTTTAATCACGGCAGCATTTAGCTGAGTATCTGCAGGCAGAGAGGAGACCTCACTGCTTGCCTTGCCGTGCTCAAAAGGGGGCGGGGCCATCAGCTACAGACCCAGAATCAGCACTTCTCTAACAGGGCTGAAACAGGCATATGAGGGATGTTTAAAATGCACGATCTGTTTGGTATTTTGAGCAAAACACGTCATAGACATGTTTTTTATATATTTGTATATATCTGAGACCCATAATATATGCCTACAAATAGCATGATAGGAGACCTTTAACACACGTTATTCCTCCTCCGCTCTCAGCTCCCTGAGCCACCGCCTGCCTGTAGCGTCTCCCTCCACACTCAGCATCTCCGCCGCCGGAGCGGCCTCCTCCTCTTCCTCTTCGGACCGGTGCCGTCTGACCCGAGGCTCCACCATCCGCAGCACCTTTCACGGGGGACAGCTGAGGGACCGCGGGACCCCGGTCTACTCGGCCCCGCCTACTTCACCCACCCTGTCCCACCATGAAGCCAGCCCCCTGCCACACGCCCGCACCAGGGCCACCTCCAACCTCTTCACCAAGATAACCTCCAAACTCACCCGCAGGTACAGGCCAACACACTCAGCACTGAGGCCACTCTCATGGCTGCATTACAGTAGAGCTCTGAGCACCGAACTCTAAATCACGATGTGATCTAGTGCAATATTTAAATCGTAGGTCGAATATTTGTTACAAGCAAACTATGTGAAAAAGTTATTCTGAATTAGATTGATGCTGAATAATGTCCCAGTCTACAAATCCTATTCTACGGACTTAATTAAATATCTTTGTTTGGTACAGATCCTCTAAAAAAATCATGCCAAGATCATCTTAAGATATATTTCCCTATGATAATGAGAATACTTATTTAAAAATGATCATTCCCTATTATTATTGTGATAATATCGCAATTTCAGCCAAAAATAATTGTGATTAGTTGTTTTTTATTTATTATTATTATTTATATTACTATATATATATATATAATTAGCTAAATGAATATGAAACTAGAGCGAGAAGATTATTATAGCATAAAGTCCTGAATCATGGGGGAAAGGCAATCCTTGCTCTCTTTAAAGCAGTGATGTCATGTAACTGAAACATACCAATGCCACAGGGGAAAAACGATCATTGAATATAACACCTTGGCAAAACATGTATTTGTTTACATTCAGAAAACAAGATTTTTCCCAGAGGAAGTGTGCATGTTTACCAGCCTCTGAGAACGTCACAAAGGCAATAGAGTGCAAATAAATCACCAAACAAAACCATGCAATCGTATGTATTTAGTAAGTAACAACATTAGTTTAAAATAACTAAAAGTATGTACTAACTGTACTCGAGTGCTATGTAGGCTATGCAGTGGTGTGTGGCTGTGAGAGTAGAGGCTGGTACCGCTGTACTGTTTCTGAACATTAGAATTAAAGGCATTACATTCAGAATCCATATATTAAACAATCAACATTTTTTATTTTCACAACACTACTTAGAACAACAACAAAAGATACATAAAGATGCATCTTTTAGAATCCTGGTTGGTGTTTTTTCATCTTGTATCTGGACAGAGCAAGGCTAGCTGGTCTTCAGTTCTTGTGCTAAGCTAAGCTGTTGGCTTTAGCTTCATATCTACCATACAGTCATGAGAGTGGTATCAATCTTCTTATGTAACTCTAGTCTACAATTATTATTTTTAATATGTCAAACTATTCAGATAACAAGTTATGTTACGGCTTAAATAAAACAGTTATTATTTCACTTTCTAACTGTTTATAAGGGAGTTTTGTGACATGTAGTCTAGATTTGTACAGTTGTCCTTATCAGTTGCTTCAATCCGTCCTACCTCTCCTCCCTGCATAGCTTTCATTTGATTCCAGGTTTCAAAATGTTCTTTTATGTTCACAGAGAAAGTGGTACAATTGATGTTTGCATTACTTGTTTTGGGGAGATTATGCACATTGTCTGCTGATTCAGCTGCTCAAACTTAAAATATGTCATCAAAAGAATAGCGTCACATTAAACTAATATTTATCATATGAAATTGTGTAGCGTTGTTGTGCAATTCTTCCTTTCAGCTACAGCGCAGCCTGGATATGGATCCATGCTTATCAGAACACTTGAATCACCCTGGCCTTTCGGCAAGCCCTTCTGTGGCCCTGGATTATCCCCCCCCCTCCCTGTCGTCATAAACACACATGTCTAATCTTATCAAACCTCAGCTTTATCCTTGCCAATCAGCTGCTGCACTGCACTCTTCTCCACTACTTGCTCCCCTGTGATTCAATTATATTCTCTCTTACCCCGTATTCCCTCTTTTTCTCCATCTGTATCTTCTTGTGCTTTCCCCTGTCATGCCATCAGGGTCAACCTTGACCCGTCCAAGCGCCAGGGCTCAAACAAATCAGTGTCGGGTTGTACTCTTCCACAAGGATCAAAAACAGTTAGTAAGTTCCCATGTCTCTGGCTTCTCTCTTGTCTGCCTGTGCCGCCCCATCTGTCTGACTGCGTGCTCATACCTCTATCTATGAATTATTGCTCGTCCGCATGACTTGTTAATCATCCTCATACTGTGAAGATCCCACACACTCGCTTACAAGCATGCTGCATTCAAGGAGGATTCGTTTGTTTTAACTCTCATTTTCAGGATGAGTGTCATTGTCATTACATTAAACCAGTCTTTATTGGTTGATGGGTTGAAAATCATTAAATGTGTATTTCATGTGATGTTGAGAGTGGATGGGAGTGTGTGGTAAACAAGGTAAATGGACTGCATTTATATGTGCATGCTATAAAAACGTTGAGAAAGTAATTTTCTGTAAGGTGAGGAGACATTTTTCTGCACATCAGGTGCTCGTTGTTGTTGATGCTTACTTGCTGTAACGGTTTGATATCCACTAGTGAATGACATCTCATTGAGAGTTGTGGCTCAGAAGGCTCATTGTTCTGTGGGGTGTAACCTCTCACTCTGTCCGTTCCTCCACAGGGTCACAAATGAATCTGAGGGAATCAGGAGATTTGCGGTCACAAGGTCAGTTCCCATGTTGCAGCAGCATTAATAGAAGATAGATGATGGCTCACTTCTGTTTTAATAGTGTAGTATAAGTGGAGTGGCTAAGAAATCTCCAAATCACACTGAGTCTTAGAGAGTAAATCCAATGTCCAGGCAATGGAATAGCTTGTGCAGTTAATTCTCTTTCCAATAATCAAACAATACATTTTAAAAACGCTGTACCTCTTCTCCTGCCTTTGCATAAAATACTATTTTTTACCTGTTGCCCAAATCTGCCTTCAAAGTAAAAGCATACTAATGAACTAACTGCTTTAATTAACTTAAATAATTATACTAAGAAACAGCAATACAATAAATGTTTGTCTAGTATATTGTGCAATATACAGATATATGCAATTTCTTTTTTTGTTACAATTTATATATGTATGTTTTTTAACCGGCTCGTACAATACTTATATGTTCACTAACTTAAACAAAAAAAATGCTACTTTATTTTTTAACATGGTGTTCTTATTTGCTTCTATTCTTAATAACATTTGCTTAACTTTTTATTTAATAATTAAGTCTGCTATTTTTCCTTTTGCCTTTTTATCTGCCTTGTACATCTCCCTACTGTAGGACAAAGGCTTTTTGATTCTGATTGGATCATACAGATCAATGAATATCTCCAAAAATAAGCATCAAACATTTTTCTGATTTCCCCCCCTCTCCCCAGTTGCCATCTACCTGGGTATCAAAAAGCGTCCGAGCCCCGGGCCGTCGGACGTGGCTGGGATCTGAGGGGGGGGGTGCGGCGGGACCCTGCGGAGGTGGTTCTGGCTCTGCGGGAGGCGGCACTCGGCTGTGGCTGCCAGGTCCACCACGCCGGCCCCTTCCTGCTCTCCTGCAGCCACGGGGTGGCGGAGGGCCGCGTTGCTTTCGAGGCCGAGGTGTGCCATCTCTCCACAGGCACCTCGGAGACTTCTAACGGGGTGCGCTACACGAGACTCTGGGGGACACCGCTAGCTTTTCGGGACATTGCCACCCAAATCTCCAAGGACCTTGAACTTTGAATGGAGGATGTGTTTGAGTGTGTGTTTGAGTGTGTGTTTTTGCGTGAATGAGGGTGGATGTGACTGCGCTAGGAGAGGGGGGGTTGGAAATATTGGAGAAAATAATAGGCGAGGGGCTGGACCCGGAAGAAAAGACTTCTGTCTCTTTCATGACTACCCCCCCTGCACACACACAAATACACACACACACAAATACACACACACACACCAGGCCCGTAAAGTCACACAGACTGAGGGCCCCCCCCCCCTTCCATCCAATCAACCCCCCAGCTCAGCCAGCTGAGCACCTGCACCTACTGGACCTGGATCAGATGGATACTAGTTGAATATTTTTTATTGCTACTCTAGCCATAATGACTCTTTATTTTGTTATTTATTGCTCTGGTCCTTGGTCTTTGTTAACAAACGTCATCTCCTGACCAGCCATCTCCTTCTTTTAACTTCTTCTTTTATACGTCACAGCATTTTTCCACTAACCAATGATTATATGCTGACTCGTCATCACCTAGGGACAACAAGATGCACAATCGCGGATATGGTCCGACTCAGTGATCACACAGTAGCCACATAGGGTTGCATTGCTCCGATTAGCGAACATACATCAGTGACGAGTGCACTGGATTAAGGTCAGTGGGAGAGGGGTGACAGGCCTTTGAAACAACCAATCACAGGGGCCTCTTCCGCTTCATGAACCAATAGAATGCCGTTACTCCATCACATTCACTTCTCTGTATGGGACTAGCAGACATTTAAAATTGGGAAACAAACCCCATGGTTTGCAAAAACATTATACATACAAGAAAAAGGGAATATTTTGGTGCCATTCTTTCTACACTGATATCAACATTATACAGTATTATACAGCTGATTTAGCTAAATAGTATAAGGTCAGAAGGTGGAAGAAGTACTTACATCGTCTACTATAGTATTAGTAGTATTAATAGTATTATCAACATCTACTTAAAGTACCAAAACTAACAGTACTCATTCTGCAGATTGGCCCAGTAACTAAATATATTAAATACATGTAGTGGAGTAAAAGTACACCTTTCACCTCTGAATTGCAGTGGAGTAGAAGTTGCAAATAATTGAAATACTGAATTAAAGTTAAAGTCCCTCAAAATTGTATTGAAGTACAGTACTTGAGTAAATCTACTTAGTTACTTTACACCACTGCATAGTGTTGTATAAGTTCAATACCATTGTCTTCATTGAATGCCTTTTTTCTCTTAAAGACTACATGCACAGGTGCTGCTCTCTGATTGGCTGGGTTCATTGTCTGTCAGTGCCGGTCAGTAAGACTTGGTTAAAGCATTTAGACTTGATGACCCCTCCCCCCTTTTTCATCTCATACCTTTCTTCAAAAGCATTATATTGCAGACGTGACATACTTGAGAATATCTTTCTAAACAGAAGCCCCCCACTGCTTCAGGTGATTTAAACAAACGTGTTGGTTGTGCAGACCAAGCCCTCGCCAAATCCATACGCTTTCCCTCCCTAGAATAACTGAGGTACTGTAGGATTGGTTTATTATCAGTGGAATTCTTTGCTCTGTGCCATGTGATCCCACCTCAGGCTTCTCAGTATGTTGATGGGGAAACACCAAAAGCAAACAGCGAGACCTCTCAGATCACACACCTTTACACACACATACACAGAAACATGCACTTCTAATGTCCACCCTCTTCTTTCGGTGTCTGGTCTGCAGGAGGGGGGGGTTCTGAATCTGGTAAGGCACGATGAAGGCAGTGCACAGTGTTTTCTTCTTGTTAGTCCTGTTGCCTTTTAAGTGAACAACCCCCAGCGCCTTCATATTTAATGTTAAAGAAAAATAGAGAGTGACAGAAACACTGAGACGGCTTTCTATTCTCCCTCCCTGTTTTTAGTGAATAACGTACTGTGATATTTACGTAGGCTACAGAGATCATGTTGTTTGGCTGCTGATTTACTGTTAATACTATCTCTCAGTTGTGGCTTTGCTCATGGTGACCCTAAACACCCCACCCCCCTTTTCCCACCCATCATAACCCCCCCCCCCCCCGACTCCCTACATTTAAAGGGACGCCAACCTTAGCTGTCCACCACCTTGGTATGTACCACCGACCTTTTTCTATCGTCACGATGAACATGTGGCTCTCCTCAGCTCTTCGTTTGAGAAACACTCGGCCATCATCCACAATCTCACATTGTAGACCCATGTATGACATCTCCTCAGTCCTGTTAATGTGTGCTGTTTCATGAAGCCCAACAGTGGGGGCTGTCGACCTGTCCCCCTCAGGGTGAGAAGCAGACACCCATATGGACACCAGGAGTCTGTCCTTGTCCTCTCCCTGGACGTTTCTCATTGTGGTGTATATTAGCATTAGGTAATATAGACCTCAATGCACTTTGCTTTGACTTGAATCAGCTCCTTCCAGTGTACCTGTACAGGTAATACCGAGAACTAGCCACTGGAGGGCGCCAATGTCTTAAATGTGAAACACTTCAATTTGTGGATATTTGCACAGGTACTTTATTTATTTTTTAGAATTATATCGTTTAAAAAAAAAAACAGGATTTATATCAGTCAGTTGATGGCTGTATATAATATATGAATATAGTATATATCTTAGAGCTCAAGGTTTATTTATAGCTAGAGCAAGGGAAGTAATTCTAGTTTAAAACACATTATGTCAGTGACAATGGGAAACAAAACCAACCTGCAATCCTGCATGACTTCAGAGTTTGGGTTTTAGGGGAAAACATTGAACATGATGCACACCTAGGATTGGAAGACACGTTTGTTTTATAGACATGAATTAATACGAGGAAATTATGCTAAATGTAGCACCTGGCCCTTCCCCGCTCACATAATCAAACAGGAAGGCTGTGGTGAAATGCAGTGATTTCACTCCACCTTGTTTGCTAGAGGATAGGTTTAGTACACTCAAGATGGGTTTCTGAGTTCTGACAAGTATTGAGACATGCCTTGGAACGTATCACGACGTGCAGTGTGAAGATAACAATATTCAGTTGTAGATTCAGCAAGGACCCTTACATTGGGAATAAATTGTGCCGTTTGCTTCTATTCCAACTTGAATTTAAACCGATCCCAAAAAGTCCCTAAAATGTTGAGTTGCATTCAAGCCATAGAAATGTCACATCACTGTCTCCTGAAGGCAAATATGAACAGGTTGTTTGCGAAAACTTGCAGTGGAAAATATTGAAGTGATAATAGCTCAACAGTAAATAACTTAGTGTAACAACTCACTCTTAGTATAAGACGGATGAACATTTTCTTAAGGTGGAATCTACTGTGAAAAATTCTTGAAAATGTTGTTGAGTAAACGTGTGTGTACCTGCTCAGAGACAGTGTGTCCCTGGTCTGGTTTAGATGGTGGTTGGTACAGTATTAAGACCCCAGGGGGCGCAGTATTTAACATGCACTGTCATTTCAAAACTGATTTTGGAAACAGTAAATGTTTTATGCAAAAGGAAGAGACTGAAGAACACACGCAGTTTGACCTGTATGAGTAATTGTACACTGCTCTGCTGTTTAATTCCTCCCTTCAGAAACAAACTGTAAAGTTAGATTGAGTGGTTGTGGTTTATAAGGAAAACATGGAGCTGAAGATTAATAAAATTCACTGATGTTGGCATCTTTTTTCTTTATTTTGGTGTCTCAATCTGAATATTTGGTCAAAGCTTTTGATATTCTTGCAAAGTAAGTATTAATATATGAAGATTAAACTGTGACTGTTATTTCTTATTTTCATGTTGCCACACAAATCATCAAAATGATCCATTTAGTTGTTTCATGGGGTACTTTTTTTTATTGAGCAATATGAACAGCGTCAATAATCATTACTTTTCATAAGAAAAAGTAGATGATACCACGTCTGCTAGGCGAGCCCAGCTCAGTGGAGGCTGATCCCAGGATGTTACCAACCAACACAGGAGGACGAGAACAAAAAGAAGGATAGCAGAGGAACCAAACAGCTGGAAGGAAGACACAGGCGAGCAGAGTCAATAGTCTCTGGTGAGCTTCTGTCTCCTCTGCACGCCCGTCAGCTGGTTCCATTGCACATGAATGGTCGTGAGGTAAATGCAAGATTGTCCCTCTTTACTTCTGGGCGGGGATCATGCTGTCGATAGCCTCTCCCTTCTCCAGCTTCTTCTCCATCTCAACCATCAGCTTGACACCATCAACCACCAGCTGCACCTGGGCCACCTCGGAGGAGCCCAGACGGTCAGCGTTGGAGATGTCGAACACACCACCCACGGAGGCTGTGTCCACACCACCTGGAGAGGATGAAGAAAAGAGATGAGGGTCAGATTACACATCCCAGAATGCTGCAGAATGTCAGATCCTCGTGGTTCTGCCACACTGAAAAAACGTTTTCTTTAATGAAATGTATATGTCACCAGATTTCATATAACTATTAGGTTAGTTGAAAGCAATACTATTAAGTTTAAATAAAAAAGATTTGGTTCAATTTAATAATATTGCTTTCAACTAGCCTAATACAGTGATGTGATTTGACATAATACACTTAAATAAAGTAAACCTTTACATGTTTCCGTGCAGACTGAAGAGTGGAGGATATGTGTACCTGTGCCGCGCTTCTGCAGACGCAGCCTGCCGAGGATCTCGTCGAACTTGGCGTGTACGCTCAGCTTGGGGAGCTTGACGTGGACTCCACCACGCAGGCCGGTTCCCAGGTTGGATGGGCAGGTCAGGATGTAGCCGAGATGCTCGTTCCACATGAAGCCGTGTCCGTGCTTCTTGAAGATCTCCTCAATCTGGAAAATGAGTAACGGGAAGAGTCAGAGAAACATCCAGCAGTGATCCAAACTCAGTGTGTTTTTACCCTGTTTTTATTTATATCTACCTTCTTCAGGCCAACGCAGAAGCGCTTGAAGACCTCCCTCATGTTGCCGCCCTGCTGCATGGAGATGACACGCAGGTGATCCTCCTCGTTCACCCAGACCAGGAAGGTCTTGTTGTCGTTGTGCCTGCAAGAAGATGGATGCAAAGGATCAGCAAACAGTTGTTGGAGAAACATAATCCTCAATGAGAGTTTCAAGTGTTTCAAAGCTGGTCTGCTCAGCATTATAACTTATAACTGGACTTTTCTTCACACTGTACATTTTAGATATATTTTGAATATAATATGCTATTCCTTACACACTTCATGTAAATAATATCTTACTTTTAAATGTAGTTAGGTGTAATGTGCCCCTTCATAGTGTTTATTTGACAGAAAGTCTACAGATGTTTGAACTTTCACTGTCAACGTGTATATATTTTACTTTTTAGTTCTGTTCTATTTTGAGATGTTTACATTTTATGTTTGTTTATTTTCTACTCTATATTGTCACGTGTGCAATTCCTTGTTTTAACATGCTGCTGACAACAACATATTATCTTATTATTGGTCACACTCACATGATGCCTCTGCCGTCGGGCCAGTCACGGGCCATTCCAGCGCAGGTCAGCAGGGGAGAGACGGGCTTGTCGAACAGGAAGTGATCGTTGATCAGCTGGTCCTGCTCGGCATCAGTCATGGACTTCAGGGGGTAGTATTTTCCCTTGAACTCGCCATCCAGGCTGGTCAGAGCTGCAGAGACAGATGCACAGTTGTAACCAGCTGTTGTGATCCATCTAAGCAGGAAAGACTAAGCAATGGAAGCTTCTTCTTAAATTGACATGACATGATCGAGCATTAAAAGAAGGGAAGCATATACTTCTCTTACCCTCAAAACAGCCCAACTCTGATCCTAACCCAGCCTACACAACCCTTTGCATACGTATGTACTAAAACTAATAATAACTCACCCTCAACGGACAGCTTCTCAATGCCTCTGCGCTCGCCACGGCTGTTGTGGGGGGGCAGGGTGAAGCCCTTGATGCTGCGGCCAGTACGCACACGGCTGGACAGAACGTAGGCGGGGTCCAGGTCGTCACCACCCTAATGAAAATGATCAAGTGTGATTATGAAGTAAAACAGGCCACAATACAGCAGTGAGCATCACCAGGTGATAAGTTACTATTAGTCTTTTGAAAGTTGTGCAAATCATTTAAATGATCCCGTGTTCAGTTTCACATGCTACAGTCTTATCCATCTAGTGCTTGTTTCTCACCTTCAGGTTCTCGAAGTTCAGGTCTGTCACGTGCTTGTCAGTGGGCTTGTATCCACCATGACGGTCTGAGATGATGGGGTCCAACAGATCCTTGAAGACCTCGTAGGACTCCTCATCACCAGCAACGCAGCCAACAGTCATGATGAAGGGGTGACCTGGAGACATGGAGGAAAGCAGATGTTAGAAGATGAGACTGTGAGACAAGTTTCAGGTTTTATTTGATCATTTTGTTTCATCTGAATGTAGGTCTCTCTCTTGACTCACCGGGGTTGTCGACACCAGTCTGGATGACATCATCCAGGGTGTAGCCACTAGGTGTCTGCCTGTCTCTAATCTTGCCGTACAGTTCCTTGGTCAGCACCTTTGCCATATGGTTGTTGTGCTTGGACAGATCGGGGAACTCATCCTCAACCTTGTAGTTGAGTTTGAAGTTGTTGTGGGTGTTACCGAAAGGCATGATTGCTTTCTAACACTGGAAAGACAGGAAAACACAGAATGAATTCACTTGAACAGAGGTTTTGGATTATGAAAAACAAATCATTCTAATCTGACACTATCTGTGAAGGTGATCTGAACATCCACAAAAACAACACTTTGGAGTTATTGGATATTTTGCACGACAGCTGCAGAGGTTTAGTGGAATCCGAGGAATCGTGGTAACAAGTGTCACTCAATTCTCGACGGCTCAGATGTCCCATTGAAATAGAGTTGGGGGTGGAACATGTGTTGACTGTGTATTTTTAGCATCAGAACATCTGACGGCATACCCTTTTCTTTTTTTTTTAAATGTCCTTCATATGTACAAGAAGTATTTGAATTCTTACACGCACAACTCCAGTTCTCCAATTTACATTTTGACACATATTATGCAAGTGTTTGCCTGTCATGTTTTAGATATGCATCCCCTTTAAAAACAAAAACAAAAAACACTTAGTGCATCACTTAAAGTTGTCACTATGCTGAACTTCTTACAGAAGTCTTAGCAGCTGCCCATTTCTTCCCTTCAGTCCATGCCATCATGCTCCAACCAGATTTAATCACTTCTGATTAACTTTACATTTGACTGACGCATGCAATGACGCACGTACAACATCAAATGAAATACCATCTGTAGCGAACTGCAGTGTAGCATTTTGGTAATAAGCCAATTTTTTTAACCATGTAACATTTTTGATGCAGTTATCAGCTCTATCGCAGGAGCAATTATCTTGTACGTTTGAATCCCAAAATGCCATCTTTAAATGTGACTCTTAAATAGCTGAAATGTAATGACTTAAGTTCAGGCAGTCTCTTACTCTTATCTGTGAAACACCTGTCCCTATAAATCGGCGTCCAGAGGAAAGAACCATTTGCAGGGAAAATAACTATATGTATTGATAAGTTAATGCACCGCAATGCAGCTACATCTACTTTAAAACATCATGTTCTTGCATATTTTCATTTAATATCATCAATAGGACTAAACTGTCCAAATTGAATTACCTCTGATACCCAGTAGGTCTCTATATCCTAAAAAGCATCATATGGATGCAGACATCCGGAAATGTTGTGCATTTATCCTTCAATTTCCTGAGGGTCTTTGAGTTCCAAACTCTTCATCACAGAGGTAAAAAGCCAAAAACAATAAATGTTCTCCATCTAACTGTTTGAATGGTTCTCCGAATATGTCTCCAAATATCTGCACCACCTCCTAACTACAAAGATATAATCTCTGTGATATTTCTTTACCTTCACAGCAGACAAGAAAGAGGTAACAATCCTTGGGATCAGATCCTGTTCACCACAGTCAAAATAGGGTCACCCAACTCTGAAAGGCTTTGCCCCCTGTTTATATACCGGGAAGACCCTCAGCCATTGGCTGTCCATTTTAGTGCCTGCCGCGCCCTTATCGGCAAGACCCACCGTACTGAACACTTTATGAAAGGGACGCATTTACATCTCAGACATCCTAGACGGCCACTGCTGCTGTGCCCTCACCCCCCCACCCTTGGCCCATAGATAACACCAAATAGTGGTGTGTATCTGGGGGGGGGGGGGCAGGGTTCACAAGGGTAGGTCAGAGGTGGTGTTGGGGGGGACTTGAAGGAACTGAAAAAAGCTGAGCTTCACTATTGGCGTTGGAGATCATGGGTCTTTGTGTGAGGGGGGAAGGGGGAAAGACTGCAAATGGATGCCATGTTGATTTGCTGTTCAGATAAATACTTTATCCAGCAGATGGAAATCGGAATGATATCTGACTAACACTGTGTGTGGCCGGACAAATGTCAAGTCTGACATTTTTTTCATTTTATTTGTATTGCCTGTCCTTCCCCAAATGTAAAGCGTCTTTGGGTTCGAGAAAAGCGCTATAAAAATACAATTTATTATTATTTATTATTATGTCCATTTCATAGATACCCTTATGATGATGAGTAATTAGGGTTTCGGTTAGGGTCCTCCTTGATGATGTAATAGAGTAATGATCCTCTGAAGGAGGAAGGTCAGTTTTGCACTTTGTTAAATATGGATACACTATATACAACAACAGCAGCTTATCATCAGTTGTCAAATCAGTGAAAACAGTATCATCAGTGTGTTGATGATTGTTGCGTTCTGAAAACTTAGAAAGGAGACTAGATTGAGGCAGTCTAACCCTTCTGATGACCTCCACTCTGCTGGTTTCTTCCTGAAAGAGGAAGAGAAAAGAGACCAAGCTATTGTATTGGATAGTACTAGAGGGTACTGTTTTGTTTGGTGTTCGCACCCTCTCTATGTCGACCCCACACGCTCAGTCGGGCTCTAATTGAGATGGCAATTATCAGACATTGAATCTCTGGTGGGAATACTGACGATCACATGGAACGTTGAAGAAGAAAGATGATGCCATTTTTGACATTAGCTTCATTAGCCTCGCTCCAATGTCTCACACTATTTGACCAATGCTTATGCTTTTCAGCTGCTTCAGGCATTGCTTCAATACAGATTAGTGTTCTTTTAGTGAAGTGAATTCAACTCAAATGTGTATTTGAATTGTTAATAGGTTGTGCAATAATACAGTCACATCAGCCTGCAACGCTTTAAATAAATGCATTGTGTCAACAGATTTCACATAACTGTATTAGGGTATTTAAAAGCAATAATATTAAATAATTATTAGGTTCAACTTATTATTATTGCTTTCAACTAACCTTATACAGTAATGTGACATGTGTTGAGATTTTAATTAAAGTTAACATTTCAGTTTTATCAGAGTAAGACACTTTTTCCACAGGGATCAACACCTGCCAAATGTTTTTGACCATATACACCACCCCCACCTTTTTAAGGGACACCGAACTAGTAAACCTGCACCCAAAGTAATATTAAATTATCAAATCAAACTATTTCGCAATTGGAGACAAAGTTTATGATGACACTACTGGTGATATAATTCTGCAAGCATAAGAAATGCTGAAACGCTTAAGTTGTAGTAAATGTTTAAATGGGGCCTTATCACAGGCACTGTTCCCAGAGGGGGGCCACCCCAGCAGGCAACTTTGTCTGTGGGGTGTCCCAGGCGTCTCTGACAGGCAGCTGACCGGCTCACACCTGCTCCTTCCAGTCCCCGGTAACTTTACCGTCTGTACAGCCAGCCCCTCCCTCCCTCATATCCAACCCAACTATGCCACTTATTCGTCACGCATGTATGTTCTTTCACTCTACTCCTGTTGTATTTTCTCTTAACTCTTCTTCTGCTTTTGGTGCCGCCAGGGTCCAGAGTTGTAGGCGAGTGGAGGGTCAGCTGGTCACAGAGCCCCTGCCCTGATATGAAATCCCATCTCCTGTTACACAGCTGTCTGCTGCCTGTCCTCCTCCAAGAGAGAGGTCACCAAATGAGTCTCTGTGCAGGTTTCCAACAACCCCCCCAGGCTCCAATATGTCACCTTTTTCTGCAAAACTGGTTTGTTTTAATCAAGATTCATGGGTTTCATAGTCATATCAGAGGTGTGGCTTTGGCTCAGGGGGTGGATCGGTCTTCCACCAATTGGAAGATCGGTGGTTTGATCCCCAGCCCTGCTGTAAAAAAAACTCAACCTTGGGCAACATACTGAAGACCAAATTGCTCCCGATGGCATGGCCAACAGTGGCCAGCGGGGTGTGTGAATGTGTGTGTGAGTGTGTGAATGTTAGTTTTGCACCTTGTATGACAGCCTCTGCATGAATGTGTGAATTGATGAATGACGTGTATATGTAAAAGTGAGTTGTTGCAAAGACTGCAAACGTGCAATATAAATGTAGTCCAATAACTACTGCTCCAACAGTGCAACCTAAGTATGTATGTAATATACCTAAAACACAAATAAATAAGATAGTAAAATAGTGCAAGTGAAACAATGTTGCAAGCAATATGTTATATTTTTGCCGTCTTTTTTAAGCACTGGATGCCTGCATTGGAAGAGACATTTATTTATACATTTCAGGTATATTTTAAAGTAAGTCTCATAAAAGTTTAGCTAACTAAATGAATTCTCCAGAAGGAAGGGGTATCACCTGCAAATGACACCCCAGAGAGAGCGGCAGGCCGCTGCCATTTAACCCAGAGCGATTGATGTCAGTCTCGAACAGTTATGCAACAGGGCTGTGACATTATGATGGGCCTTCTGCTCATGTTGGCAAGGAGGTTTCCCTGAGACTGTCATCAGGCCAATACAATGTTCACGCATTACAGCTTCAGCACTTATTAACTGACAGGTACACCATCGGTTTGCCATGAAATGGTGGGTGTGAGTATTTTTAAATGGTCCAATAAATAGTTTGCGGGATTGAATTTTCTGAAAGCTTAAAGTGTTGAATTTCAACATTTTCTGTCTTCTTATCCGTGTATGTCGGAGGAAGTGAGCATTAGTTTGAAGCCTTGCAGGACACTCTGAAACATGCACAGCTTCACTCTTAGACAGGAATCTACACAGAGTGCACTGACCTGTGTCAGAATAGCACAGTGTCAAGCTGCAGCTGCAGCTGCAGCTGCGTCCAGTGCTGAGTATTAGGTTAGCACCTTGGTCAGGAATGGGGAAAATGTTTAATTTCAATAGCTTTACCAAAGGTAGTGACAATTGTCAGCAGTCCCTTCTTTAGGAAACAATTAAAATAAAACATGGATAAGTATCATTATGTGCTAGGCAACCATATATCATCACAAACTGAGCCTCTTTAAATAACACCTTTATGGCTTACTATATTTAGAGCCTCTCTCTGACATTAAATACAACACCTGTCTTTAGAGAACTAGCTGGGAGATTCAGTTCAGCAGCATTCATGGGAATACATGTTCCTTAACATCCATTTTCAAAATATACATATATAGGTTTGAGTTGGAAAAAAAGAATACTGCTTATGTTTATTTTAGGAGACTACCTAAAGTCTGAAATCACTGCTGACTGATGAAAAACTATCTGAAAGATGCAATGCACATTATAAATTGGCTAATTGGATATTATGCAGGCAGTGTTTTTTTTTTCAGACCTGGGTGGTTTACTTGTTGCAGTCCTGTTGGAGAGTTGGTGTTTGGTCTAACTCCATTGAAATGAAAGCTGCCTGGGTCACGTGTACACAGTGTGGTCAGGGGGAGGCTATAATTATCACAGGCTTGCAGGTCCATCTGCACCCTGTCAAACAGGAGCCCTCTCCCACCCAGGACCCAGATTCAATTTCATCGAGTCAGCTCCTCCATCTCAGATTTGTCCCAACATCTCCAAGCTTTGGCCACATATGTGGAACCCATTTACTAAACTTTGCAAAAAGTATGATCATTGCAGTGCTGTTTTGCTGCAAGAAATGTGGATTTATTTTGAATCAGGTTAAATAACAACAGGAGAGCGACATAGTATACCATTTATTTCTTTATGGAAATATTGAACAATAGCTTTCTTTTCACACTATTTATCACCATAATGAATATATATTTAAAGATGTGCAGCAGAATTATACACAAAAAATACTGAAATGTTGACTTAAATTAGATGTATTATTTCAACAGATTTCATATAACTGTATTAGGTTAGTGTCACGATCTGTCTTTATGCTGTCTTGTCTTGTTTCATGTTTTATGTTGAAAGGTCTTCACTTCCTGTCTTGCCTGTTTCTGTCTGCGTTGTGTCTTGTTTAAATCTGTCTGTGGTTCCCGGTCGTTAGTTTCCCTGGTGTGTCTAATTTACCCGATTGTGTTCACCTGGTGTCCCTGTGTTTTCTCCTCCCTCCTCACCTGTGTCTTGTTTCTGTGATTAGTCTTGTGTGTATTTAAGTTCTGGTTTTTCTGTCTGTCTTTGTCGGTTCGTCTTTTGTCATGACTAGTTCGTCGGTGAGTGTTCTGTTTTGTCGTTGTTATCACCTAGCCTTGAAATAAAGGAATTGTCACTTTAATCTGCATTTGGGTCCTTCCTGCTTCACACACCGTGACAGAACGAACCGACCACAAAATGGACTCAGCAGATTATCCATGGGAGGTTGAATTACAGCATTTAACCTTCTATCTGGCTTGCTGCTTCGATTGGTGGAAGGGAGCGTCCAGTGTTCGGCAGAAGAGGGCCGCTCTGGTAGAGGCGCTCCGGTTGGCAGCAGAGAAACCATGTTTTGTTGAGTTTTTACCTGACTGGATTTTGGACTTCCTTCAAGCATGTGATTCCAGGCATGCTAGCTCCCTGTCTCCCAATTCCCAACCTGGCACCATACGCCTTGGTGGGTTCCGCCTAAAGTCAACCCGTGCTTCTGCCCCAGTTCCTGCTCCTGTCCAGGAGTCGTATTCCGGAACTCGTCAGGCTTATGGAGGTCCACGGAGTATTCAGGAGGCTGCTAAGAGGAGTCGTCGCAAGGCCAGGCCAGCAGCCCGAGCCCCAGCAGCCATGGTTTCGGCTCCAGTACAGGCCCCAACAGCCATGGTTCCGGCTCCAGTGCCGGACCCAGCAACCATGGTTCCGTGCTCCAGTACCATCCCACATAGCCATGGTACCGTGCTCCAGTACCACCCCACACAGCCATGGATCCGTGTTCCGGTTCCTTGCCCAGCAGTCATGGTTCCGGCTCCAGTGCCGGCCCCAGCAACCATGTTTCCGGCTCCAAAACCGGCCCACACAGCCATGATCCAGGCTTCAGCTCCGGACCTTACAGCCATGTTTCCGGCTCCAGAACTGGATCTTACAACCGTGGTCCCTGCACCAGAGCTGGCCCATACAGCCATGGTTCCGGTCCCAGTTCCAGCCATGATTCTGGCTCAAGTACCGGGCCCAGCAGCCATGGTTCCGGCCCCAGTTCCAGCCATGGTTCCGGCTCAAGTACCGGCTCCAGCAGTCATGGTCCCGACTCCAGCACCTCGTCTCCTGCTGGCTCCCCAGCCGACGCCAGCTCCCCGAGTCTTGTCGGCGTACCGGCCGACTCCAGCACCTCGTCTCCTGTTGGCTCTCCAGCCAACACCAGCACCCCGAGTCTTGTCGGTGTACCGGCCGACTCCAGCACCTCGTCTCCTGCTGGCTCCCCAGCCGACGCCAGCTCCCCGAGTCTTGTCGGCGTACCGGCCGACTCCAGCACCTCGTCTCCTGCTGGCTCCCCAGACGACGCCAGCTCCCCGTGTCCTGTCGGCGTACCGACCGACACAAGTCCCCTCTCAAGTCCCCTCTCAAGTCCCCTCTCCAGTTCCTACCCGAGTCCCCTCTCCAGTTCCTACCCGAGTCCCCTCTCCAGTTCCTACCCGAGTCCCCTCTCCAGTTCCTACCCGAGTTCCCTCTCGAGTTCCCTCTCCAGTCTCCTCTCCAGTTCCCTCTCAGGTCCCTTCTCGAGTCCCCTCTCTAGTCACCTCTCAAGTTCCTACCCGAGTCCCCTCTCCAGTCCCCTCTCGAGTCCCCTCTCCAGTCCCCTCTCGAGTCCCCTCTCCAGTTCCCTCCTGTAGTCCCTCCTTTAGTCCCCTCTCTAGTCCCTCCTTTAGTCCCTCCTCTAGTTCCCCTCGCGAGTCCCCTCTCGAGTTCCATTCTCTAGTTCCTCCTCTAGTCCCTCCTCTCTCCTCTAGTCCCCTCTCGAGTCTCCTCTCGAGTCCCCTCTCGAGTTCCCCCTTGGTTCCCCTCGCGAGTCCCCTCTCGAGTTCCATTCTCTAGTTCCTCCTCTAGTCCCTCCTCTCTCCTCTAGTCCCCTCTCGAGTCTCCTCTCGAGTCCCCTCTCGAGTTCCCCCTTGGTTCCCCTCTCGAGTCTCCTCTCGAGTCACGTCTCAAGTCCCTACCCAATGTCCTGGTCCGTTGGAGGTTCCGCTGGGGGTCCTGCCAACTCCATGTCCTGTCCCGTTGGAGGCCCCGTCGACTACTCCTCTGCCGGGGGTCCTACCAATCGTATGTCTGTCCCGTTGGAGGTCCCGCCGTCTACTCTCCTGCCGGGGGTCCTGCCAACCCATTGTCCTGTCCCGTTGGAGGTCCCGCCGTCTACTCTCCTGCCGGGGGTCCTGCCAACCCTTTGTCCTGTCTCGTTGGAGGTCCCGCCGTCTACTCTCCTGCCGTGGGTCCTGCCAACCCTTTGTCCTGTGCCGTTGGAGGCCCCGCCGACTACTCTCCTGCCGGGGGTCCTGCCAACCCTTTGTCCTGTCTCGTTGGAGGTCCCGCCGTCTACTCTCCTGCCGGGGGTCCTGCCAACCCTTTGTCCTGTGCCGTTGGAGGCCCCGCCGACTACTCTCCTGCCGGGGGTCCTACCAACCCCTTGTCCTGTTCCGTTGGAGGCCCCGCCATCCTCTGTCTCGCCGGGGGTCCTGCCAATCCCGTGTCCTGGTCCTCTTCCGTGGGGGATCCTGCCGAGGCCTGTCCCACCAGCTCCGGTTCCTGCCCGGCCTCCGGAGCTCTCTGGTCTTCGCCCTCGAGCCCGGCCCCCTGAGAGCCGTGGTCTTCGCCCTCGAGCCCGGCCCTCTGGGAGCCGTGGTCTTCGCCCTCGAGCCCGGCCCCCTGAGAGCCGTGGTCTTCGCCCTCGAGCCCGGCCCTCTGGGAGCCGTGGTCTTCACCCTCGAGCCCGGCCCTCTGGGAGCCGTGGTCTTCGCCCTCGAGCCCGGCCCTCTGTGAGCCGTGGTCTTCGCCCGCGATCCCGGCCCCCTGACTCTTCCTGCCGCTGACCTCGTCCTCGAGCCCGGCCCCCTGACTCTTCCTGCCGCTGCCTTCGCCCTTCGTCCTCTGCTGTGCCTCTGGGCGGTTTTAACTAAACTAATAGTGTACACTCCATTCCTTAAAGCAGTAGGTATACTGAGATAAGGGATGTGGCATTTGTCCTCAACCTCATTCCGTCAACACTGTATTAACAAGTGAGTCATGCACATACTGTGCAATGTAAATAGATATAGCCCTTTCAATAGGATTAACTGGAGTACACACATGACCACAATGTGCTCCAGTTGGAAAATATGTATTTAAGCGTATCAAATATGTGTCAGTGCATCTGAATGAATAAAGAGACGTGGAGTACAGTGTGTAACAATGGATCAGTGCACATGGTGTACGGTGCAATGTTACATGCATCCACACCTGGCCCAGTGCCATAGCCCTGTGGAAAAAATACAGTGAAGGCCAGAAGATTCACCTAAATAGGTTTGTCCTCAGTTTGTGTTGCACAAGGTTGCTTTCACAATTACCCATGATTTTCATACTTTAAATCGGCTGGTTTCAGGTTTTTTATTGGCTCTTCTCGTAACATTGAAAGTGGTATTCTGGGGATTTGTTTTAGTTTATCACTTACATAGAATTAAGGTATTAGACTCACTCTAATACCTTAACTCTATGACTTCATATTTTTAAATGGTCAAAATTAGAGCAGCAGAGAATACTATATCCTGGCTCCTGATATTTGGTCAAACGTCAATAAGCTGAAACCTACTTCTTTTGAATTCACTGTGTGAACTCTGTGACATTAGCAACCAAGCTTGCTGACTGACATGAATATATAATATATTATGATAAAATATACTGTAGACAGGTGGCTGGTTGATTACATTCACAGACTATACCAAAAAACAACAAGAAAAGGCCCACAAATGAACATCTCTGTTGCAAAAAAGTCTGTATCATGGCAAATTGTGTTTGACGGTTAATTTTATTTATCATCATTCATTCCGACAGAGTTGAGATAGTTAAATTCAGTAATATAATTACATTATATATATATATTCTTCCAATCTTCACTTTAAAGCTCACCTATTATGCTATATTTGAACAATATATTATAGGGCCATATCTATACAAAACATGTCTCTGAAGTGTTTTGCTCAAAATACCAAACAGATCACCCATTGGGGCATGCCTCACACCCCTCTATTTCAGCCCTGTTACTAAATGGCTGATTCTGGGTCCGGCCCTTTAAATGTAACCGAGCAGCTTCTGGCCACACCCCTTTGGAGCGTCCGCATGCAAGAGCTCTGTGAAGAGCAGGCTGTCTACAGAAACTCAGCTAAACGCTGCCATGATTTAACATAATATTATGTTCCAAACCACATCAAAGATTATTTCTGAAACAGTATGGAGCTCAAATGCTTTCTCTCTCGCGAGTTTACCACAAGGACAGTATATTTTATATCTGGCTTCTTTACTCTCTCCACTCTCCAGTACAGCGTTAATGTAAGTTTACTGCAGTGCCGAGAGAAGGGAGGCGGTGCAATGAAAGTACAAAGCTGGCTTTATTGAGCAGCAGAAATGCACATATTGTCGGGTCAAAGCCCGGGAAGACAAGAGAGAGAAGAAAAGAAGGGCACACAGTAAGTACACAGGAGGTACTGTCAACAAAGGTGTCCGTGCGGAACCATACCCCCAACCTGTAGTTCCATGAGTGAATTATGTGTCAATCAGTAATCACTACAACACAGACTGACCATATTACTTCCAAAACACATTGCGTATTGTTTCTGATAGCACATAGCTTGACATGTTCTTTCTTCAGTGTTTACCGCTAGAACAGTGCCATTGTATGTATTATATAGCAACTTTACTCTAAGTCCCGTAGACCTCCTGCTGAATACAGACACACAGCTGCAGGAGGGGATTCAGCTATCCGACTGTATATGGGAGACAATAGGTTGGGCCGTGGGCGGGACGTTGCTAGGAGTTCAATGTTCGCGAGCCCATATTTTAGTAATGATGGCAAGTTCTCAACAAATCTGGATCAGCTCCATTGTACCTCTGTTTTTAGAGATGTGGGTAAGGAGGAAAAGAGAGAGGGTTGTATTTTCGGACACTTTGTGAGTCTCTTTACACACCGGGGACACATATTTATGTATAAAAGACATCAAAAAGTGCATTTTGCATAATAGGTAACCTTTAAGGCCAAAGCCCTGAACCCTCCCAGATGTATGTTAGTTAAGTGTGAGAGGCTGCAAGGACTCTAAAATGTCCTTCCCTTATAACTCTCTGTAAATGGACAAAGTCCTATGAATTCAATATCAAAGCGCGGACCAGTAGGTGAGTTATAATACCACTTAATCAAAATAATATATCTGATTGTTTGAAAGGGGGTTGTATCAGTTATTTCATTGTCAGTGTAATAGCTACAGTATGCAGTTTAAAGAAACTGACAACAGTACCAGCAGCAGACAATGCAATCGTGACTTTTGAGGAGTAAAAGTTGGGTGATATGTGGCTTAACCTATCCCAATGTTTTACTACCAATATAGAAACATGACTTATACTTAAGATTTGTATTAAGTGCAAAATAAAGGAAGGCACATACATTACCTCTCAGTATTGGTAAAACAGTAAACATCTATTCTGCATCATGCATTTTGGTCAGATAATCCCCCAAATATTCATCAAAATCTATTAAAACTCATCATCTGTGCCAGGAGATGCATTCATCTTGAAGCTGTCAGCTTTTATTCAAGAGAAGAACTATTTCAGTTGTATAAACGTTGGAGTCCTTTCTTCAACTCAAAACATGATTGCTTAAGGACAATAACAGCAGGGCTCTGTCTGGCATGGGAACAATAGATGTTTTATTTTCAGTGCATTGTGTTTGTACATTCCAGTTCAGCATTGTCATTATGCATTTTATCTATCAAATCTGTTGTGTTCTGTAAACCTGTCAATGTTTAAATAAACAAAAAAAGTTCTCAAATATACGCTCAAGAAGAAATTATACAACACAACAGTAGAAATATTATTAGAGAGGATTCTTCTTCATCAACTTAAAGCAGGTGGTACTCCTCACAGCTGACAGTCCAATGAACAGGCTGATGCTGACACTGTCCTTCAACAAACAGTGGTCAGTAAACCCACAATGCACAAGAGCATGAGGGTAGACAACAGGTGTGCCAACTGCATACTGACATAAACAGGTGGGGAATTTATCACACCATATATGTCTGCAATGAAGTGCTCAAAACAGTTTTCAAGTAAATAAGCCTCAGGTTGTAATTTGTGCAATATAAATAGAGCAGTCTCCACACATATGCTACTTGTTGTATTACTTTTTAATTGTAATGGCGTTGAGCAGCAATACAATATTAAAAACAGACTCTGTTACTGCCACTGATCCTTAGGGTTTAAGAAGTCTACACTACAGTCTACATTTTGTAAACACCTGTCAGTACAGTAACACATGTCTAACAATTGGAAGCTGAGATCATATTACTGAATGTCTGTTTCACAACTTTACGACTCAGCTGTCCTACTTTTGCACTATCAAAAGATACTCTAACAGCAAAACTTTTGCATTTTAATTGAGTACGCCCCACGCTGTTGTGTACTCTGTGTATGAATTAAGAACCATGTTACTATGGCAGAGGGTGTTTTCTGCAGCAGTTGGCTCTGTGGACAGTGTCTGCTGCCCCCTGCTGCCTCTCTGGCTCTCTGCCAAACATTCACCCTCCTGACTCGGGCTCTGCCTCCTTCTTATGTCATGATGGACAGCTGAACTATAAATTAACCTTCATAACAACAAGCTGTATGTGCAGTTTTCAATATGTAAAACATCCATCTGCTGCAGCTTCTTAAATTTGTCATAATTTGTAACTACTTTGTTCTTTGGTATTGCCTATTTGACTGTATTATTCTATTCTATTTCTTTTAAATACAAAAAAAATACTATTTGGTTATGATCATTTATTTTGTGTGTGGCATGAATGGGGCTACAACTGCATTTCAATTGTCTTTACCTTATTGTGTAAAGACATTAACCTCCTGGGACCCAGCCCATTGAAAATGTCCACTGTAGTGGACATTTTGTTAACATGCATCTCCTTTGACTCTTTTGAGCTACTCTATCAGTCCCTCATGTACTGTACAGAGGACATCCTGGTCTTTCCAGTGATATGTCATTGGTTAAAAATGCATGCTGGGAAGTTCCTCTTTCTTTTCATCCAAAATGGCTGGCATACCAAAAACAAAATGTTATAGAAGCAGGAGGAGAAGTCAAATATTTTTATATTAATTTATATTAATAATTGTTATTTTTAACATGAACATCATATATGTTCTTGTGTATTAACATGTGAGGAACTATATAATTAGTTCTGAAAGCAATTAAATAATTCAAGTTTTCAAATAACAGCCCTTTTATAAATGTCCATTCTAGTGGACGTCAGGACCATCTTCATGGACTTTATGACTCAATATTGTTGCAGGAGACGGAACTGAAGCAGACATTTTCTGTACCAGATAGTTCAGGGAGATTAACATGTTGAGCTCTCAGATGATGAGACACGCTTTCACACCTGGGATAGAAGAGTGTCAAGAGGAAGGGGAGAAAGATGCAGGAGGCTCCATGAGCGCACAGATACAGACAGAGAGACAGATAGGGACGAGCTGGAAAGACATGGCCCCCTGTGGGCCAAGAGTAGCATGCATGTCTTATTGTTGCTTTTATTTTAAGTGGAGCCATGAAAAATGAGAGTTTCCTCAGGAATGCAAGCTTTGTTTCTATGAGCAGGTCAAATGGATATCACATCCATCAAACTAGTCAAGATGACCCTACAGTGATGAGGTACTTTTCCCACTACATCGACTACAAAGTCTTTGAAGATCTGGAAAGATTCACCAAAAATCAAACTAGTTTTTTATTGACCAAATAAACAGCAATGTTCAGATCAATTACTTATTCATGTTTTAAATAAAGGTGAATGTATTATTGTATTAATATCACTCTATAACCATAATACGTTACATAGTCTATCTGTTAATTTTGGCTGTCTTTCAAACTAATATGGTCCCGACGTCCTCTACAGTGGACATACTGAAACATTTTTAAAATAAAATAAAATAAAAAAAGTCTAAATTGCAAGATGTTTTTTTAACCCTAAATAGGTAGGAAATCATAAAAAAAGGAAATTGGAAGACACTTTTTTTCCTCGGGTCCCAGCCTTAAAACTTCCCAGTGGTTAAAGCATAACAATAATCCACATTATTCATTCTTAGCATTCAAATGTTGTACAGAGTTAGCCAAGCAAACAGACACTGATAGAAGGTATACTCACAATCTACAATAATTCAACTGTATGCAGTAGCTTTGTTTTTTTTATTTGGGTAACACTTATTGAATTGAAGATAACACACAACTAAGATTATTTTATAAAACATATTTCAACAATTTAAAGATTAGTTAAAAAAGCCAAAGGATAGCGCGCATTGTAGTTTATCTGTCATCGGCTGTTGCTAATTCATTTATAATACATGTCTTTTTTCACAGTAAATTGTTTTATTGCCAGGCGTTTTATTTGCTTAGTCCATATTATTTATTTATATCATTCTCTTTAAGGTTCCAATCCCGTTCTATAAACTATGCATAGCCTTTAGGGTATCATGCATCACAGTTTTATTCAAATCTAAAGTGCATTCAACCAGCAAGTACAAAACCAAAACATTAGGCAATAGAGAGTTTATTTATTTAAAATATCTGTTTAAGTCTGGACACATGAGTTGCAGTCTGTGATGGAAGGTGTGTAGATGTTCTCTCCTGATGTCAGCAAACAGCCATGACTTTATTATGTTGGAGCTTACTACATCTTCATGTGAGGTGTAAGAAGCCGATTGGCAGTAGCAGGTTTGTAACACACTGTAATGTAGACATTTTACCAATATGTTGCAGGTTGAAGTTGAGTTTACTGTCTGCACTGTCAAACATACAGCTGTAATCCACAAGGGGGAGACATTTGAAGAGTATCTGCTGTGTTGATCCTGCCCTCCACTGTGACCTTGCTGAATAAAAAAACAAACCTGATTTCTAATTGAACAATCATGTCAATGCAGATCACCAGCCATGTGTAAATGAATGGCAAGACACCGTACGTACTGTATACTGGGAAGTCTGGGATAACAGGATCGGCTCAGTAACACAGTTTACAGTCGGACCAGATAATGCTGATGAAGGCACAGTCATCTTTACAATCCTAAAAATATATAGAAGTAGCTACAGTACAAATACAGAACCAGTAAAAGAGGGGAAGCTTTGGTGAAGTTTCATTAAGCAGAAGGGGAGAGCATCCATATGTCCCCACAATAATAACTTTCTGGTTTGAAAACCTGTCAGCGGGGGACAGGAACTAACTGGACAGAGAGATGTGCTCTGCATCCAGAATTATTGAATGCAGGGCACACCCCCATAATAGACCTCTTTAAGACTAAAAAAGAAAGGCCTTCACCTACAACCTTTGTATTTTCCTTCCTACTCATTCAGACTAATTAGAGAGAGAACAACCAGGTTCCAGAGCTATCTGCCTCCTTAAAACTAAAAACAGGTTACTTGGCAGCTTCAATAATAATCCAATAGGGCAGATGTCGGAAGCACTTAATCAAATGGGTCGTTACATGTTGCTGCTGTTTTTTGCTTTTAAGGCTGCATGTTGTACTGTATGGGTAGTGATGTCACCTATCTGTTTTATACTGGTTAATATGTTGTTTACAATTGAGCGATGTTACTATTTTTGTATTTCTCTGTCATTATTAATGAGCTCACAAATCACAACTATGTTGATATGGCAATAAAATCACAAGTGCACTAATACCCCATTGTCTGCAGTAAACGTGCTTTTATCTTATGAGCCTTATCTGTTATACCTTCTTACTACACTGTTACAGTTGGAGAGTGACATGCATTGTGGGTAGTTATGGTTTCCAACGTTTGTCTCAATGGTTGTTAGCTGTGTAAATAAACGACACACACCTTATGTCATCAAAGATAAAAGTTGTTCATCTCTATTTCGTCAGAGCTTCTATGTATTTTATTAACAGATAACATTCTGAAAATACAACATACAGAAATAAACATATATAGGTTTGACTTTGTAAATGTCAAATATTTACATTTCAAAAGATAAAGCTTGCATTTTGAGAGAAATAAATGTCCCCTGCCTATAGAAAGCATTCGGTACATTGATGTAAGCAGTGCAAAGTTCAGGGCTGTAGTATCTATATAATCTTGTTACTATGGGGTTCCTAGGAACAAAACAATAAGCTGACCGATGTCACTCTATAAGTGATAAGGTGTGTTCAGGGATCTATAACATTGTCATTGTAATGATATTCTAAGAAAAGATAGAATAGAGTTCCAATTCAAATACTTAACTTGTTTTCTGGCTTATAACTTTCAAATTAACTCTGTGGAGCCCCACGGACTAAGACTATTGGATATAAAGCTTTATACTTTTCCTCAATTGCTTTAAATATGGGAGAGAAACAATGATATAGCTATTGATAGATAAACAGAGAAGTAAAATAAAGGTATTTTTTATGAACTGATTGGTGTTACAGGAAAAAAGCCTTGTATTTGTTTTACACACACAGTTCTTTTGAGTTTCATTACAGAGAGGCAGATAGAATGCAAAGGGCAGAGAGAGATGATGACATGCAGAAAATGTGGTCCCTGGGTCTGAAATGTGGACTCATTAGTAGGTGACTAATGAGTCCACATTTCAGACCCAGGGACCACATTTCCTTCAGTATTATAGAGTGGCGCACAAATGAGTTAGCATTTTACTCGTCTCATCGTCGTCATCATTACTTTGAATCAGGGGTGTATAGCTATTTTTGACAAGTACCGGAGCACACCTATGACTCGCGCATGCATGCACGCGCACAGTTGTGGCATGAAAACAGAAACATATTGAGATAAAAAGTGTGCAAATGTATTTAGTGTCCTATCCATGTGAACATAATTTAAGTGGGATGTGGATAATATCCTGGTCCGCGAAGATTCTTTTTTTTAAATATTGAAGTTAAAAGCATCAATCTGGTGTACTTTGAAGGCAAAATTAAGAGATTAGATCTATGGATACATCTTTCAACACCCATATGAAACAGAACTGTATACAGATTTTCTTTTTCTTTATTCATATTTTACAAATCACCCCCCTTTTAAGCTGTATTTTAGTTTTACTGTCATAGTATGAATTGGAAAGGTTTCATACCTGTTTTTAATTTATTCTCTTATTTTTTTATATCTATAACGGTGTGCCTTGGAAATATGTGTTTACATAAATCGTGATCAAACCGTTTGGACCCACTGAGATAATTAAGTATCTAAACCAGGGGGGGCCAAATCCGGCCCGCGACTTCATTTTATGTGGCCCCGCAAGTGCTTGCAAAGAATATAATACGTTTATTATACCGGTTACATGCCACTTTACAGAAGCAGGTTGCCCATAAACTACATGTCCCACAATGCATTTCGTTTTGTGACATGCGCACTGAAGAGACCTGGACTTCTGCTTTCAGACGTAGTTAATTAAGTTATTATCCTATCTGATAATAATCCAATTCAGAGGCAATAATGTAATATAATACATTATTTTATATTTATATTATATATTTATATCGTTACAACCGGCCCTTTGAGTGCAACCTTTATGCGAATGTGGCCCGTGATGAAATTGAGTTTGACACCCCTGATCTAAACACTCAAGAGAGAGTCCTTTCAGTGCTTCTCAAAGTGTGGTCCGCGAGCGCCCCCTAGTGGTCCGTGAGTATATTGGTAAAATTTCACATTTGAAATAAATTAATCTATTTAAGCTTTCCGCACTCTCGCGGGAATATCTCCGCAATGGAGTGAGCTTAAGTTTCACTTTCGATTGCATGATATAGCCCAGATAAACACCTTCATCACACATGTGGCCACTTGTTTGTACCATTTTCAGGCGATTTGTAAAAAACGATGTGTTTTTAGATATTTGTGGAGTTAGGTGGTCCTTGGTATGAAAAAGTTTGAGAAACACTGCTTTACCTCACCTGAGCTGTATCAGAGACAGGAGAGAACTCTCCACACTTGTTTTACAAACAGCTGTATTATATCCGTTAGCGCATAGCTAACCAGATGCTAACAAGTCAACAACAATCCCCTGTACAAGTGTAGTTGTGTTAATATGTGTAGATTTATTATCATGCTGAACAAAACGTGTAAGTATCATGAATGTGTGTTTGCCACTACAGATATTATGTTCTGCAATATTCCCAAAATCCAATGGAAAACCCATTGTTTTTTTATGGATGGAGCTGTATGGCTTCCATATCATGGATGTATAATAAGAACGTTCCATACAGTAGTGACTCCTATTGAAAGCGTGTTTAAATGATGTAACTACTGTGGCTTTAAGAGGTTAGGCAGCAGCGTGCAATGCATTGCCTTGCTTCCATTGCAACACTGGGGTGTGGCGTAGATTACAGCCTATAATACAAATACTCACAGACTTCCTGGATGAATCAGAGTACAATTACACAGTCTCTATTCAACACCATGTCTGAGTGGAAGCAGAGATGTGAGTCTGAGTGGAGCCTGCAAGGCGCACCGATGCCCGGCAGCCTTGACTGGAAGTCCGTGTTTGACGCCAGACCGCTGGGGAGGAATTTACTGAAGAACCCTTCACCTCACGGTAACACAACACTGTCAAAACATGACTGTCCAGGGAGATTTCATTGAGTTGATCGAAGTTCCATACTAGGATACTGATACACATGTTGATGTAGGCTACGTAGCTCACTTGTTACAGTAACAACTTATGAGAATGGGTGTTTCCAAAGTAGCTTCCAAAGTTTGATCCTGCAGTGGTTTCAGTTTCTTCAGTGTAACAATTCAGCCAATAAGGGACAGGCTTCCTCATGTAGATGTTTTCAGCATCATTGAGCAGCTTTGTGCAACATGAATACCTGCTGTGATGCAAAACTATACTCATGACTTATTGCTTTTCTTGGTTTGGTTAGCAAGTTCATCAATTCTTCTTTAGGGTCTACAGTTATGTACATTGTGGCCTATTTACTAAAATGATTAATTTTGTTCTGCCTTATCAGCTTAAATAAGCAGCTTTTAGTTTGTATGCACCACAAGCTTGGAACAAATGCTGAGGTCTGCCCCAACCCTGTTTTGTTTCTTTAAATCTAGGTTGAAAACCTTTCTTTTTAATGCAGCTTTTTAAACCTTTAACCGTGCCTTATCGTTGCACTTTTAGTTTCAGACAGTATTTTATCGCTTTTATGAATTGTCTTTTTTTTGGTTTGTTTTGTTTTTAATTATTATGTGTTGAATGCTTATGTGAAGCACTTTGAATTGCCTGTGTGTCTTAAAATGTGCTATACAAATAAACTAGCCTTGAACCTTGAACACATCAAGAGGAAAAATGGCAAACAAATAATGACATTCATTCATGGGAAAAACATGAATTCACTTTGATCTATGCAATGAGTTTGCATCACGTTTAATTCCCTCAATTTAAAGGTGAGTTAATTGAGGTTACAGGGTACATTTATCACGAGACCTCTCTTTTCCTTTAGCCCTTGTTGCCTGGAGCCATGGATATATTTGTTTCCAGGTTTTTATGATCTCCACTAAAACCCAGTAACATGGAGGCATTATCATTGTTGTTTGTGGTGTCAGAATTGGTAAATAGCAATGTCTTTTAAAACCTGTAGAAAATAGGTGTGTGTGTGTTCGGTCTGGTTTCCGGCTGAGTTTCGCTGTGTCTCGCTGTCTCGCAGACGGCCACTGGGCTCACAGGGAGGGGGGGGCAGGTGCTCCAACAAGCCATTTAGGACAGAGAGTGAATACACATAATATACAGAGATGCTGTTTGAGAAACCAATGTGAGTTTGGAAAATTTCACAATATAAATCTATTTTAGTAGACCTCAACAATGGAATTATGATCGGTAGAAATGACATGGGACCTTTAACCAATTGCATGAGTGTGAGGGTATTAAAATAAATTGGTCAGTAAGTCAGAGATGTGCAACTACATTTAACTTTTTGTTTTACATTTTTTTTAAATAAATGATTATGGGAAGTGCCCTTTTTCTCACTTGAGCTCCCGCCCCCCAAAATGTCTGTGCACGTCCCTGTAGCCATGTATACTTGCACGTTGTTACTTTTGTAAAAATCTAGTAAACGTTATAAAACATGTCTTCACTGGAAGTGTCTCAAAATGCTGATGTGAGCATTATGAGCTGCTGAGTGATACTTTAGTTGGACACACCCAGTGACCCAGACTGTCGGAAAGATATATTCTTTGGCTTTGAAGTATTACAGTGTGACTAGTGTCTTTAGTAGGAGTGGTACCAATAACAGTTGTTTCTTTGTCTCATTTCCTACTCAGGATTGAGTAAGGACACCCCTCCACCTGAACCTGATCTGCCTGAATTTCCAACACGTGGACCTCCACGATTCCAACCTGATGGTGAGAGGCAGGAGAAAGTGCCATAATTAGCTACAAATGACAACAATGACATTTAAATCAGTTTTAGTAAAAATCTCTTTTAATTTATAGGCGACTTCAGTGACTGGACCACGAGCCTGGAAGTCCTCCCCTATGATATGAGTGGAATCCCAGAAGGTGCCGTGGTCTGTGAATTACCTCAATGCAGGTGAGTGTCTCCCTGTTAATCATGCAGATGTTTTTAACAGTGATTACCAATGATTGTAGACATCCAACTTCAATAGATTGAACTGGTGCATATAAAGCCATAATTAAAATAAATGGATTACATTACCAAGGTCAATCCAAACTTCCTCTTGTGGACAAATGTTATTCTAAAAAGCTTCCAGATATTTTGGATAAAACTAAATGGCATTTTGTTTCTTAGACATACCTGCTCACTGTATAATTATTTCAGTGAAATGTTATTTTATAGGCAAGCTGTTTACTTGTAGCAGATTTTACTTTCTAGATGTTGCTTATGTGGTTGTCTGCTAATTAAGTGCAATTTATGACAATAAGTCAAGAATCATCAGAACTAAGCTGATATTTTCAAATAAAGAAAAAAAACCTCAGATTTCTCTTTCCAGTTTGTCATTCATGTCTTTATTACAACACCACACAGGTTTTTGTTTACCTCCCCCCCTAAATAAGTGATAAATACTATCATTTTAAACTGAATGATTAATAATGAGCATGTTGTGATGTGACTCTTGTCTCTCTGGTCCTCAGCTGGTTCACCATGGAGCAGGTAGTGGACCTGAAGGCAGAGGGATTGTGGGATGAGCTGCTGGATGAGTTTCAGCCTGAAATCCTCATCCAAGACTGGTGGGTTAATGAGCACCACCACCCACCTCACCCACCCATGTGTGAATACTTATCACTGTGGTCTTATCAGCTTGTTATTACACATGAAGCTGACACTGTACTGTGTGTTTCAAAGTTAATCATACACAATGTGCCATTTAGGCTTCCCTCATGGAATGTTTGAATATGTTGGGCATGGACACATGTCCTGCTTGCAGTGTGTGTATTTGTGTAGATAATATATAGAAGATAGTGTTATGATATGAATTTACTAGTTTGTAGCATAAACGTGCATATCTCTTTTGACAAATAAAATAGTTTGCGTAAACAAGCATACATGTATACAATCATATAGGACTATTTAACATTTATTGTATATTTATTATGCTGTACAAAGCCTGACTTTATTCACAAAGTAATGGGTAATATGCTGGGAGCAGGTCATTATCGCCAAGGTCAAGTATCGATTATATACTTACTTAAAAGCCTAATAGATCATTTGAATTATTGATATAAACATTTTCATTTAATAATGACTGTATTGCTTCTGCTAAGAAGAAAAAAAGAGTATGTTCTATACTGCTTCCGTTATACTAATACCAGATTACATTTCATGGAAGTCAGTTGGAAATCTATTAGTGATTGCCGACCTGTAGAATCAATTGTTATCCTTCTTTTATTCTATATCTGGCAGCAGTGGCAGCAATCAATGGGCTGCCACCTGTCAACTCTTATACATGCCAAATGTGAGATGATTTCTTGATACAAAACATTTAATTATCTGTATTTTGTTAGGTATGAGGAGAGTCAGCTGCATGCTTCCATCTACCAGCTGCAGGTGAAGTTACTGGGTGCTGACAAAAGCACAGTGATCTCAGAGCACAGTGTCAACCCCAGTGAGGACCTCAGCAACTACTCACACAACTGGAAGGAGGTGAGTCACTGGTTATAGTCCAATTTTCTAATAAAAATAAGCTTTTTCTAACCAATTTCTCTTAACCTCACTGGAAAACGTCATAGGAAAAACTACAATTTTCAGTATATAAACTTACTATTGAAACCATGTATACTTTAATGGTAGCCATGCAGGCACGTGCACACATAGACATCAAAGTGGGCTTGAGCCCCTGCCCTTTTTCTTCCTCTAGAGAAAGTGCCCTTTTTTCCCCCTTTTTTAAAATAAATAAATGAATATATACTGTATCTACTGCTGTTTGCGCACAGTTTCCCTTTCCAAAAATATATTGATTGAATACAAAATAAAAAGATCAGGTCGGGAGATTAGACTGTGAAGTTCCGATGCTCTCGCTACCCTCCCTCCCCGTCTCCTGCACAGCGGTGCAGACAGCCATCGGCAGTCACTTCAGACAGACAGGTAGCAGCACCTCCCACTTTAAAGTCCCATGTTATGCTTTTCTTGGCTTATTTTGAAGGTGAGTGGTGACTGGTGATGAACACATTACTAAACTGCCAGTGCCTCGAGTTTACAGCTAATTAGCTAAAAGACAAAAACAAATATAGTTAACTAGATAGGCTACTAGCTAATGGATAAGTTAGCTCAAGGTTTAGCTAAGGCAATTTATCATGGACTGGGCATACAGGCTAATGTACTGTACTTAAGGGGAGACACTAAAGGTGAATACAGTCAAATATGTATCTAATAACGTCATCACAATCGCCACATTGATATGCAAATTAGGCGTTAACTAGGCTTAATTAAAATGCGCTAATTTGCATGCAGTTACCAAGGCATTGCAGGTGAAAGGGATAAAACAAAAAACAAACAAAAAAACGTATCATCTCACAACTTCCCCAGATAGTTACTTACGTCAAGTCAGTATTTTCCCCTCAAATGTGATGTTTAACCTGTTAAACCCCGAGCCTGTTTTTCAGGTTTCAGGCTCGAAAATGACATTCCCAGAACAAATGACTATAACTTCTAAAAGGTTTATATGAATAATTGTTGTTATCAAAGCAAGGTTACATCTGTGAGTTGGATGTAGAAGTGTCAGAATCAATATAGATTTTTTTGTGTCAGAGTAAATTCAGATGGAACATAGCAAAAAAATGTAAATTCCTGTCTCCGCCTAAAGAAAACCCATTACTTATAGTGAATGATGTGTTAGTAGCCTAAAAGCTTTAGGAATCCAAAGTATAACATATAATAAGTACCCTGTATCAAGATTGAGGCAAAAACAAGTGACATTTGACCTTTTTAGAGAGGTTTATGAAAATAAAGTCCAGGCGGAATAAGCTTTGGGCACATTTGGTTCCATCAGTGCCATTTGACCTTTTTCAGGTACAAAAAAAAAATATTAAAAAAAAAATAATGATTTTTTTTTTTTTAAATAATTTTTTTTGTTAAATATTTGTGTGTGTAGGTGTGTGTGTGTATGTGTAGGTGTGTATGTGTAGTTGTGTAAGTGTAGCTGTGTGGGTATGTGTAGGTGTGTATGTGTATGTGTAAGTGTAGCTGTGTGGGTATGTGTAGCTGTGTGGGTATGTGTAGGTGTGTAAGTGTAGCTGTGTGGGTATGTGTAGGTGTGTATGTGTAAGTGTAGCTGTGTGTGTATGTAACTGTACCAACGTGCTATACAATAAAACTACACTGTAGGTCATTGTGTGTAGGTGTACTTGCACAATACAAAAAATGGAAACATAGGTAACATTTGACTCCAACTGGGGCAGATTTATTTCAAACATTTTACCAACACACTATAGGCATGTAAAAACAAACATTTTACCAACGTACTATACAATAAAACCACACTGTAGGTTTGTAAAAACAACAAATATTTTACCAACACACTATACAATAAAATCACACTAGGTATATAAAAACAACAAGTATTTTTTTTTTTAAATAAACACTCGCAAAACGTTATACCTACCTGAACTTTATACCTACCTGAATGTTCCAGTATTTAGGTCGTGCCACTCCCTGAAACAGTTCTTTTTGACAGTGAAGCACAGAGGGACCTGGCACTTCCTGCAGTACACAGGTGTCTTCACCCTTTTGAGTCCAGCATCTAGGCACCTCCTGCAGTTCTTCCTGACCTTGGTGGCATCTTCCCCATAATACTCGGGCATGCATGTGAGTGGTGGAGGAGGGGGAGTGGTGGAGGAGGGGGGGGGGGGGGGGGGTGGAGGAGGTGCAGGGCCTTCAGCAGGGCCTTCAGCAGGGCCTTCAGCAAACTCCAACAATTCTGCAGCAAGCTGCTCCCTGAAAGTCTTCTGGGTGTGTGGCTTTGTCCTGTTGGGGTCACTCCTCATCTAACAAATGTGGAAAAACAAAGAGATTAGATTAATTCACTGGCTTATACTTATAGGATAATATTAGACTATAAATGAACAATATTACACCAAATAAATAAGTAAACACATGGCCACTGGCCATTCATTTAGAAAATGTAACTCCAAAAAGACAAGTAACACTATTTAGCATTTTGCCTAATCATTCCTGTAGCTTCTTGGCTAAGCTAACACTGTGATGCAGTTCCACCAAACACAAAAGTAATATATAAAAAGGATAATATTGGACTATAAATGAATAATATTACACCAAATAAATAAGTAAACACATATATATATATATGGGAGTGGCTATATACAGGACGGTCCTGTATATAAGGTCTCTGAAATGGCTATATACAGGACCGTCCTGTACACAACGCCAAATGACTATATACAGGACCGTCCTGTACACAACCCTCTGAAATGGCTATATACAGGACGGTCCTGTATATAAGGTCTCTGAAATGGCTATATACAGGACCGTACAGGAGACATTTAAAACATATGTCATATGAATTATTGCTACATAAACATTATATCGCAGTCTTAGTTTCGCCAACTCCGTTTCTAATATGCAATATGACTATAAAATGCGTCTATAATGTATTTTCGATCTTCCCAATTCAGACGAGAGATCTCTCCCCTGCCTGCTTGCGAGGGGGCGGGGCAGTTTACACACACACACACGCAGCTGCTACATGCAGCAACACACATACACGGAGGAGATGGCGGAGAGAACGCGCTCCGAGGTGTGGTTAAACTTTAGCCGTCTCGATGTGGACAATACTCATAGGCGGCGCGTGAGGCTCAGGTTTGGGAAGGCTAAATAACTTTTTTTTTCATCTTACGCAGCCCGCCTCCGGCGTCTATAGAAAAGAGATCAACTCAGTGAAAGCACCGCCTGCTGACCGATCAGAGCTCAGTGTGCGGAGTTTAAATCTATCAAGTCATATTACAGGAAAAAGGAAATGCAGTTTAAACTGCCGTATGCAGAGAAGACGCCGACGTGTCGCACTTATCATTCATATCACACTGACATCACATCATCAATCAGATCATCGATCTCACAATATTTCCTTATCTGAGTCAGCTTCTCGAGCCGTATCTGGCCGTGCAACACTTAGTTACATTGTCACATATAGCCTACTGTATGCAGACGTATTATTTTAAGCAACACATTAAGTTGACGAAACACTCAACTCAAATGTAATAAAGTCAGATCCCCTCGTGTTTTAGATGGGGCAGTATCATAAAACTGTTGTACGCTTTCAAACACTCGGTAGTTTATTTTTTAACGAGTTGTTCTGTATTCTCCTTGCAGGTGCAACTATGTGGCTTGTATCCTGGATTATATGTTTAAGTCATCATGGATGTTTAAAGTTCATATTTGTCTAATATTAGTTTACTTTTCATTAATGAAGTATGATGTTGCGCTGTCAGTACACTTGTCCCTGTTTGTGATTGGTCAAATGTAGCTAACCCCGCCCCTTTCACGTGAACGCGTTCTCAGCTGGAGAGAGAAACCCTGGCTTGATTTACCGAGTTGATAACCAGCGCCGTAGGACCGTTTAGCGAGATCGCGTTTGTTAGGGTTAGTTAAGATAACTCAAACATATCCAGGGTCTGTTGAACTGGCTTCGTGGTACAGGGCACAGGTGGCTGCATAGCAGCGCTAATGTCAAAGACATTATATTTGTATTTTACCAGGATGCAGTTACACAAATATTTGGGAAGGCTTAGCCTTCCCTAGCCTACAGCACCCGCCGCCCCTGACAATACTCGTTACCAAAAGTGCAATAACAGTTTAGCATGTAAGGGCGGTAACACGAGCAATTTGTCTAAACATTTATCAAAAGTGCTCCACATTCACACGGAGGAATGCACCGGTTTCCACTGTCTTTCTAGCAGCTCTGTAGCTCCGTCCACGAGTAACGTTTCCACGTCAGGTGTTATGTATGCTAGCAGCAATACACAGAGTTAACTCAGTTATACAAACATGGGTTAATGATTAGAGGAAACTGAGTTATTTATTTTGTTAAAGTTTCAGCTATTCTGTTTACAGTTCTGTCATCACATTATTTAATATGATTTGTTAAAACATTGTTGTTTCTTTTGATGTGAAATATTATGCATTTAATTAAAATAAAAAGCAATGTTAGTTTTGTTCACAATTTGTTTAGTTAGTTTACCTTATTTCTTGTCAAAAGAACCGTTAATACTATCGTTAAAAGGACCGGATCGATAAGCAGTATCGATATAAGTAGTAGTACAGTTAAAACCTTAACGATCCGAATAATCGATTAATCGTTTCATTAATCGATAGATTAATCGATTATCAAATTAGTCGTTTGTTGCAGCCCTAGTTTGAAACCAGAGGGTGACCTTCACCCATTTTAGAAATCAAACCTGACATTTCATGTCTTTATCGGCATAAAAATCGAGTCGCTTTTTATGTAGTCTACAGAAATATGGATATAATTGGTGTACAATTAACGTTTACAGCAGGATAAATTACAAAAATGTACAGCATACTACATAGAATTCAAAATACGGTTTCTCCGATTTCTAAAATAAAAAATGCCGGCGTAACCGATAAATGATTTGTGTTGCTTTCAATGCAAAATCACACGTCAACGAAATGTCGGCGTATTCTTTAAAAAAAAACCTTCAGTTTTAATAAAACCGAGTAGTCTTTAAAGTATGCAGTGATATCCTTTACAAGTAAAACATTGTGCATTGAAAAATATAAAGTAGAAAATGATTGAAACAACATAAAAAGATAAGCCAAAAAAAGACTGAAATCAGCATAAAAAGCTAAGCAATTGGCATGGAAAGAGATTTAATTGCCACAATTTTATATTGAGGGGAAACTCATTGAAAATAATGTTGTCGTGAGAATATTTATCTGTGAATCCTATCCCTACATTACCACCCGCGAAATTTGCTTAAGCATGCTATAATAGCCCGGTCTGTATATAGTCATTTGACGTTAGCTGCAGGACGGTCCTGTATATAGCCATTTCAGATATCTTATCCACAGGACCGTCCTGTATATAGCCATTTCAGAGAGCTGTTTACAGGACGGTCCTGTATATAGCCATTTCGGAGCTTGTATACAGGACGGTCCTGTAAGCCATTTCAGAGACCTTATATACAGGACCGTCCTGTATATAGCCATTTCAGAGACCTTATATACAGGACCGTCCTGTATATAGCCATTTCAGGGCTTCTGTGCAGGACCGTCCTGTATATAGCCATTTCAGAGAGCTGTGTACAGGACGGTCCTGTATATAGCCATTTGGCGTTGTGTACAGGACCGTCCTGTATATAGCCTCGGCCTATAGGCTATATATTAATTCACTGGCCATTCATTTAGAAAATGTAACTCCAAAAAGACAAGTAACACTATTTAGCATTTTGGCTAATCATTCCTGTTGGCTAAGCTAACACTGTGATGCAGTTCCACCAAACACAAAAGTAATATATAAAAAGGATAATATTGGACTATAAATGAATAATATTACACCAAATAAATAAACACATGTATATATTCATTCACTGGCCATTCATTTAGAAAATGTAACTCCAAAAAGACAAGTAACACTATTTAGCATTTTGCCTAATCATTCCTGTAGCTTCTTGGCTAAGCTAGCACTGTGACGCAGTTCCACCAAACACATAAGTAATATATAAAAACAGAGAGATTACATACCTTTCCCGTGGTGGAAGTTCAACATCCGAGTCACTACTGTCCGGATCCAGGTCTGGCTGGAGGAGATCTTCATCATCCGACGAAGAGTCATCTGGTATGATCATAGCCCCGCTATCGTCAGCTAGCATCTCTAGCACCTGCTCGGTGGTGAAGCTCTCCCTTCTGGCTGCGTAATGGAGCCGGAGCGGGCGTAGTTTATACTACGCAGGATCATATCTTTGGAACCCATTGGTCGATTTGGGTGATTGACACATTTTCTGAACCGTTAGAGCCAATAGAATCGAGTGACAGTTAGTAAGTCCCGCTAAACACTTACGTCAAGTAGAGAGATGTTTGCGTAAACAGCACGTGAGACAGCATTAGCTCGGGACTGCGAAACGTTATACCTACTCTGCTGCCATGAATGTAATGATAGATTATCAGGAACAATTCTAAAGTGACTAAGAGACATTGGATTAACCTTAAGCAGCGTTTGTATTCCCTTTTAACAAGAGCTTTGATCACAAAACAGCAACGGTAAGACATAATTATTGTTATGGTTTTGAAAACTGTTTTTTTTTTTCTTCTCTGTTCTGGCTGCTAGCTCAGTGAGTTTGTGTCCTACAGTGATGAGACTTATAACACAATAATCTGTGGAGAATCAGCTTTCAGGTGATATGTAGTTTGTGCAGAAAATATTAAGTTTTAAAGATCGTTTTTGCTAGTTAGCACCGGAAGTAGCATCTGCCCGTTTTAGCTAAGGGCTAATGCTAACGCTTCTTGTGAGACTTGTGTTTTGTTTCGGTAAAAATGGTTCGTATCGTCAGTTAGCTGAGATTCTTCTCGTTAATCTGATATAACACATTAATAGGTTTTTAAATATTAAGATGCCATGAGACACAGTGTCGTGAAAAAAAAAAACAGGGTCCCCGCCGGCGGGGACCTTCGGGTTTAACAGGTTAAATATGCAGATTAGCTTTAAATCTATAGATGAATTCAGACAGGGTAGTAAAACGAACATCATTATGTGTTTTTTGGAAGTTTTATTTCCATTAGAGTGAAAGAAAACATGGAAGCAAAATAGACCAAAATAACAAGTACATGAAAAAACGATCTTTTCGCCTGTAATGTCCTAACTTCATAATTTTGATTGTTGGCTGCTCGTTTAATAACTTAATTTTACTAGTTTGTTGTCTGCTCTTGTGCATTGTGAATACTATAGACAGTGGTTCTCAAATGGGGGTACGCGGACCCCTAGGGGTACGTTGGAGTACTGCAGGGGGTACGTGAGATTTATTTTATGTTAATGAAAAAACAACATAAGTAATGCATTTAAACAAACTACTAATAGTAGATTAACTACTTTATTCAAAGGTTTACAGTAATTCTGGATAATAAAATGGGAAAAATAAACGGGGTGCTCTTTTTTCCTCTCCCTCTCCTGACAGCCCGTCAGTCTCGTGCAGCTCGCTGAACCTGTAATAAGTGACCCGACAGTAAAGAATATATTTATAACTAGTTTAGCTAGTTCCAGAGTAGATAAACTAGCTAAGTGTGTTAGGTCTAACTCAGTGTATTTAATTTTGCTCCACTCAACGGTCCGTCACAGCGGTGGAGCTGCGTGTTCTCCGTCAGCAGCAGCTGATCTGATCTCTGATCTCTCTCTCGCGTCCGGTTAGACTTCACTCGCGTTTATGTCCAAATCGATCAGATCTAGCTAGTTCTAGTTAATGATATGACTGCCAACTTATCAAAGGACACCTAAACAATAAGCGTTGCTTGGCAACGGCGTGTGGCCGCAGAGTATAGCGCAGAGTATAGGTCAAAATCCCATGCTCATAAAATGCTAATATATTTTTTTCTCTTCATTCCTCACGCCCCAAAATAAATAAATATACCAATTTTAGGAAAATTAAGGAAGTTTGAGCAGTGTGGGTTTTATATTAACAGAGTTACACATATTTCAAAACGCAAAGTGTAATAACTGCAGGTTGCCTCCCTGTCAGAATGACAAAGATCCTCAGTGAAGCACAAGCCCATGTTTCTCACTACATTGTAAGTACAACTTATTAAAAAGATCAGTTCAATGCAACTAATGTCGTCTTAGTGTTATTGCATGATGTTAAAATTGGTTTGCCATGAATTTAGTGATGGATTGTAAACATTTGAAATGTAGCATTTAAGTGTTTCTCAGTTACAATGTTGTTGTTTTAATCAATCAGACACTGATGGTGCAGCACTGTGCTGTACCTCTTTATATAAGCATTTTTTCCTTAACAAATAGTGTTCGCGCTGATCAGGGGGTACTTGGCTGAATTTTTTTTTCAAAGGGGGTACATTATTGAAAAAAGTTTGAGAACCACTGCTCTAGAAGACCATTGTCTCTGTGTTAGCTGATTATTTTTGTAGAATTCTGTTGAGTATTAAAGGGCCCATGTCATGCTTTTCTGGTAATTACCCGTCCCCTTGTGTGTTATGAAGGTTTTTCTGCATGTAAACGGTCTGCAGAGTCACAAACCCTCAAAGTACACCCTGTAGCGAGTAAAACTCTAACACAGAAAATACCTGTCTATGCTGCCCCAGAACGCCTTGTTGGACATTTCTCTTTTTCCATTGTTTACTTCTTGGGTATAGTGAAGTATTTTGGGTATAGTGACGTAACGTAACGTCCGCGGAGCCGTTACGTTTGGTTTGGACCAATTCGCGGACTTCCTCACACTCACACACTCGGCGGGACGCTGCGAGGCTTGCTGCTGCGAGGAGCGGGACACTGTGAGCTGGGTGTGGGGGCGGCGAGACAGCGAGACACCGCGGAACTCAGCCTGGGCACACACACAAACTCCCAGCCAGGCTGCGGGTGTGTGTGTGTTTCAGGCTGGGTTTAGCTGTGTCTCGCTGTCTCGCAGACGGCCACTGGACTCACAGGGAGGGGGGGGGGGGGGCAGGAGCTCCAACAAGCCATTTAGGACAGAGAGTGAATACACATACTATACAGAGATGATGTATGAGAAACCAATGTGAGTTTTGAAAATTGCACAATGTAATTTTTTTCTAGTAGACCTCAACAATGGAATTATGATCAGTAGAAATGACATGGGACCTTTAAACAATTGCGTGAGTGTGAGGGTATTAAAATAAATTGGTCAGTAAGTCAGAGATGTGCAACTACATTTAACTTTTTTTTAAACTTTTTTTTTTTTAATAAATTATTATGGGAAGTGCCCTTTTTCTCACTTGAGCTCCCGCCCCCCAAAATGTCTGTGCACGTCCCTGTAGCCATGTATACTTTAATGGTAACCATGTATACTTTAATAGAATAAAATGTATGTTCGCACTCTTCCTTAACCTTCTGTCCACTCATATTAATCCCACATCAAACCCAATTAGTTTTAGGATTGTATGAAAATATTGAAATAAAAGTTGCATGCGTGCCTTTTGCAATATATGCATTACTTGTTTGGCCTACACATTTACCATCTGAGCATGGTGATATAAAAAAATAGCTTAACCAGTTAAGCCCGAAGGTCCCCCCAGTGGACCCCTCCCACAGTTTATTTGTTCTCACATGTCTCAGGGCTTCTTAACATTTATGAAACTATTAATGTTTCATACCCTTTTAAAGGTAAGAAACTCCGCTAACTGACAATAAGAACAATTGTTAGCTAAAAAAAACACAAGAGTAATACCAAGCCTTTGAATTAACATTGAGCGAAAAAATGCTAACTAATGCTAACGCTTTTTTACACACAACACACGGTAGAAATGCCCTTATTACTATCTTAACTGCACAAACAAGATATACGATTTAAAGCTGAGACTCCACAGATTCCACACATGTAATGTCATCACTGTCCGACCTCGAATTCCTGGAGCTATCAGCCAGAAAAGAGAAAGTAAACAACATCCGGTTTCAAAAATATTACAATAATTACGTCTTACCTTTTTTGATTTGTGATCAAAAGTTGTGTTCAATGGAATAAAAACGCATCTCAAGGTTAATCCAATGTATTTGTGTCACGTATAATTTTTTACTGATAATCAATCATCATATTTATGGCAATATACTCGGTATAAGGTATTGCCGTCCAGGCTTGCACTTTCAGATATGCTTCGTTTGCTTCTCTATTACGTCCGCTATGGTAATGTTTACGTAGATTTGGGAACTGCCCATCGATTCTATTGGTTCTGATGGTTAAGAAAAAGGTGTAAATCACACGAATCGACCAATGGGTTCCAGAGATATGGTCCTGCGTAAACTATAAAGAATGCCAGCCAGCTTAAGTACATTACGCAGCCGACTTCATTTATTGTTTACAATGTAACGAAGCAGGAAATGCAGCAGGACCCAGAGCGCACGGAGCACAGAGTGGACAGCAGATAACGGAATTGCAGTTTTATTGCTTATAGATTATCAGAACATTTCAAAGGGGACACAGCCCCATTGGATATTAATCTATGGATTAACTACATCATCGTTTTTTATCGTTTTTATGCCATTGAAGACCAGTTTAGACCAGACAACGAGGAAGGTAAGTCATTGTTAGTCTAGCGCATTAGCGCTAGCGCCATTTGTTTTGATGTACGTTTTTGTTGATAACGTCGCGAGTTTGTATCTTTCAGTGTTGGGCTATTCAGGTGGGCACCGTTAGATTCTGTGTCTCCTTGCGATCATAAACAATGTGTTGGATGTGCAGCTAGGGTAAGTAATAAGGGAGCGAGGAGTGATTTTCGGTGCTGTAATAGGTTAGCATTTTTCGCTCGGGGCTAATTCAGAGGCTCACTGTAAGAGTAGGCCTATGTTTTATTTTATTTTTTATTTTTTTCACAACAGTTGTATTTGGATGGAATGAATACCTATAGTGATAATTCAAAGTAATAAAATGATTTTTACAGTGAAAAAGTTCAAATGGAACCGATGGTTCCCAAATTACCCAGAGGTGAGTCCGCTTAGACTTTATTTTTCTAAATCTCTCTAAAAAGGTCAAATTTCACTTGTTTTGCATCAATCTTGATACAGGGTACTTATTATCAGTGCTGGAATTGGGCCGGTACTCACCGGTACGCAGTACCGGCACTTCTGGTTCTGACCCATGGAGTACCGGCACTTCTTGCTCAGTACCGGCATGCTGGCGGTACTCCGGTACTCATGCACCGTGCCAGTACTCAACACTCTCCTGCCGTTCTTATTATACATCCATATATATATATATATACAGCCGCCCGGTACTCAGTAGATGCGTCATGAGGTGCCGAACGGACATTCTCATCGCTCTAACCGCTGGAGTTTCACAGCGGCTGTCAGCTGTTTACTCCTGTCATTCAAACAGAACGTGCTGGAGAGGGGGCGGGGATTATCTTCTCCATGTAAATACTGTGGTGGAAACGACTATGTCAAAATTAACCTATTTGACCGTGATTTAATAGTAATACACGTTTCAAAATAATAATAATAATAATAATAATGCCGAAGTAACAACATACTGCAAACTGTTAGTAAAACCATGTTTTAATGCTTTACAATTTACATACCTAGATGCACGTGTGTTGTGTTTATGCAGTGCAACTCCCACCCAGTGGGTGCCTATGTAGAGTGATAGAACAGAGCAGGCACGCCCCCGAGAGAAGGAAAGCAAGTCACGTCACAAATTAGCATTTCTAAAATGTTAGCGTGGATTAATAAAAGTGCAAAAAGACAGCGGTTGTCGCCGGAAGAAACTTCAAATACAAAGAATGCTGTGCCTGTGTTGGAAATTGTGTCTGATGGGGAGCTTTCTTTGGTTGATCCTCCTGCTCCAAGTTCTAGTGCATTAGCATTAGCACTAGCTCCGCCGCCTCCTCCAGAGCCTCTAACGTTAGCTGCTGCTGGCGCAACTGCCACCACCAACACCGGGCAAAGCGATGCACCTGACTGCTGGACAACGGACCAGGTGCAATATTTTTGCAAGACCAATGCATGGCTCCTTCTTAAAGATAAGAAGCTAGGATGTCGGATATGCAGAGATGTCAAATCTTTGGGAATACACACTGGACAAGGACTGAAACTGTCAACTGAATGGGGTGAGTGTGCAGTGTCTCATTTCGGTGTTGACAAGGGCAAACAACAAGCTAGCCTGAGAAAAAAAATCAAAGAACATAAAGAATCACAAGCCCATGTAAAAGCTGCTGACATCCTTACATCTGCTTCACGTGAAACTATTCAACATCAAGTGCAGTCTATGCATACTTCTGAATTAGACACCACTATCAGAGTTTTTCGAACGGCATATAAAATTGGCAAACATAGCCGGCCATTCACAGACATGCCAATTGATTTGAATGTACAGAAACTGAATGGGCTGAACGTGGGCAGGGTTTTGCACTCCAATAAAACCTGTGGCGAAATCATCGACCACATAGCTCATGAGCTGAAGAAAAAAATGGCAAAAGACATTACAGAAAACCAAAGAAAACTCTGTGTTTTGGTCGATGAATCTACCACTATTAGTGGTAAAACGGTGCTTGTTGTGTGTCTACGCTCAGCATTAGCTGATGCTGAGCCCGAAACGTTTTTTTGGGAGCTGATCGAGTTGGATGGAACAACGGCTGATGACATCACAAAGGCGTTAATGGAGTGTCTTGGAAGAGATTTTAACGAGGACTTTTTAGGTCAGTGTTTCGTTTCTTTTGCATGTGATGGGGCTTCAGTCATGCTAGGGAAGAGAACAGGCGTTGCTACCCAGTTGTGTAGTAAATTCCCAAGCCTGTTTGTGTGGCACTGCTCCAATCATCGTCTAGAGCTGGCAGTTGGGGATGTGGTCAAGGAGGTCTCAGGGCTCAATCATTTCCAGATCTTTTTTGACAAACTCTATTCCTTGTTCCATGCCTCCCCCAAAAATCAGAGGCAGTTAGCGCAGTGTGCGCAAGCAGTCGGACAGCGTCTCCTGGTGATAGGGCGTGTTTTGTCCATCCGCTGGGTGGCTTCAAGTGAAAGGAGCGTCAGAGCAGTCTGGGAAAACTACAGAGTGCTTCATGATCACTTCACAAATGCTGCAAACGACACGAGCAGGGATTCCAGAGACAGAGCAAAGTACAAGGGCCTGGATGATGTGCTCACATCTGCAACGTTTGTCAGCAATCTGGGACTGATGTACGATGCGCTCACAGAGCTCAGCGACCTCTCTCGGCAACTCCAAAAAAGAGAGATGACACTGCCTACAGCAGATAGGCTCTTAACTCGAGAAATACGAGTTTTTGAATCCATGGTCACCATGCCTGGCCCACACATGACTACAGTTCATACAGCTCTAGCTGAGAAGTCCTTCAAGGGTGTTGCCCTGCGTGAGAATGGCAGGCTTGTACAGATTCATGCAGGTCAGTTTTTCCGCAGTATGGTAGAGAATCTGAGACACAGAATGACTTCCACAACCTCCTCTCATGTCAGCACAAGAGAAATCCCATTACATGGCCGGGAGGCCCGGGACAATCAGCTAATCCAGGACATGAAAGTTATCCATCCTGGAAGTTGGCCTGAAGAGGAGTTAGACGTACAGTATGGGGACGTAGAGGTGCTACGTTTGTGCGAAGTGCTGAAAGTGGACAGAAGAGAGACTGTTCAGGGCTTTCGCGAATACAAGGAAACCAGGGCATCCCGTACACCTGCTGCCATGGAGCCTCTACTGAAAGCAGTCCGAACCATCGCTGTCTCCACTAGTGAGTGTGAGCGGGCATTCAGCTGCATGAACGATATCCTTACTGCAAAAAGGAATGCTCTCTCTGTCAGCCGACTGTCCAGCCTGGTTTTCATTAAATGTAATGGACCATCACTAGGACAGTTCAATCCGGAACAGTATGTGAGGTCCTGGCTGGCAAAGGGAAGGAGAAGTGCTGATGAAAGAGCCTGTCCAGCTCCAGCCCCTGATACTGATGTCCCCAAGGCCTTCTGGAGCCTTTTCTAACAATGTGAAGTATATTGCAAAGCAGCTCACCCAGTGAGAAGACTTTTGGCATAATGTGCCGATTTGTACAGATCCTGGAGATAGAAGGACTTCAGACCAACCAGGGAGTTATCTGATCAGCTTGGTGTTCAATGTAACTCTTTACCATGGCTCAGACTTTGTTACTTGCAGTTACAGTTTCTCATTTTAGATTGTGCAAATTTTGCATTTGTTTTTACATGTTCTTTGTTCATGCTCTTTATCATTTTTCTGAGTTGGAAAGTTAGATTGCATCATAGTTTACTTTATACATATTTGTATTCTTCAGTGGTGAAGTATATTGCAAAGCAGCTCAGCCATGTGAGAAGACTTTTGGCACTTTTTCGTTTTTCGTTTTCTGAGTTGGAAAGTTAGATTGCATTCAAAATGTACAGAAATACTTAATTTTGTTAAAGCTTTTTATAAAAAATGCTTCTGACCAGAGCTTTGTTTCCTTGTCATTAATGTTGAACACCACCAGAGGGGCTCTCACCTGAAAGGTCTCTGCTTCATGTGTCTTCAGCAGAAGATCTAGACTTTGATTGCTATATTTTCAGTTAATATTGACCTTACTGAGCTTTAGCCATATCCACTGCCTATCATAAAAAATGTTAAGTACAGTGAACCTTTCTAAAATATACAGTAGTAAAGAGACAAACCCACCAGCATTATAGTAGCCAAATTCTTGTTTGTGGGCTGTATATATAAAATTGACTTGAAAAAGTTGCTGATTTTAGAGTACTGGCACCTTTTTCATTCCAATTCAAGCACTGCTTATTATATGTTATAATTTGGATTCCTAAAGCTTTTAGTCTACTAACCCATCATGCAAGGGTGGTTTTCACTATAAGTAAAGGTTTTTTTTTAGGTGGACATTATAATTTACATGTTTTTACTATGTTCCATCTGAATTTACTTTAAAATAAAAACATCTATATTGATTCTGACACTTCTACATCCAACTCACAGATGTAACCTTGCTTTGAGAAAAATAATTATTAATTTACCCCTTTTAGAAGTGAAGATATATAATTTGTTGTGTTAGTGGCATTTTCGAGCCTGAAACCTGAAAAACAGGCTCAGGGCTTAACTGGTTAAGAAAAACCACCCAACTCAGTAAACACTGTGAAACTGTATTTGATAGTTTTACAGTTGCAAGGGTAATGTTCATAATTTGCCTTTTGGTTTACCATATTGTTGTACGATCAAAACATATAAGAATTTTAGAAACATATGGCATAAGATAAAAATTCTTAATAAACACCGTCAATTACATGAACTGTGTTAGTTGGTCATTTAAAATCCCTTTCACTTTTGTAAAAGATGGTCCAGTGTTTCTTATGTTAATTAAGATATCAAAGGAAGCGTTGCAGCTCCTTTCCTGTCATCAAGAGAATTTAAATGGCTCTTATCATGGCTGCCACTTACTTCCTAATCTTTTCACTCCGTTAGGAACCTTCCTGAAAGAAAAACACTAATCCACTGAGTCCCCTGACAGGAAATAATCAGACTATATCTAAATGTTTCACTGTATGGCCTGCAGGTGTCACATGTGTTCTCCGGCTATGGACCAGGGGTGAGATATGTCCACTTCCAGCACCGCCTGAAGAGCCAGTTTATGATGGAATTCTACACCACGCTGTTCACCGGCAGCTCGGTGATGGTCAGACCAACCAAAACCAGCTCCTAGGCTGACTCTTCTGAAACTGTAAAGACTTAGTTGTTCGAATATTCCATGTCATCATCTATAAAGTAACAACACATACACATATTGTCTTTTACAAAAGTGATAATATTTTTGATTTTGATGTGCTTACATATTACAGAGTTTGCAATAATTAATAATGGATTGTGTGTAATAATTTTGCAAATGTATGTGTATTTAGTTCAATTGTTTTATTTTGCATTCCCTTGCATTTCCAAAATAAAAGGCAAATGGAATTAAGTTTTTTTTTTTTTAGGACACCATACACTGTTGTGTGTAATAAAAAAACACATTTTTAACCTTACAGTTCATTTCATTTTTAACACTGAAACCTGTCTCTTAAAAATGATTGAAAAAGTCTAACTATATAAACCCTCTCTATGCACTCTCACTAACGTATTTTGTCGAAGGAAATTGGTGGGTTCTGTGTACATAATACATGACAGACTCACAGTTCATGTTACTGCGGCCTGAATTACCTAAGACTTGTGAATCAAGAGATATAGAGACTGGCCTTTGTCAAGGAATAAGACCACTTAGTTAGTAAAACATTAATAAGAGGTAGTTTAAGTAAACTCACTCTTTAAAAACTCATTGTATTTGACCAGGCTACAAGAAAATGTAGTCTATTGCAGGTTCCATGTATTTTATTTTTTGAAATTTCAGAAAGATTCTGGCATTAACATTATACTAATGTTGTACTTTTATTCAGTGTCAATTAGCCTTAAGAAATAATTTGACAAATGCCCTAATGAATTAGCTATACACCATTGATAGAACAACGTTTGGGTTCCAGATTGTGAAAACTCCATTTGACAGCATTATATTTAGCATTTAATAATGAATCACAAACTTTCATTGGGCAACCACACAATTGTTCATATATCATGGCTCTACAAATACAGCAAACACATACTCAAAATGTAAAATACTTAAATATTCAAAGCATTACCTAATGATATGGATTAACCATTCGTAAAGATGTGAGTTACAACTTTAACTCTTTATGAAGCCTGTCTTCATGAAAGTGGCACTTACAAACAAAACAAGTTTTAATATTGATAATGTGATTTCCAACAAATCTAACACTGAACTACCGTTAGGTCGTAATAACCTAGTGGACGAATATCCTGATATTTGGCAATATATATCAAACTTGTTTGATCCTACTAACCCTTCTTTTAAAATTCAAACATATTTTACACATTCAGGAAATAACATCTCAGGCCTCTCAGTGTAGCGTGGTCAAATACGGCCAAACTGTAAACCATGCTGCACAGCAGGGTAGAGTGAGTGAGCAGCTAAATGCAGTTTTGCAGTTGCGCACTTTCAAATGCGTGTGATGCCTTCAGGTGCTCCCAAAACCAACTCGGACAAGATGTTCATGAATAAATAATAGGCCTATCATAAACCATAAATAGCCCTACAGTACCTCACTGCTGGAACCAAAACTAGATGTTTGACCCTTAATTGTTACAACATTTTCAACCAACACACATTACAGTTTTTTTTCCGGGTAATAAACGTGTAACTCAGCGACAACTAGCCGCTTCTCAACTTAATTATGTCCAAACTAGAAACTTCGGAGTAGACATTGAACGCAGCACATCATCACCCCGCGTGGGCTCGCAGCATCATCTCCGTTAGTTAACGGGAAAGTTCATTCTGTGAGTTCAGCTGTGTGTCGGACCGGGATAGTTTTACCGGGCGTGCGTTTCCAGACTTCCAGAAGCAATGCCAAGATTTGGTGGAGCTGTGCCATAAAGCCGAAGGTAAGAGACGGAGGGCCGGGGAGAGAGGAGCAGGTGCGGCGGGAGAACGGGCGTTTAGGGAGACTGCTAAAAAAGCTCCACCCTCAGGAGCTATCTGTAGTTTTGATTAATAGCAGTCCGATATCAAATACTGTATGTACATACATGGTCCCCACAACTCTATATCCTATGGACTTAACTACAGACTTCAAATACTAGACTATTATCTGTGGCTTCTCAGAGTTATTAACGTTTTTTACGAAGTTACATTTGGACAAAGAAGGACCCTTTCACTTTTACCACATTACATGACACTAGCTGAGAGTAGCTTTTATCCAAAGCAAAATTGCAATTAACCATGAGAATACAAACTAAGAACAGCAACACTTATAATACATTATCTCAATAAATATGGTGGGAAGTTTCACCAAAGAAATTCACATTTTTATATTATTATAATCAAGTTTATGAAATACTGTGTATACAAATACAAGGAATTTGCTTTTGTGTACAATGGTTCATACATAAACACAGTAAGAGGTACCGCGTTGTGAAAAAGGAGCAAATATAGAACTATTATTTAAACTATTTTACAATAAATTAAATTAAATGAAGTGCTTACAAGACAACAAGAATATTTGTCAATTTACTCTAAAAAGGAAATATGTGCAGTATTTAAAATGTAAAGTGAAAGAGCAGTGCAGTTATAGTAGAGGTGGTATTGTGCAGAAATGTAAAAAGTATATAGAGAAAGGTTAAATAGCAGTGTTACTGGCAGAGCTAATTGAAACACCTTATGGTAAAAATAAATGTGCACCAAAATCTTCACCATATAGTAATATATGTAATGTTCTAATAGTATGGTAATTTGTTTTCATGTCTACATCCACAACTGGAATAAGTAACATGTGGATCAGCACTGGAAACTGTACTAGTTATTCATCATGTGACATTTTGTTGATAACTAACCTTATTTCTGTCCTGTTTGGTTGTTCTGATAAATAGCATCAGCTTATCTGGTTTGAGGAAGCATTTTAAACTGGATAAGGTGAATTGATACTGCTTAGAAAAACCCATTGATTTTATTCTGAAAAATCACCTTGTTTTCTCCCTGAAATTTGTTGATAAGGTTGAACTTTAACTGACATTTAACTGACATGAAGCATCCTTAATTTAGCTGATTGGTTGGCTCATACAGTTTCCCACTTGCCCCCCTCTTGTGCTCATGTCATCCGAGGTTGCCGCTGCCAACAGGCGTTTTAGGAGATGCTGATGTGTGGGACAGGAGGCGATGACTGCTGATACACTCCCAGTGCCAACCCTTTACATTTCATTACGCACATGATATCATTTTCAGATAAGCATCCTAAGGCACTATGATCACTCTGTTGGTTTTGCTGTCTTTCGCTCATGCAGGATTTTGTGGCATACGCTCTTCTTTTGATAGGTCACTTATATTTACACATGTGGTGCTTAGGAATGAATAAGAATGAACACTACGGAACAGTTACCTAACACACATGAGTCAACAGAATAAGGGCAAAACAAAAGCCTGGATTTGACAAAGAATAAGGAGAGTCATTGTCCTCTAACACAGAACTTATTTGAGTGCTTTTATCATTGTAAGATAAAAAGATGGCACAGTTGACATTGGACATATGAGTCCTTGGGATGTAGATGAAATGGGAATTTCTTCGAAATACTTTGACATATAACCAAATCGATTAAGCAAGAAAATAATCTGCAGATTTATCCACAATATGAAGAATTGCTATTTGCAGTATCTGATACTTAGGACAGGCTTGTCCTGGTAGTTTCTCAGTACAAGGAAGACAATATGTTTAGAGGCTAAATCCAAGTGGTCCACCACTGGAGCTCACTGACACTTATCCTGTAATGCAACCCCCCCTCCCACGTATGTGTCGGCTCAAGTAAACCAATGCTGCAGCACAGGCCCGGCTCCAGGATGAAATGACTGAGGGGGCTGTTAAAAAATCCGAGGGGGCGATTTTTTTTCACAACAACGAAAAATACTGGCAATGTAATGATTTGACACACCAAGCTTTTTTCCTTCTCACTGTTCTACAATCTCTTTGCTTCTTTATTTTTATTCCGGATTTACCCCTCTCGTTCTGTTGTTTTCCTCTGATCTTTAATAACAGATAGTACAGTACATTATCAGATGGCTGCATTTTGGTTAACAGACTAACATTGATTTCCTCAATTTATAAATTGACAGGCTCTGTAATTATACAATAACCTTTTCTCCTCTATCCCTTAACTCGTCTTTCTATACAGATTTACTTACTTACTTACTATCTACTCTAGTCAGGTCAGGATTAAAGAAACATTAATCTGGTTGATTTTTTATTTTCAGGATTGAATGTTCAAATCAAGGCCTAAAACCTGACATTTCATAAGAAAGTGACTAATATATAATCCGAATGTAATATTGGATCAAATACTACACCAAATGGACAGACACAGATTAAAAATAAAAATAAAGTCCCCTGGTTTGTCTAACTGCCATGAGAAAAATCGAATCAATGTTCCAAAATCCGTCACTAGATGTACAACCGTATTGGATTACATCATGTATTTTTTAGCTGCCCGGATTATAACAGACAAAGACTCATTCTGAAAACTGCACTGGAACAACATAACATCAAGGACATGGATTTCAAGTCAATATACGAAAGTAAATCAAGAAATGAAGTAAACAAGCTGATCTTCAAGTTCCTCAAAAACACTGGTCTGAGGGCAAGGATTTAATATAAACATTTGATAAATCAATAGTAGGTGGCGATATATGCTCCAAGTGGAAGCGATTCGCCATTAAAGAAAATAGAAGAAGAAGAAGAAGAAGAAGTAGTAGAAGAAGAAGAAATACGCTAACGCTACAAACAGGCACTGTTGTTACTCTGTTTTTACTGACATATAACATTTGATTTCCCCTTGCTCTATTTTTTTAACGCACGTTCAAAAACGGGAACATTTTCGGGAGTCTCAACCGGGTACCAGCCACCGAAAACGGGGACTCTGCCCGGAATACGGGGACGTTTTGGTCACCCATCCGACTGTGTTTACAGCTAGCATACATGCTAACATAAGACTACAAGCCCCCTTGGGGTTGAGGCTTTTTTACACGTTGCTTGACTGCCTGCCCACATATCTGATCCACACATAGTAACGTGTATTGGGGAAAATAATTATTTAAAGTTATTTAATAATTGTGACATTTAGTGTACTTTTTGATGGATGAATGATGCTCAAAGTGAGGGGGCAAATAATACAACTGAGGAGGCAATGCCCCCTTTTGCCCCCTCGTGGCACCGGGCCCGCTGCAGCATCGAAATGCGCGCCATTACAGGTGCCACAGGACAAAGAGCCATACTACACCTCACATTTCGCTCACATTTCATCTACGTTCATTTAGTCCAACTGTACAGCGCATCAGACTCCTAGTGAAACCTTTAAGGAAGTCAAAACCTATGGATGAATTACTGTTACTCATTTGGTCATAGCTTCATTATGCTACTATAATGAAACAAAAACAATAGTATCAGATATAATGTAGTTATATTTCACAACTATCAGTCACTACATTGTTTCATTTCTGGTTGGATTACTTTGTGTAACAATCGTATACCGTGAGGCCAAAGCAATTATTTACCAGCCGCCCTGTGAGTCTGTCTGTGTGTGTGTGTGTGTGTGTGTGTGTGTGTGTGTGTGTGTGTGTGTGTGTGTGTGTGTGTGTGTGTGTGTGTGTGTGTGTGTGTGTGTGTGTGTGTGTGTGTGTGTGTGTGTGTGTTTTGCATATGAGCGAGGAGCCCGTGGGGTTCTGTTATGTTTTCATTGACTCCCTCCCTATTGTGTGTTCAGGCCAGCCGGCTGCCTCTGCACATTTTGTTAACATGTGTTGGTCTAAACTTGATTGTCATGGTGGTGAAGAATAAAAGGCGCCCCAAAAATGTTTCAAACTGAAATATTAGTTTGTGAGTATAAAGCACAGTCTAGACTTGCTCTATACGAAAAGGATCATGAGACGCTTTATAAATAAAAATGTACTTGACCTGTTTTTTTTTACCTTAGCTGTAATGTACCATATATGTGAGTGTTTGGGGCGTGATGACACCTAGTAAAGAACATTGTAAGAAATATGTTACATAGACTGGGTAATAAGTAATGATTTTCAAACTTAATGAGTCACGTTAGAAAAATAATTCCATTTCAAAGATTGCTCAAGGGGGTCAAGCAATGAAAGTTGGGCAATAGAGTGGCGCAGTAATTACGTATTTTTGTAAACAGTCCCCAAAGTTAGAATCGCAAGGGCTCCCATCTACAAAAAGCAATGGGATTTTTCCATTAGAGTTCGGAAAGTATTTCAGAAAATAAAATATATGACTAACAGACGTTTATGATACTTACAGGTTTTGTTCGGTATAATAGAGTGGTACAGGGATGACATATTTTTGTAGGCCGACCCGGAAATAAACTGCGCATGGGGCTCCATAGGATTTTGGAAAAGAGCTCGAAATAAGGTCTGTGGAAAACGAACTTGTTTGATGAATGCACGTTTTGTTCAGCCAGATAATATCCACATGTCTACCCAACTTTTATAATTTTCTAATCATAAATCTAATCGCCAGAATCAAAATGCTAACGTTATGCTATAAACGACCTACAGCCGAGTACAGCAGGGTCGCACAACTTCAACGTCACGCCAACTTAAGATCCATATTCACAAATACAGATTCAGAATTTTACAAGTTGAAGTGTTTATTTTAACTGTTTGCAAGCGCGCAGGTTTGCTTTCAAGCAGAACAGGGAAAACAAACTTAGCGGGAGTGTTTACGTGTTCGGCGTAATGACGTACAACGTCCTTCACAACTTCTGTAGTCCTATTCAGCCACTTGTTAACAACCATCGTTTTTCAGACACGCAAACTCTTCAAGAATCACCAGTGGGGTCACTGCTGATGTATTTAATGTCGTAGAACAAAACGTTATCCGTCTCTTAAATTTTTGTCAAACACAGACCTTATTTCCAGCTATTTTCCAAAATCCTTTGGAGAAATCCCGTTGACTCTGAGACGAAGGAACCTGTAGTGTTAAAATGCTGACTCACTTCTGGGTTTTTGGACTCGTCACTGCACCACTCTATAATCTCCACATATTAACACCACATTGTGATTTTTGAAGTGTACGTGCAGTTGCCAAAAGTATAAAAGCTAACGTTAGGCTCTATAAGAACTACATTACAGTCGCATGGCCGTACATCAACATGTGTCCCCTCTGTGTAAAGAGATTCTGAAAGTTTCAGGAAAAAAGATTTGCTCACTTTTTGTTAGGGATGCTCCGATCGCCAATTTCGGGGCCGATCGCCGGAATCAGTATCGGCCGATACCGATCGAGTGGGCGGGGCCTAAATGGAAGATTTAAACATCACTTTACATCTTCCATTTAAAGTGATGTTTAAAACTCAGTTAATGGGGCTCATTCACTGGAGCTTCCACAAACAACAATCAACTTAATTATTACATTCAAATGATGTACATTATTCAAGTTTACATTAACTGATAATAACACGGGAGAAATTAGCGGAAGCGCTTTCTTTTCCTCTCTCCCTCTCCCTCTCCCTCCCCCTCCCTCTGCCTCTCCCTCTCCCTCTCCCTCTCCCTCCCCCTCCCTCTGCCTCTCCCTCTCCCTCTCCCTCTCCTGACAGCCTGTCAGTATCTCATGCAGCTCACTGATCCAGTAATGAGTGACCCGACAGTGAAGAATAAATACATGTATAACTAGTTTAGCTTGTTCCAGAGATAGATAAAATAGCTAAGTGTGTTAGGTCTAACTCTTGTGTGTTTTGCTCCGCTCACCGGTCCGTCACAGCGGGCGGAGCTGCAGGACTTCTGCTTCACACACATTGCATAGCGCTATTTTACTGTCTTTTTCGGACACCTTAAAATAATGCCAGACCGGTGAAGCCATTTTGGCGAGCTTGTTTTGCCGCACACAGAGAAAAGTGTCATGTATTTTACGTCATAATAATAATAATAATATATTAATTTTATATAGCGCTTTTCTGGACCCAAAGACGCTTTACATTTGGGAGGGGGGGTATACAAACAAAACAAAAAAACAGAGACAAAGCCAAAAAGAAACAAAACACAACAGAAAAGCAGTCAGGAGGAAGTTGATTAAGAGGGGGGGGGCTCTCGCGATCGGCATGTTTAGAGAGCACCGATCGATCGGTAGAGAGTGAGTATCGGCCGATCTCGATCGGTGACCGATTGATCGGAGCATCCCTACTTTTTGTCCTGATCCATTTATATAAAAATCTGTCTGAAAATGAGCTGATCAGATTTTGGCCACTTTATGACGTCATAACGATTTGTTGGCTCGTGCAACCATTAACCAATCACCAACCAAGGTAACCCCCCCCCCCCCCACCTTATCACCTGAATCTCCTCCTAGAGCACCATTGTGTTATTTTTAACCAAATATCTCTCAGAGGGGCATGGGGAGGGGCCCCTTATTTTCATCTAAAGGCCCTGACACACCAAGCAGTCACCAGAGAACTCGCTGACACCGACACCGACTGTTGCGTCGCCGTGTTCTCCTGCGTCTTGGCCATGTGTCGCACTGGAACACACCGCAAAGACTTCAGCCGAGCACGTACAAACTGCGCATGCGTGAGTGGCAATAACTCTCCTTACCAGCAGGTGGCGGTAGTGTGTATTCGTCATTCAAAAGAGGCAACAACCGGAAGACAGAGAAGAAGAACAGACTACGTGATATAAACAAACAACAAATAGCGTGTGCGTTCCATTTTCACTCTCGTCCATCGAAAACATGTTTTGTGCGGTACTGGAGCTATCAGCCATTGGAGTGTTGCTTGTGGAAGACATTCTAAAGCAACCGTTTCGCTTCTCATGCACTGATTCGCTAGCTGAACAGCCAATCAGAGTGATGTATTTGTCCGACTGCCTGTGGCCGACGCACGGCCGATTCAACATGTTGAATCGGCCGTGCGTCGGCCATGAAAGGCAAATATGGCGTGTCACGGCCGACGGTGCGGGACACACCAAATTGAGTTTGGGCGACAGGGCACGCTTCGTCGTCCGACTAACGAAAACGGCCGATTTCGGCCTGGTGTGTCAGGGCCTAAAGTAACAGACAGAGAATCAGCACTTTGAAAACAGGGCTGAAACAGAGGGGATTATGGGATGCTGCAATGATCTGTTTGGTATTTCAGCCAAACACTTCAGAGACATGTTTTGTATATATCTGAGACCTATTATAAAGTCATGAAAAACAGTACAATAGGGGACCTTTAAAACACATAAAAAGCTTCAGACATTCACGAGTGGGTTATCTACTTTATGTTGTAGAACTAAACGTAAAAATCTTGTTGTGTACATACAGATTTTTTTAGGCATTTAACTTCAAAACACTTACAAAAAACTGTTGACTTAAAATGCTAACTCATTCCCTCGTTTCAGGACTTATTCCTGCACCACTCAATAGAGCAGTTCCCTCAAAGTGCGAGCAGCAGTGTTGTTCCACTTTTTTACAACACACTACATTGTCATATATCCCTCCTCACAGCCTGCACTATGTATTTTATGTTCTGTGTGTTATTGGTGTTTCTCACAGTATCCTGAATATTGCATAACTAGTGTCCTTGTCTGTGAGTTCATGCTGAAGCTGAGTACGGATTATTTACCCCTTCTAAGGTGACAGGCTGCCAGTGGCTGGGCACAGTGTCTCAGGTAATGGAAACCTCAGGAGCTGCTGTCTGCTGGCTGTCAGTTGTTTGTCTCCTGAAGCCTTTCTGTCCAGCTCACCTCGGCCCCCTGCAGCCTCTCTGTCCCCCCACTTCTTCCTTTACAGTGAGTGAGCCCGCCTGAGGCACACATGGAGAAATCTTAGGAAAAGGAAGTGTTAGGTTTTTCAGCAGGGGCAGAATGACTCGAAGGGGAGAAACGAGAGCCCAGAATGGGTTAGGGATGTCAAATGGATTATTTACCCCTAAATGAAAGTGATAACAGAAGAATTACCCCGATATCTCTAGTGGATTGTTCTTAAATCTCATGGTATGTAATTGAATCTACAATCACTCTTATATATATAATATAATCCCGTGAGATAATGTAATATTATGTTATATCTTTATTTAGTGAGATACATAGAGATGCAATCAAATGCAATATATGATTAAACGTCCAAGAATAATAAAAACAGGCTTATTTAAATAGCATAAACATAAAAAAAGGTATGAGAATACACACTCACACCCAGTCTGTTGGTTGCTTCTGGATTGCCTGTTGCATCTGGATCATGAATTGTTGCGCCCTCATTTTAAAAATCTTTATTGTTGTTGTTGGCACCTGCATGCTATTTGACATATTCCTGGATCCATCTTTTTCATATACCTCACATATTTTTGTCATATGAATTGTCTATGTTTTTATTTTTGTTATTTTTAATTTCTTTAACAAGAAGCCCGCTGCGACAAATTCTCCTTTTCTGGTATTCGGCTATATATAAAACTTGATTGATTGACATCTAAAAACGATATACTTCATTATATTAGTTGGTATTGAGTTTTTCAGTACACATTTATAATGAATCCTGTAGTTTGCAGTGGTGATGATTGCATTTTTGTTTTGGCCTATTGGAGACTGTAGGCGCAAAAACCAGACAGAAAACACACAGTTTCCCACAAGTTTTAAAAAGTAAAGTCATCATTGAAAATTCACCACATGAACAGGAACTGTACATGAACCAGAGAAACGGAGCTGAACCGTGGTGACTGAAAGTAGATCACTGTACCTGAGGAACTGTGCCGTAAACTAAGCCTCGTGCTCAGCCAAGCTTGCACTATTGCAGTCCAGATTGATGGTAATAAATAATTTCTTATTATTAATTAAATACACTGGTACTGATTGGAACAGTGTAGTTCATTAATGCGACTTCACTCATGGCAGAGTTATGGTAAAGCTCGTTGAGAGTGTAACCTGGTTCAAAGGTAACATTTTGAAAAGTTCACTACATGGAATTTAGAGCATATTTATAATTAATAAAATGCCTCTATAGGGCTGTCCCGAATACCATTGTTCGGGCTCCGGATATTCAGTAGTAATCAGCAGCGAATATTCGAGGCTGATAACTATTATTATGGAAACAACGTGACGGAGATTAAGGGAGAAAAGTCATATCTACATATAAAGACGGAGAAAGTCAACAATAACGTGTATGGTTAAGTGTTAGCACGCCCCGAAGAGGCACAAGCTCTTACGTTGATATTGGAGATTTCAATAAATTCAATTTTTAAAAAACGAAAGAAAAAAAAAATCCGAATAACGAAATTGAAACCCGAATAGTACTCCAACGAACGAATATTCGGATATTCGGGTACAGCCAGTGGCGACTGGTCATTAGGGGCAGGTGGGGCACAGCCCCACCTAGTGTCAGCAGAAAGTATTAAAAATAATGATTACAACAAAATGCAAAAAAAAAAAAAATATATATATAAAATATATTTTAAGATCATGTTTAATCATCTGATTCGTCTGTATATTGCTGTTTTAATCTGTGTTCTTCTAATTAGTGTCTACAGTGTGTGCCTATTGAGCTGTTTAGAGCAAAACCCGATCCTGCCCCTCCCTCTCTCTGTCTAAGTGAAAGGTGACTGTAAAAACTACACTGCGCATGCTCAGAATATTTTCCTATTTAATGTGTGTGGCAAAAAAATAATGACCATAGGGGCAGTGAGCTGCCATCCCCACCATACGTCATCTCACATAATTCAGAGCTGATTGGCTGTAAGTACGAAAAGTGCCGCGAAAAGTGTGGTGTGTGAAGAGGAGACGAGAGAGCTGCAGTGACGCATCCTAAAACCAGGAAGTAAGCTGCGCATGGCTTCCCTCGACAAAAAAGCAATGAGATTTCTCCATGGGATTTTAGAAAATAGCTCCAAATAAGATCTGTGGGAAACAAACCTGTTAGATAAATGCACGTTTTGTTCAGCTGGATAATATCCACATGTCTATCCTACTTTTATAATTTTCGAATCATAAATCTATTGATTAGATTAGATTTATGATAGACTTTTGAAACTACAAGAACATAAGGAGGACTTTTACAAAAAAGTAATAGAGATTTTTGTCCAGAAGGATAGGCAAATGGACTTAATCTTCAAGTCAAGGTAAGACTGCAATTTTATTGAAAATGGGATCTTACTAAGAGAGAACAATTCAATATTTAAATGATACAATTACATTTTTTGGGTATCCTTCTGTTGAACTGTCTGTTTAAAATTAATTGAAGCATCAGACAAAAAAAGCTTTTGAAAATAATATTATATTTTGATTTAGGTCAAAATATAATATTTGTAAACCTGAAGAGTCAGTGCCAGTGCCTCAGCAGCCATGAACCTTACTGCAGAAGGCTAGACATCTAAGTTTTTTGTGCCCCACCGCTTTTGTACATATAAAAACGCCACTGGGTACAGCCCTATTATACAAAGCTCTCAACAAATGGCGACAGCTAGGCTTTTTGCTAGCAGCTAATGGTGCTAACAGAGGAAACAGTACTGAAAGAGCTAGTGCTTACCTGAGGGGAAACCGAAAGGTATCATCATTCCTTCTCCTATGACTATTTTAAATTGGACAATTCATTAAGTTCCTGGGATTATAGAGTTTCATTTTTCACAATAAATATTCTCTGTTTTTTATTCTTTCTATCTCTGACAGAAGGGAGACATTCTGACAATTCATAACCTGGATATCATTATAATCAACTCTAGCTTTTAGTTATTCTATCCAATGTTCTAAATAGCTTTCCTTTCATTTTGTTATAATGAGTTGTACTCTGATTGGTGTTTTGATGGCAGTCTTGCTCTGAGACCACTCACTGTTTCTGAGGGGGGGGGCAGTTAGCCTCAGCACCAGCTGACATAGGGGCTCTGTATACTGGGACCATCTCTTAACTTTGGAGGGCTTGCTTTTGGACATTTATTATAAATAGGGATCTGCCTAATTTTGCTATACATGCATCTGTTTTTTCTGTAAACGCGTCAAATATATCTGCAGCTTTCTGCATGTAAGCATTCTGTTGGATATTCGTGCCAGCAAATGAGCTATAATGAATGATAGACCCAGACAGCACCATGGGCCGGATGTCACAATTGGAGATGGAAATGATTAAATAGTCTCATACCTCCTGCTCCTGATGCTGTTATCCTTATTGTATAACTCACGCTTTGGTCAATTTGATGGTTACTTATGAAAAACTATTTCCTGCCAGGGCCCAGTTGTCACAGTACTTTTCTACTATGTCCAGCTGTTGTTGTAGTAGTTCCTTAGGAGACAATAAAATAACAAGGTTATTAACATAAAACAGACACTTCAACATTCTATTAAGAAAGATTAAGGCCAAGTGAAGCACATTGATCTTATTTATATATGCGTTCAATAAAGTTAGACTAAAATTTCAACACTGGCAAACACCTGTTCTTTTGGTGAATAATTCGATTTGTTAGTCTCCAATTTTAACAATTTCCCTCCTTGATCCTCTCTGTTTCTGGGGCCAAGTATCCAACAAGCATGCAGCTCTATCAATATGCCGTCATGTCTGAATGAAGCTATAATTAATATATCAGTGTTATTAAACCATGTCTGAGAAGAACTAATGCCGTAATGTAAATTACACCCTGGGAAATCCAACTGAGAAACCAACCAAAAGTGAATTATTACACTCACTCCTGTACCCAGTGACTAACATAACTTGTGTGTGTGACATGTTTTAAACTTGTATAAACATTTGCAGAGACGGTGCTCTTTGGATAAACACTTAGCAGTTAACTTGATGAGTCTTTAACAAACGCTGGTTCATACTGCATAAGGTGTCCAAGATGTAGGGAATGTGTGTACAACTCTCCAAATGTTGTATTGATTCATTTGAAAAGGCTAATACTTGTCCTCTACGGCTTCTTGTTGAAAGAGACATAACTAAAAAGGGGGAAACAATTTAAGAAAAGATGTGGCACAGTGTGGGGATTTGAAGTATATGTGACATAAGGTAATGTTAACACAATCCAACAAAAACGTGAGGAAGGAAAACAGAACAGTGTTTGTTTACAATGAAGATACCTTTAATGCCACATTAGTGGTTTGGCCCAGTCTGTGTCTGTGTGGCCCGCTGGATTATTTTACAGTCTGATTCATCAGGTTCATTGATCGGCCCAGAGCCGCAAGCCAACGCCTGCTTTACTTATTTAAGAGAAGGATCGCTTTCCTTCCTTATCTTTAACTGCAAAAAAAGCGTCTGTTTAACTGTCTTGATTTGTGTCTGACTGGAACAGACATTGCTGCGTCTTAATGAATGTGTTTGAATGCCAGCAGTGGATGGATGCCAGCAGAAGAGCCCTTTTTTCTTTGAAGCAGGTGTCTCAACTACACATTGAACCTTTAAAGGAAACAAAGGAGAGGCTAAGGCCTGGTTAGCCCTATCTGTCGCACCAGCAGAATTATTTAAAGCTTCAATAATCAATATTTTTTACAATGAATCAAAAAATAAACCACAGACAGTTATGTGGTTAAGCATTTATCATCTCATTGCCTTGGTTTGACGGCTGTTCTCATCAAGTAGCAGGCAGGTTTTTCAGTGAAATAGCCTAAATGATCCCTGACAAGCACCTTCACTTCCCAATTCACACACCTTACACCTTGACTCTTTAGGATATATAAGGTCAAAGGAGAAAAGGTTAAGACAACGCTGTGGACGGCAATTGAGTCACTCAGGTCCTGTGTACATTAACCTTTGTGTTTGTAGAGAGCTTCAGTAATACTACACTCTCTGAATTCTTGCATGGGGCCTTACTGGGTGATTGAGTCTTTAAGATTGAGTAGAAAACGCACACTTTGATTGGCCGCCTGTGAAATTGATACATGGTATGTCATTGGTTTACCTGTGCATAGAGCTTACATCCTGGAAAGGTGATCTTTGTCAGTGTTAATGTTAAAGCCAAGTTCTTCCTGTGGGTGATGGGTTGCTGATGGAACGGTTGTGTGAATGTGTGACACATTTCAGGTCTGTGTTTCTGATCGAGCTGTCAATTTGGATCTATTTCCTAAACCTTTTTTCACACACAAATAATGCTTAGGTTACATCTTATTTCAAATGTAACCAAAGCTGAAAGAAGGTGGATTAAATCACAAGGGTTGTACGTGAACATTTAGAAGTAGCCACTTGTTTTCTATGTTTAAAATACTTTGATAATATTGATCCGAAGTTCTTTTAAGAATTCTTATTTTACTATCTATTTGGGAAATTATTCTTGTTTACGTTTTGTAGATAATCAGATTCAGTACGTTCAATGACAAAGCAGACAGATATTGCATCACCTTGTGTCATGTTTACAATGCACATCATTAACATTAGGTCTGTCAGTTCAAGATATAACCAAGTTAGTCAATGAAAGATGTGCACTAGGCCAAAATGACTCAACTTTCAGGTTTAATATTACCCCAGTATTCTCTGGCCCAAGTCCCCAGGAAGTGAGTAAAACACCGATGTGCGTGCTCTATGGGCCCAGATACGAGTTATAGAGGCAGGCCATTTTGGCTTCATGCACCCCTAAGAAACTTTCATACGTAGGAATGAACGGGGCCCCGCCCCCAACGCTGTGTCCAGTTCTCCTTATACATCAATGCTCTGAACCTTCAGGTCATCTTCTGCACCCAGTGGGCCAATAGGCCTTCTTAAGCCCCGCCTCCCATCCACTTTGCACTTCAGTTCTTGGCCTACTTAGATAAAATAGAGAAGTGAAAATTCTGAATTTGGCTACCAGCACATTTTACAACTATTAGGATATCATTATATAAATAATGGCTATTTAAGTGTCACTCTGGAAGGCTGTATTACCTAAAACAAAAAAACATACACTGATTTACAGACGTGTCTTTTCTAATGTCAGACAGTCAATAGGAAACATTTAGTTTTCTGCCCTATGGCATCATGTGACTGACACAGAAGTTGTTAATCCATGGTTTGGCCCCTACGAAAAGTTGCAAAAAAAACCTGCCCCTTTAAATAAACAAAAAACAGAACAATAAACTGCTCTCTGAAAAGAACAGAGCCCATAACTTTCAATGAGCCGTAATTCACATCACTACTTTAAAGCGAATGATTGTAAGTCACTGTGTGTCACAAATATTCTTGTACGTTAAACATCAGAAGTAAATGTATTTCCTATTTATTTATGCTTGATCAAATAATCATTGTTTCACCCTAACACCTGAGTTTTTGGCTTGTGAAAAGCAGCATCCTGACACTAACCGACTTTCAGGGTACAGGAAATATTAAACTGTAAAAGGTGCTAACTCCCCTTTTTGTGGCAGTCCTATCAGTGTAAGATGACCCCAGGCAATCACTTATCAGTGGTGGTGAGAGATGTGGAAGTGTCAGATGCAGAAAGAGGAGAGAAGCTGTCCACTGTTCCAGTGTGCTGAGAGGACAAGGAGACATGTCAACAACCCTCAACCCCCTTCTACCACGCATCAGAAAGGCTGTTCTTCATGTCCTTTACCACCCTCAACTTTATACATGAACATGGTTGACTTTGAATGGGTTTTTAACATATTTGGAACCTCTAGCCATAATAGTTAGACTTTTAAATGTCCAGTGAAAATTGTTCCTTGAGAAAAATCTAAACATATTTACTTGAAACTTGGCAGAGGAAAGCTCTGATCTGTTCATTTCATCTCTTATGGGAAAGACTTAAGAAGTCCTCCCTTCCGGCTGATAAATCCAATTTGTTCCTCTTCAGAAAGATGTTGTGCTGCCTGTAGGTAACATGAAAGGAAGAGATATGCTGCTATATTTAGGTGGATGCATCAATCAATAATTCATCCAGCTCTTCCAGCACTGGCTCCTTGATTATCTAGCAGTTACAGTATGTATTGCCTCAGCTTCTTACTACAGGTTATCCATGAAAAATTGCACCTCTTAATATACATAACAAATCTGCTTCTGGAACTTTCACATCACACTCGTGACAAATAGCAAATAGTACAGGATGTTCACAGAGATGATTTCCTGCAGCCCAGGTTGTACGACCAAAAGAACCACAACAAAAACCCGGTGCTCAAGCCACACGCAACAACAATCATATATATATATATATATATATCTTTTGAGCATATAATAATTGATTTATTAGGAATAGGTATAACTATTATTATCTCCCTGCTTGGTCGAACATCACTCTTGTGCACTAATGTTATCCAAATATGACCATTGAGGAAGTTATTTTTGGTGAGCCCCCCCCCCCCCCCCCCCCCCCCCCCAGCACCCACTGGTGTAAGGTGGCCCTCTGTCTGAGGTCGTGGTAACCATAGCAGGCCTTGGAAAGTGAAATGCGATGCGGCGGAGTTTCTGAATCACAACTCCATAATGAGCTGGCAGAGCCCGAGCAGCATCAAAGATGCAGCACCCCAGTATCTGTTTCAACTCACGCTGCACAATAGTGCAGTGTCACCTGTACAGTATGAGGGGGGGGTGGGGGGCAGTATCCACACAGATAGACTGAAAGCTTTCAATGACCTGCTGTACTCACACCCAAACATCCTCACGGTGCCGGCTGCAGCTGAACACGCGTCTGCTTTGTTGATGTCTGCTCTGACATTATGCAGCCTACCTTCAATCCAATACTCACATACAACTCAAATAACTCATTTTTCAAGTCAGATAATAAGTAATACATTTTAGCATCAACACTTATTGTGTTCAGATAATATAAACACATGTATTGCCTTGCCTGTGGTTGATATTTAACTGCTTTTGCAATATCAAGTAGTATATCACAGTTAAAGAGTATATTAAACAGGAAGACGTTGCTAGAAGTAAACATCATGACTCAATTAGCTATGGGAATGCTTATGTAACTCACCAGTGATGGTTGTTGAGCAGGACAATGACAATGAATCTTAATTTTCAATTCATTTCAAACCTTTATTTAACGAGATTGGTCCCATTGAGATCATAGATCTCTTTTTCAAGGGAGACCTGCAGCATATAGGTTCCACATGAAACATAAAACAATAAAGGACATCATACATTATATTTACAGGTTACATTTACATAGTTATAGACAGGGGTGCACATAACTTTTTTGCCCTGGTTCTCAAAGGAGCACCTGGAGATGTTGCTTGGTGCTCATCCTTAAAATGAAATAAACCGTAACTTTTGAGGGGGTCTTGACTTTATTTGCCAGACACACGGCACTGAACACACGTGCAGAGGTGAACACAGAACACATGCAGAGGTGAACACAAGACAACATTAGCACGACCAGTAATCCTACAAGCTGTCATCACTACCCTCCTGACTGTTCTCCTCACTGTCTTCCTCTCTGTCAGACATGGTAGCTGATGATGTAGGCCTACTTCTTTCTCTCTGGTTGAGTCTGTGATTAGCTGCTTGCATCCACAAGTCAACAGCTGGGTTTAGGTCGAAAGTCTCTGTTGTCATCTTAGACAAGTGGATGTAATCAAATAAGTATGTGAACATAACCAATAACCTACCATAGCCAATAAGAAATGAATGTAACTTATTTTATTTGTGTTGTTCATTCATATCTTATTTTACCTTAAAGGGAGGCAATGCTCATGACATGCATTTTTAAATAATTATCATCCGAACAGACCAGTCTCTGCCAGTCTTTTTTTTTTTTTTAATCCGATGAGGTGATTTTAAGCTGATTAATTACCGAAATAACATCAACCCTGTGGGCGGCACCATTTTGACGAGTCACATGACTTATTTTACCGGAAGTGACGTGAACTATGCGTTTGGTGTCGAGGACAAATTGACGTATGTGCTTTGTTCATGTTGTTTACTCTAGTTACTCTCACAATTCTATTGAAATATGCCTCATTGTATCGCGAAACATTGCCACAATTCGGATAGGAACAATCCACGGAATGCTCGGTTCCATCTATTGCCAACGGGTAAGCGTAGGAAGTACGTTCGGAGGCAGTGGCTAGCGAAATGTGCTCGGCACGAACCGAAAGATCCACAGACGCATGTATGCAGCGAACATTTCAAGTTTCCGGACGACTACTCTGAGAGTATGATGAAACATAAAATGGGATTTATTAATCAACCATTACTTAATGGGGATGCAGTGCACTGCCAATGCCAGCCAGCGTAAGCACATTATGCAGCAGACTTTACTTATTGTTTACTACATAAGGAAGCAGGAATTGCAGGACCCAGAGCGCACGGAGCACAGAGCGGACAGCAGATAACGGAATTGCAGTTTTATTGCTTATAGATTATCAGAACATTTCAAAGGGGACACAGTCACATTGGATATTAACCTATGGATTAACTACATCATCATTTGTATCGTTGTAATGCCATTGAAGACCAGTTTAGACCAGGCAAAGATGAAGGTAAGCCATGTTAGCCTAGCGCATGTTAGTACCTAGCGCCACTTGTTTTGATGTACGTTTTTGTTGATAACGTCGCGAGTTTGTATCTTTCAGTGTTGAGGTGAGCACCGTTAGATTCTGTGTCTTTACGATCATAAACGATGTGTTGGATGTGCAGCTAGGATAAGTAATAAGGGAGCTAGGAGTGATTTTCGGTGCAGTAATAGGTTAGCATTTTTCGCTCAGGGCTAATTCAGAGGCTCACTGTTAGCATTGTGTGTGTTTTTTGAAGAAAAAAATGAAAAAGATCAGTTAAATTAGTTTTTTTCCCGTTATATGGATATAAAATATTCATAGTTTATTAAATATTAAGGTTCCTTAGACGTTGTTTCCTGCAAATGACGCGATTTCGGCCCCGGAACCGGGTCCGTGGGGCCTAAGAGGATAACAGAGTATGTTTTTTTATTTTTTTTACAGTTGTATTTGGATGGAATGAATACCTATAGTGATAATTCAAAGTAAGTCCGCCTGGACTTTATTTTTTTAAACTTCTTCCTCGGCTGACGAGTCCGAACTCAAATACTCCGCCATGTTTTCGTCGAATGAGCTGTTTGTGTGTTTACAAAGTGAACGCATAGATGACGTCATAACCTAGTTTTTCGGATCATGTGACTACTGAAAATGGCCAAAATGGCAGCTGCCTGACGGAATATACAGGTTTTGATAAAAAAGAGCTATAAAATCATTATTTACCGGGGAATATCGCTGATTTCTTCAGGGTATGGTTTAAACATAATGTTTCACTAAATACTGAAGTTTTGATTAACTATCTAATGACTGGAGCCTTCCTTTAACATTTATTTATGTATGCATTTTTTTTATCTCTCCAGTTTTATTCTTTCACACACACATACGGGTATTGGGCCGAGGGCGACACGTACTTCCGGTATCCGCCATTTCATGCGAGGTGCAAGCAGAATATCATAGTCTATTGCCTTAATCAATATCTAGTCAACTCTAAAATACCACATATATGCAATGGCATGATAATATTATTGTGACAAGTGGGGTATTCACCTGGTGTTTCCAGAAATTAGACGTAGATGCAGCCAAAATCGACGAAGGCCACTTTCGAGGGTCGTTTTTCCATACATCTGCAGGCAGTCTGTAAGGGCAATCCGACAACCCACACAGCTCTAGTTTACGCTGGTAACGACCTAGAGCACACCCCTCAAGTCCAGAGATGTAATCCGAAGACATGCAGCGATTTCTTCGGTCGTTAATTCAGAAAAAAAACCTAGTGCGCTCTGCCTGGCTACGTTAGCTAGCTGTTTATATTTGCACCTCCAGGATATTTGCACCTGCAGGAAAATGGCGTATTTATATATATATATGGCGCGCGTTGCATTGTGGGTAGCTCGTGACGTCACTGTGTGTGAAAGAATAGGATGTTTTTGGTTTACTGTCCTATAGTATGTATACATTGGAATGATTTCAAACCTGTTTATCCCAATAATTATAAAGGAGTGCCTTGGAAATATGTGTTTACATAAATTGTGACCAAACTGTTTGAACTTAGACTAAAGTGAACTATCTAAACACTCAAGAGTCCTTTACCTCAGGGGTTCCCAACACCCGGTTCGCGGCCCGGTACCGGTCCGCGGAGTTGTTACTGCAGGGCCGCGAAATAGCTGTGAGTTTATCGTAATATTTGCAGAATTATAAATATATAAAAATATTTTATCATAATATTTTTTTCAAAAAGTGTTTAATGTTCGCACCTATACCAGTCATATTATTTCATCCAGTAGCCTAGTTAATCTTTCACCAGATAACCGTTGAAAATGGCTTTTATAATGTTCCGAGGGATTCGGCGGCTCAGCATGGTCTCAGCCTCTTGTGCGCACGAGAAAGTTACCGGTGCGCCAAGTAGGAAGAGGAGCGCACAGGAGACAACCGTTTAATTGCAGACTGTTATGTTTATGTGGGGAAATGGCAGTGCATACATTATTTGAGATATATTTCAAACTCGGACTTCATTTTAAGGACATGTCGGCCAGGGGTGTAGAGCTATATGTTTATTTTATTAGCTTTTCTTTTTAATGACTGATTTTAAATGCCATTTTCTTAATGTCTTTCATTGTTTTGTAAAGCACAACACACAATTGCCTTGTGTTGAAAAGTGCTATATAAATAAACTTGCCTTGCCTTTGTTTAAGCACCAGATTGGCAAAACAGGAGAATAAACCAGTCTGCCTTGATCTATGAATTCATGTCCGGGACTCTCACAGTATCTGCTACCCGCAGCTGTTTTATAGAATGAAAACCTCCTTCACTTCATGAAATGGCTGCAGGCAGCATCAGGAGGCAGCGGGACGTATACTCCGCCTCTGAGAAGTGCAGCACCAGCGCGCCGAGAGCTGTGCCTTTTTACGCACCGCCTTCGCTGTGTTTACCTTCATCAGAACAGCGAGTGACTGCAGGCTGCTACGTGTTAACCACACACACCTCTACACACATCTCTACACACATCGAACTGCCCGATTACTCCCCCTTTTATTAGTTTTATGAAGGAGATGTCCAGTCACCAAGGCGCATGATGTGTGTGTGTGCTCTGCTCAGCTCAGCTCTGTGTTTGTGTCTGTCCGACACCGGCATTTGTTTTCAAATGACCATGAGCAGTAATTTACACACATCTGGCTAACTCCATAGGTAGCCTATATGCGGGTGTTCCCAAAATAAATTAGTTTAATCTTAATCTCGATGTAGTGCTAAATGCTGTCGGACGTGCACCGGAACGAACGCCACTATCATAATATCTTCTGAAAACAAATGCCACACACACACACACACACACACACACACACACACACACACACACACACACACACCCCCTTCATAATGCGCCTTCTCCTCGTTTTCCCATCACTGGATTATCCGTAAATCATACAAACAAAACCAAAACGTTGATTTATCTGTTTTCCCGTTTTGGTTTAAAAACTGAATAACGTCGGTTTTTTGGTTTTCCGTTTTTCCGAAAAACCAAAAAACGACACCGGTTATTTTTTAAACGTTGTTAATATGTTTTGGATTGTTCTAGTATTTGTTCAGGCTGTTACATACAATTAGCCTCTGTTGCTACCTGCTGGTGAGTAAATATTAAAATCAGTTAAAATTGACAACCGGTCCGCGATTTTTTTTTAATGTATCTGCCGGTCCTTGGCACAATAAAGGTTGGGAACCCCTGCTTTACCTCACTGAGCTGAAGTTATCAGCCTCTCAGTCTGATCATTGTAGAAACATCTTCTTCTTACATCCGTTAGAGCAGCTAGCACCAGATTCTAATAACAACAGCGCCGGTACCGGGCGGTGCGCCCTTCTCTCTCTCTCCCTCGCTCACTCGCATTTTGGCTGTGAGCTGCAGGTGCCAGATAAGCCAACATCCCCCATTTTCATCACTTACAGCACCCATCGTACAGGGCAAATGAAACATGTAACCGGGGTGAAAAGGGTGTTACATTTACTTAATTATGAATATTGTTACATCAAGGCCGAAAATTAGGATTAGTACCAACGGTCAAAAATGTTTTTTTCCCTCCCAGAGCTGCCAGCGCAGCGCCTCCCCGGATCTGGCGCCCTAGGTGAACATCTATAACGCCAGCGCTACGTGCCGACCCTGAGTTCATATGCAACTCGCAAATATCTTTCTCTCCTCTCTCCTCTCTCCTCTCTTTTCTCTTCTCCCTTCTCTCTCTTCTCTCTCTCCCTCTCTCTCTCTCAATTTTGGTACGCAAATGCGCCTTTTTTCAAATGACCCACAGAGCTCTTTTTTTGGCGGAGGTGCGCATGCGCACCTGCGCACCAGTTATGTGTAGCCCTGGTTATAGACATTTACAAGTGCCCATAGTATCAACGAGCATTTCATTTAGCCTAGCTTTAAAAACATGCAGAGGAATGAGATTGCTCAGTTTCAATTCTTGCTGAAGATTGTTCCAAGCAAGTGGAGCTGCGCACATAAAAGCTGTCTTACCTAAGACAGTCCTTGCTCTTGGAACATGTAACAATTAGGGATCGACCGATATGGCTTTTTCAAGACCGATACCGATTATTAGTAATCAAGGAGACCGATAACCGATATTTGGAACCGATATACATTTGCAGTAAAATCAGAACATCTTGGTGTCAAAATGTAGAATAACACAAACTCAAACACAACTCAACACAACTTCTTTGAAATGCATTTAAGCATATATTATGTTTAATTAACTTTTAAACATCTTACAACTGGTTTCCTCTCTGTGCCCTTTTCTTTAGTGCAGTCATCTGCAATGAGTTAGAGAGAGAGACAAGAAGTGGGGCTGCAGGCTGACATGCTTAACTAACAATAATGCTTAATTTATTATATCTGTCTAAAATCCCAATAAGCTGCTAGCAACTGCAAAACACTAGTGCTAGCTAATGTTTTGCAAACTATTAAAAGTGAGGCTATTACAGTAGACCTAACGTTAGTCTAGTAGCCTCACTTCTAATATTTTGCTAAACATTTGCTAGATACATGTTGGCTAGCTAATGAGCTTCACATATCAACCTGAAAAACTGCGAGGCTCCACTCGCAGCCCCTCCCCCCCCCCCCCTCCGCTGCGAGACGCTGCACGCACCCCCAACTCTGACTGACTTCCCGCGTCCCCGTGGTATTTTTGCAACTTCAGCATAGGGGATAGGGATGTTTATTGAACTTCGGTTTAACACATGTATGCAGGGCCGCCTTAATGCACGGGCTGACCTGGGCTGAAGCCCAGGGGCCTACGGAGATCAGGGGCCTATCATGAGCCAATAAAAAAGTTTTTTAAAAAAAAAAGTAAATTAAAAAAAAAAAGTTGTATTTGTATTGTATTTATTTCGGATGTTTTTAAAAAACATATAAATAAACAAAGTCTTGGCTTTCAGAATATGAAACTTTTATTTCCAAAATCACACGATAAATACATTTTTGAAGCTTGTAAAGGGAAGATGACAGCTCTCACTCGCCACTCACTCCCCCTCCCTCCGCTGACATTATGAATGTAAGGCATAGTAATCATAGATAACACGGCAGGCTCCGTTACAGTTTGTTTTAATCTGGTTTCAAATAAACAAAGTCTTGGCTTTCAGAATATTAAACTTGTTTCGGCAAATTCAGATGATAAATACAACTTTGAAGCTTGTAACGGCATAATTACAAGCGGAGAACGGAGTAACTTGACGTCACAGCAGGCATAACAACAGCCGGTGTTTCTCGTGAGTGTTTTCCCCGGGAAACAAACACAATACACACAAACGCAAAAATACACAAACACACACACGTACACACACACACACACACACACACACACACACACACACACACACACACACGTGAGCTTCCCACAGACCAGTAATCCAAACGAAAATATCTTCCCTCCGTAGTATTTTGATCATTTGCTCCGCTAATCAATCAGACCGATGGATTCCAGAGATGACTCCGAAACAGTCAGTGGGCACCACTTAACAGCCAATCAGAGTGAGAATATGTTTCACATGTGACTTATTCAAATTGCGAGTGATTGAGTGACAGATGAAGGTTGTTTAGGAGAAAAAGTTTGAGAAGAAAAAGTTTGAGAGTGGCGCTCGGAAAAGGAAATTGTTGAGGGAAAAGTAGTTTCGAGACAAGCAGCTATTACAAAAAATGCCGAAGCTTACAGGTTATTTTAAACCTGTAGGCCAGGATGAGGAGGAAGGACAGATGAGTTCTGTACCGAGCGGCAGCGGTGCCGGCCGCGGGGCTTCGGAGCCAAGTAGGCGTCTGGTTCTGATAGCGATGGAGTAGCGGGAGAGGAAGAACAGACAGGAGGGATGTTGGAGGAGATGGAGAGGACGACGAGGACTTGCTACGTGGAGGGGAGCCAACGGCAACCGGACAAATACATGAGGGAGGCCTGATACGTCACTCATCTGGAGGAGAGGACCAGGCGCGCGTAGAGCAGAGTGGAGAAGTGCGATCACAGAGCCTGCCGAGGCTATAAATGACTTTGATTTGTTGTTTAAATAGGGGGCCTACAAAACCATCAGCCCCTGGGCCTGATGGCAGGTTAAGGCGGGCCTGCATGTATGGCTCTGCCGCTCAGCGCTGCTGCTTGCTTCAGTCTGTGTCTGCGTTCTTTCGCACCTGCCTGTAATCTGAGAAGGTCCTGCCTCTCTGGCTGGCTCCCGCCCGGAAAATCTTCAGTAATAGCCTATCAGATAGCGCTGTGGGCGGGACATTGCTCGTGACTGCAGCCAGAGAAACGGCCGCATCAGAGCCAAAGTTATATCGGCAATTTGATTAAAAAAAAGGCCAATACCGATAATCGGTCAAATGCGGAATATCGGCCCCGATAATCGGCCAATGACTGAGCCTCCGTACAGTAAGTGATGGCAAACCTGCCTTGGCATACAGGGTACAGTGATGTGTAAGTGCTTTACAATTTGTGACAAATCTCAGTGCGCTGTGATAGGCGGCATCTAACTTGTTCAGGCAATAGGCAGGTGCATTCATATAGACCAGATCACCATAGTCCAGCACAGGTACAAAAAATAGAAGGTAGGTTATTAATATAAAAAATGAACAGCCGTGGCAGTGAAGTTGGTGTTGTTTTTGTTCACCTTGTGTGTCTGTTGCAACAGTAAAATGTGCACCTGGAGACACCAACCCTTCACTTTTTTTCACATTTTGTTATGTTAAAGCCTTATTTCAAAATGGATTAAAACACATTTTCTCTCAACATTCCACACAAAAAACCCATAATGACAAATAGAAAACGTTTTTAAAGAATTTTTCGCAAATGTGTTAAAAATAATCAAATGAAATATCACATGTACATAAGTGTTCACACCCTTTGCTATGACACTGAAAATTGAGCTCAGGCGCATCCCGTTTCCACTGATCATCCTTGAGATGTTTCTATAACTTGACTGGAGTCCACCTGTGGTAAATTAAATAGATTGGACATGACTTGAAAAGGAACACACCTGTCTATATGAGGTCCGACAGTTGACAGTGCATATCAGAGCACACACCAAGTCATGAGGTCCAGGGAATTGTCTGTAGACCTCAGAGACAGGATTGTATCAAGGCACAGATCTGGGGAAGGGTACATAAAAATGTCTGTAGCATTGAATCAATCAATCAATGTTTATTTATATAGCCCAATATCACAAATGTTACATTTGTCTCAGTGGTCTTCACAGTTTGTACAGAATATCAGTATGACAATACGACACCCTCTGTCCTTAGACCCTCACATCGTACAAGGAAAAACCTCCGGAGAAAACCCACAGTTTAAAGGGAAAAATGGGAGAAACCTCAGGGAGAGCAACAGAGGAGGGATCCCTCTCCCAGGACGGACAGACGTGCAATAGATGCCGTGTGTAAATTGAAAAGATAATACATTTGCAACATAGGTAGTCCAAATGTTTGGAAATGCATGTGTGTATAATAGGAAGATGAATCCACGAGGATATCCATCCAGGACCACAGCCACGACTCAAGATCCAGGGCTCGCGATCCAGGACACAGGACCGCAGGATCATCCATGACTCCGGATCCCGGCGTATATAGACACCAAAAAGAAAGAAATGTTGGGAAGCTGGGTTAATCGGATCATGAGAGTACACAGGTATAGACAGAGAGAAGGAAGAAGTAAGGTGTCCCCCGACAAACTAAGCCTATATCTAGGGGCTGAATCTAATCAGCCCTAACTATAAGCTTTATCAAAAAGGAAGGTCTTAAGCGCACTCTTAAAAACAGATAGGGTGTCTGCCGCCCGAACACAAACTGGAAGCTGATTCCACAAATGTGGAGCTTGATAAGAAAAGACTCTGGCTCCCATTGTACTTTTAGAGACTCTAGGAACAACCAACAACCCTGCATTCTTGGAACGCAATGCCCTAGTACAGGGATGGGCAACTTTGATGGTGTTGGGGGCCACATCATTGATGTACTGGCCACCAGGGGGCCGCAGATTCACTTGGAACACACACACACACAAATTCCATGTGTTGTATGTAATTATTAACAAATATACTAAGTCTGACATCTTCATTGACATTTTACAATCAATGGGAACTTCCCCAAAAAATGGGAACATCCTCTAATAAGCTCACTAAACAAATATCAGTTCACAGAAATGTTATTTCATTTTTACAAGTGGCATGTTTGTATTGAACAGGTTATTAAACAGTGGAATAAAGCTATTTTAAACACACATTTTCCGTGCTTTCCAATAGGAAAGCACGGAAAATGTGTGTGTATTGAGATTAACCATTAAGATGACATAAACATGAAGTCATGAACACTAACTAGGGATGCACGATAATTATCGGTCCGATATTAGGAATTATGACGTCATCCCGATAAACCCGATACCAGTATTAATAGCCCCGATAATATACAATATATTTTTTGGGTAAAAAAAAGAAAAAAATACTGCGGTGTGGGTGGATTGGGATGAGGGGCGCTTGTTTTTCACTCGGCTCCTCCCGTTTTGCCAGTACTGTGGTATTAGTGGTTTAGGAAGAGGGGAGTTTTTCACAAATCCAGCGCTCCCTAACTCGTGAAGCCAGGACAGTAAACAAACATGTCGTCGGTGGTATGGGCGTTGGAGCTATGTGCAACTCAAGGCATATGCTCGAACTGGAGCTGCCTGGACGCTGCAATGATGTTGCGCACTATCCGTGCTGAGTGTGCTGACTTTTCGTACAATGTCCCACTGTCTGGCTTCCTGCATAAAGTAAAGAGCTCGGCGCAGTTGTGGCGAAATGTCGCTCCTCTGTTTTCATTTAAACAGCTCCGTATATCCGTTAGCGCAGCTAGATAGCACCAGATGCTAACAACAACAATGCACGTAAGGTCTCTCTCTCGCTCGCTCGGGCCACACATACACACACCCTCCCGGTCCTCCAGATGGCCAGTCGGTGCCTGCCGGTGAGCGTGGAAGTGTGGTCTGCCACAAGCGGGCGACAGGAGCGGGGCTGTCAGCATCAAGTTGTAGATGGTATTTTAAACTCGATGCGCTCTGAAACTACGGGGCGGCCGAGGAAAAAAAATACACATGCATTAATCGCGTTAAAATAATTAGTGGCGTACATTTTTTTTTGTTATCGGTATCGGTCTTGAGAAGCAGGAAGTTATCGGTATCGGTATCGGTTTCAAAAAACCAATATCGTGCATCCCTAACACTAACCCAGACATTAGTTGTCTAACTTGAACCTAAAACACTTGTAGCCAGTCTCTGCATTCCCCTTATTCCACAATAAGGGGAATGTCAACACCCCACACTCAGCTGTTCCTCAGCGCCACTCCCCCTCCCTCCCGCTGAAATTATGAATGAAAAGCGTAGTAATCATAGATAACACGGCAGGGTCCGTGACAGTTTGTTTTCATCTGATTTCAAATAAACAAAGTCTTGGTTTTAAGAATATTAAACTTGTTTCGCCAAATTCAGATGATAAATACAACTGTTAAGCTTGTAAAGGCATAATTACAAGAGGCAACTTAACGTCACAGCAGGCATAACAACAGCCGGTGTTTCTTGTGAGGTTTTCCCCGGGAAACAAACACAATACACACAAATGCGTCACAGATTATTTTTGCGGTATTTGAAATCATGTACGCAGCTCGTGACCTAACTAGGAGTCTAGTGGACGGTATCAGTACTACAAGTAAAATGATTTTTTTTTAATTAATTTTTTTTAATTAATTACGTTGTTTATAAATTAATCTGAGGGCCGCAAAAAGAGGAGGTGGGGGCCGCATGCGGCCCGCGGGCCGCCATTTGCCCATCCCTGCCCTAGTAGGACAGTATAATGAGTTCTTTAAGGTAAGATGGCGCCTGCCCATTAAGGGCTTTGTAGGTGAGAAGAAGAATTTTAAATGATATCCTGTGTTCTATAGGGAGCCAGTGTAAGGCAGCCAGAACAGGAGTAATGTGGTCCCTTTTCCTAACTCTGGGTAGTAAACGAGCTGAGCTGACTTCTTGGTACTCCCTGATAATAAGGAGTTACAATAATCCAGCCTTGAAGTAACAAATGCATGGACTAGTTTCTCTGCATCGTTTTGAGGCAAGATATGCCTGATTTTTGCAATGTTACGTAGATGGAAGTAGGCGGTCCTTGAAATTGATTTTATGTGGCCGATAAAGGATAAATCCTGATCAAATATAACACCAAGGTTCCTTACAGTCTCACTGGAGGCCAAATTAATGCCATCCATAGTTAGTATATCTTTAGATAATTTGTTTCGTAGATTCTTCGGGCCAAGTACAATAACTTAAAATGTAAGGTCATCCAGGTTTTTAAGTCCTTGAGGCAGTCTTGAATTGTATTTAGATGATTAATTTCATCAGGCTTGATTGATAAATATAGTTGAGTATCATCCGCATAACAATGAAAGTTTACAGAATGATTCCTTATAATATTGCCTAACGGAAGCATATATAATGTGAACAAAATAGGTCCGAGCACTGAGCCCTGTGGCACTCCATGGCTAACTTTGGTTTGCGTGGAAGATTCATCGTTGACACGTACAAACTGAGAGCGTTCAGATAGATAGGACCTAAACCAGCCTAAAGCAGTTCCCTTCATGCCAACTAAGTGCTCTAGTCGTTGCAATAGGATATCATGGTCGATAGTATCAAATGCAGCACTGAGATCGAGCAAAACAAGAATAGAGACAAGTCCCTTGTCTGAGGCTATTAGAATGTCATTTGTGACTTTAACCAGAGCTGTCTCTGTGCTATGATGTGTTCTAAAGCCAGACTGAAAATCTTCAAATAAATCATTGTTTTTTAAGTAATCACACAGCTGTTTTGCGACCGCTTTCTCAAGAATTTTTGAGAAGAACGGAAGATTAGAAATAGGTCTATAGTTGGCTAAAACCTCTGGATCGAGGTTGTGCTTTTTAAGAAGCGGTTGTATCACTGCTACTTTGAATGATTGTGGAACATAGCCTGATAATAAAGACATATTCATAATATTTAATAAAGAAGTGCTAATTAATGGAAAAACTTCCTTCAACAGCTTAGTTGGAATTGGGTCTAACATGCACGTTGATGGTTTAGAAGAGAGAATCATTGAATTTAATTGTTCAAGGTTTATGGCTGAAAAGCATTCTAGTTTACTATCTAGTGTAATATTAGAACTTACGTTTCCGGGAGCTGTTGATAACACTATACTGGTCAAAGGCAAGAGATCATTAATTTTGTTCCTAAGAGTAACAATTTTATCGTTAAAAAAGTACATAAAATCATTACTACTGAGTGCTATGGGAATAGAAGGCTCAATCGAGCTGTGGCTCTCTGTCAGCCTGGCTACAGTGCTGAAAATAAATCTTGCCTTATTCTTATTCTCATCTATTAATGAAGAGTAGTAGGCTGCTCTCGCTTTACGTAGTGCTTTCTTATATTCATTGAGAGTAATATGCCAAATTAAACGAGATTCTTCAAGTTTAGTGGAATGCCATATCCTTTCAAGTTGTCTCGACTTTTGCTTTATTTTGCGGGTTTCGGCATTATGCCATGGAGCTAATCTATGTTGTTTTATTTTCTTCTTTTTCAAAGGAGCAACAGAGTCTAATTTTATTCGCAGCGCATCTGTAGCACTATCAACAACATGATCAATTTGGGGTGGTGTACATTTTGTATACGTTTCCTCCCTTACATGCAGACATGCTATCGAGTTAAGTATTGGTGGAATCTCTTCCTTAAATGTGGCTATAGCACTAACAGATAGGTTTCTGCTGCAGGAGGTTTTGACTAATGCTTTGTAGTCTAGTAACAATACTTCAAAAGTTACTAAGAAATGGTCGGATAAAGCAGGATTATGCGGTTCGACTAATAGTTGCTCAATTTCAATACCATAAGTCAGAACAAGGTCGAGAGTGTGATTATAGCAGTGGGTTGGTTTATTTACACTCTGACAGAAACCAACAGAATCTAATATAGAGTTAAATGCAACAGTAAGGCTATTTTTATCATCGTCAACATGAATATTAAAGTCACCTACGATAATTACTTTATCTGTTTTAAGTACCAAAGTTGATAAAAACTCAGAGAATTCTGATAAGAATTCTGAATAAGGACCTGGTGCACTGTAACAAATAAGATTGGCTGCAAAGTTTTCCAGGTCGGATGCATAAGACTAAAAACGAGGCTTTCAAAGGAGGTATAATTTAATTTTGGTTTAGTATTGATAAGTAAACTTGAGTCAAAGATTGCTGCAACTCCACCTCCTCGGCCCGTGCCTCGGGCAATATGAGTATTGATATGGCTGGGTGGAGTGGCCTCATTTATGCTGACATATTCTTCATGTCTCAACCAAGTTTCAGTGAGACAGCATACCAATATTATAATCTGATATTAAATCATTTACCAATATTGCTTTAGATGCTAGAGATCTTATGTTTAAGAGACCACATTTAATCTTCCTGTTTTGTTGCACTCTAGTAGTTGTTACATTTACTTTTATTAGGTTATTATGTATGACACCTCTATTAGGTTTTACCTTAAATTGTCAGACATTGGCAGACACACACACCGCTAATATTGGGTATTTTATTGGGTTCAGGATTCCTATGGATGACTGCCTAGGAGAGAGCGCAGAGAAGCGTGTAAGACTGCGACTCCGCCTCCTGGTCTCAACTCCAGTTTGTCATGGATTAAGTCCACAAAGCCCTGAAATGTTTGCCGAAATGAGATGTGCACCTTCCAAAGTAGGATGAATGCCGTCTCTCTTAATCAGACCAGGTTTTCCCCAGAAGGCTGTCCAATTATTTACGAAGCCCACATTGTTTGCTGGGCACCACCAAGACAACCAGCGCTGAAATGATGACATGCGGCTATACATGTCATCATTGATCAGATTGGGGAGGGGACCAGAGAAGATTACGGTGTCCGACATTGTTTTAGCATAACTACACACCGACTCCACATTAAGTTTGGTGCATTCTGATTGGCGTAAACGAACATCATTACCACCGACGTGAATAACAATCCTACTGTATTTACGTTTATTTTTAGCCAGCAGTTTAAGATGCGCCTCAACGTCGCCCGCTCTGGCCCCCGGAATGCATGTGACTGTGGAGGCTTCGGTCTCTAAATTCACGTGTCTCATAATAGAGCTACCCATAACCAGAGTTGGCTTCTCAGCGGGTGTCTCGCTGAGTGGGGAATATCTGTTAGATACGTGAACGGGTTGGTGGGGACCTGCGGGTTTCGCGTTATGCCCCTTCTGAACAGTCACCCAGTCTCCCTGCTGCTCTGGAGTTGCCGGGGGACGGCTAAGAGGAGCTACCTTTTGCCGGTCCGCACCGGCTAACATGGGCTTTACTGTAGCTGAGTTACTTTCTAAGATGCGGAGCCGGGCTTCTATGGCTATGATTCCCGCCTCCAACCTAACAACTATACTACATGTAACCAGTGGCGAGCCGTCAGGGCGCCTTTTTTTAAAAATATTATTTTTTATATTTTGTTGTTGTTACATTTTTCATTAATTTTACCAAAATAACTTGATTTAATTGTATTTAAAATAATATTTCCAAAGAAATAAATCCTTCGAATCTGCCTGTTCAGTTTCTGTTGGAATGTGAAGGGTTAAATGCCGTCTCTGCGACTGTGAAGACGGGAGGGCTTGTTGGTCCCTCTCTACATTCACAGAGTGCCCAGCTATAGTAACTCAACGAGAGAGTAATGTCAAATGACAGTACAATTGACCAATCATATCTTCCCTCTAAATGGGCGGGCTTTATTTTCGCGGACTTTATGACAAGTTCCGCCCGCTGTGAGGTCTATGCAAGTGGTGCAGTGACGCGTCCTAAAACCCGGAAGTAAGCTGCGCTCGGATTCTCTCGACAGAAAGCAACGGGATTTCTCCATAGGGTTTTGGAAAATAGCTTGAAATAAGGTCTGTGGAAAACGAACCTGCATAAATGCACGTTTTGTTCAGCCGGATAATATCCACATGTCTACCCTACTTTTATTATTTTTGAATCATAAATCTAATCGATAGATTTATGATTAGCATAAGTTCGTTCATGATGGCTCACTTCAGTGATAGTGATGACATCGTTGCGAAATTATTAACCGAGTCATTTTCAAGATTGAGTTACAATGATAAACTGGAGTGGCAAAGGATCAGCTGAATGACCCGCAAGTGCTTCATCCAAAAGGACAGGAGGATGGACTTTGTGTTTAAGTGATTTGATCATCAAAGGTAGGCCTAAGTCATTTTCAATGCGGGCCGCCGTGCCGTCTTAATTCATTTGTAATTGGTACTTGGCTGTGGGTGCCCTGTCATGATAGGTGTTTATATAAATGATGTTGTTTTGTGTGGTAGAGGGTCGCTGTCATTGATGCGTTTTGCACCCCGGACCACTGTTTTGATATTCCGCTGAAGTCTACGTTGAGACGTAATATCTTTTTTCGAGGGAAGGGGGGGTCAGAGGGCCTAGGTATAAAAGTCATGGCTCGCCACTGCATTTAACACATGTATCGGTACCAGTAAAGGAGGTAGGGAAGTAACCAAACATGAGACAGTTAGAGCAGGAAATAGCACCCGAGGGTGGGGAAAGAGCCATGGCTAGCTATCAAGCTAAAGTAGCTACCGTTAGCAACCCCGAAAAGAGTGTAGGCAACTGTGGAGTTACAGTCGCTAAGAGAAGGAGAGTTGTGAGTGCTTAAGCTGTAGTAACATGTGATTACAATGTCAGGCAGTTGCCGTGATCAAGAGTTTTAAAACGATCGATTAAGTTAAGATAATAAGCTATCAGCAACAGAACAGGCACACGGGATACCCGGAGATGACAACAACCGGAAGTTACAACATGCTTACAGCAATAGTGGTCCGTGTAGAAAACCACAAAATTGAATGTCCCAACGAGCACAGTGGTTTCCATCATTTGCAAATGGAAGATGTTTGAAACCACCAGGGCTCTTCCTAGAGCTGGCCGCCCAAACCAAACTGAGCAATGGGGGAGAAGGGCCTTAGTCAGAGAGGTGACCAAGAACCCGATGGTCAGTCTGACAGAGCTCCAGTGTTCCTCTGTGGAGATGGGAGAACCTTCTAGAAGGACAACCATCTGTGCAGCACTCCACCAATCAGGCCTTATGGTAGAGTGGCCAGAAGGAAGCCACTCCTCAGCAAAAGGCACATGAAAGCCCATATGGAGCACCGAGAGGACTCTCAGACCATGAGAAACCAAATTGTCTGGTCTGATTAAACCAAATTTGGCCTGAATGCCAAGCATCATGTCTGGAGGAACTCAGGCACCGCTCATCACCTGGCCAACACCAGCGCCATATAGATAGAAGAGTTACGACATCTCCGTTCACTCCAATGGACCAGTTTTTTTTACAGCAATGGCGGATCTTGGAGCTCTCAATAGTTCCCCGGAAGTTAGCTTGCCGCTGACTTGCGGGGCTATCTGCGGCTAGCAGCACAGTAGAGTTGCAGCATACCGTTCGTGTTGGACTTTGAAAGGTAAGAAGACGTTTAAAGATGTATACATATTGCGGATATTATCAGCACATCTGAGTCAAATTAACATGTGTATTAAAGGATGTTAGTGGATTCCGTGAAGATTATCCCTAAATCAGTAGATTTAGGGAACGTTTACAGATAACAGATTAGTCTAGGATTCCGGATAAAGTTAGCAACACACGTTAACCACGAACAGCCTATTAATCCGTTCTCTTAATGTTATTTCAACCCAACGTTGTGGAATTAGAGAAAAGGGGCTTCTTAACGTGCTTTTATCCGGGGTGGAGGGAGTTAAATATTAGTTACATATAACATTGGGGCGTGTGATTGTAGTGGGTGGAGGTGGTGAAATGAGGATATCCATCTTGGAGTTCAAGCTAGTATAATATAGTTCACGTTACACAATAATAAGGAAGAGAGCTATTTTTGTGATACATCGCTATTGATATGGATTTAGAGTGGATATTTGAGACTTCCAAACAGTAAACAAAAACGTAATTTATGGGTGAGTGTTTTTAGCAGAGCCATATAATGTCCTTGTGATTCTGTTGATTATTACCTGTCTGTATTATGTTGCAGCTCAGCTGATTTCGGATTGATGGCAAAGGGAGAGGGACTTAAGTGAGAGTGAAAACACAAGGCAAGTTTCAAGGTAATGTCAGCAATTTCCTATCCTATAGGTTGCTAGATGTATCTAACCCTTTCTCCTGTCTCTCTCTCTCAGCACAAGAACCCCAGGGGGATTCAATGGAGCCTGAAGACCTGCAATGAGACCCTCACCCTGCACCTGAGTCTCAACTCCCAGAGTTTTGCAAGCCTCTCCCTGTTCCTTAATTTTGATTAAACAGACGTTAAGCTTCCCAATGGTGTGGTCTTCGTTTTGTGAAAAATATGATTACCTCACATATGTTGTTGTTGCTGTTGTTGTCTTTTATGATAGTTAAATTGCTCCTGCTGACTTGAGCCAGCCATTCTTTCTTCGTCTCTCTGTCAGTGGGGAAACTTTACATGTGTACTCCTTTCTCTGAGCGATTGGAGCATCCCCCGGCAGCACAGCAAACCATGGGGGAGACTATATGCCAGGACAACACAGAGGAAAAGGCACAGACAAACTGCATGATATGCTATTCAATGTTTATTGAATTCCATTTCTTTACAATGGATGTTCCTAAAACAACACATTTAACATCATCATCAACATCATCATCATCATCATCATCATCATGCTGCTGCTAGTCCTTTGATAGTCTCCTGTCGTCTAATGCAGTGTTTTTCAAAGTGGGGGCCCCGACCCCCCGGGGGGGCACCAGGGGGGTCACGCAAAGTTTGAGGGAAAGGGGAATTATATTTTTTAAAGTTACATTTATTTCTTTTTTAGATGTTATTAATAACTGCATATCTATCAATATATGTGTCCTTTGATGCCAATCTTTTAATATTTTTTATTTATATATATTTTAAATCACACGACCGCCCTTCAAGACAATCAGAGTCGAGCTGCGTGAGAGCTAGTGAATATTTCGCTCTGCAGCTGGATGAGAGCACGGATGTAGCAAATATTGTTTATATATATATGAATATAAATATGTTTATTGTTAATATTACTGTTGAATATTATATACAATTATTAAGGCATAAGTCACTTTCAAAAATGCAAAAAATACATGTTAATTGTTCATATTACTGTTCAAAATTATATAATATTATAAAGACAGAAATCAATTTAAAAATATGTTAATGGTTCATATTACTGTTCAAAATTATATAATATTATAAAGACAGAAATCAATTTAAAAATATGTTTACTGTTGATATTACTGTTTAATATTGTGTTAAGAATGTTTATAACAGAAGACACAATGAATGACAAACAAAAGATAAATACAAA
>NW_022990501.1:5095625-5208155 GCF_902827175.1 Gymnodraco acuticeps
CGCTTCACACTCGGTTGCGAACCGATCCAGTGAGTGCTGAAGGTCGCAGACCGATGAAGCCATTAGAACCACATCATCTGCAAAAAGCAGTGGTGCAATCCTTAGTCCACCAAACTGCAGACCCCCTCCCCCACGACTACGCCTCGAAATCCGATCCATGTATATTACAAACAGGATTGGTGACAAAGCGCAGCCCTGGCGGAGGCCAACCCTCACCGGAAATGGGTCCGACTTACTGCCGAGGACCCGGACACAGCTCTCGCTTTGGGAGTACAGAGATTGGATGGCCCTGAGTAGAGACCCCCTCACCCCATACTCCCGCAGCACCTCCCACAGTAACTCCCTGGGAACTCGGTCATACGCCTTCTCCAAGTCTACAAAACACATGTAGACCGGATAAGCGTACTCCCAGGCCCCCTCCAGGATCCTTGCGAGAGTAAAAAGCTGATCCGTCGTTCCACGACCAGGACGGAATCCGCATTGTTCCTCCTCAATCTGAGGTTCGACAATCGGCCTGACCCTCCTTTCGAGTACCTTAGCTTAGAGTAAACTTTCCCGGGGAGGCTGAGTATGACTTAATGACTTTATGAATGTCATCATATTGTAACACTAACGTTGATTCCAATAACAGGAATTGGTGAGTATGAATTCAGTCTGAATGGCATATTTGATATGTTAATAAACGTGTTTGATTGCAGGAGAAAGAGGTGACCATCACCAAAGCTAACGGGGAAACCACGGTGACCACAGTGAGAGTCTGGAACGAGACCGTGTCCAACCTCACTCTCATGGCCCTGGGCTCCTCGGCCCCTGAGATCCTCCTCTCTCTTATTGAGGTACACACCGCCGTTCACATCCCTGTTGTCTTTGAGTTTGTCTTTAAAAATATATGAAATGTCACTTTCTTACCAACATGAATGCACTGCTAAGAATAACACAACAAATCAATTACTTGTAGTTGTGTATTTTACATTGATCAATGAACAAATGAATACAATATTTAATACTGTTAGTGAATACAAATGAGGGTAAACTCAAGGCACAGTAATATGTTCATTATTAGGGATTGCAACAACCAATGTGAAGAAAACATATTTCATATTTATTAGGGCTGTCAACGTTAACACATTAACGCTTGCAATTATTCTTGAAAACTTCAATCAGATTACCAAGACGGGGGCAAGCTTTCTCCCGTAATCCCAGCACAGATTCTTTACCTGTGTGATTACATGGTAAAGAATGACTGAGGACATATCCCCGGTGTGATGAAAACTAAATAAAGCTTCCAGATGGAACTTTAGATGAATGAAAAATTGTGAGCACTTTAACAAACAAGCTGTTACAGGCAAATGTTACTTTTTTATAATTTGTGGAATTCATGTGAATTATTAATTAGACTAAGAAATAAACTAAGCTGAGATGTTATAATAAAGGTAATACACCCTCTTATATATCTTAACAGTTATTGCATCACCACATGTGTATTTGTTTTATCCCCAAAATACAAGTAGATACTAGCATTTTAAATGTGTGATTATGAAGGATTAATCACAAGTTTACATTATTATTGTGATTAACTTAATTAAAAATGTTAACCGATTGACACATTGATTTATTTCTGCTAATAAATATATATTCTCTATACTGTCTCTAATATAGTTAATTTTCAGTTGTTTGTTATATTCTCAAAAAACGTAATATACATTTCAAAGTAGCCCTCTTTTATAATTATATTGTGTTGTTTTGGTTGTTTTAAGGGTATTGGGGATTCCGTTTCAGTTAGAATTAAAATAAGAAATGTTTGATATTGATCTATGTGCCGTTCGTCTTTTTCTGTCCTTAAATGTTGACAGGTGATCGGGCACAACTTTGATGCAGGGGTGCTTGGGCCGAGCACCATAGTGGGCAGCGCTGCCTTCAACATGTTTGTGATCATCGGTATCTGTGTGTGGGTGATCCCGAACGGAGAGTCTCGCAAGATCAAACACCTGCGGGTGTTTTTTATCACGGCCTTCTGGAGTATTTTTGCCTACATTTGGCTCTACCTCATACTGGCTGTCATCTCACCTGGGATCGTGGAGGTTGGTTCAGATGAATATATATATAAATCAATTTCTAATAAATCAAGTGTGTAAACAGGTAATGCTCATGGTGCCTCTTTTGCAGGTGTGGGAGGCCATAGTCACACTGCTCTATTTTCCGGTGTGTGTGGTCTTGGCTTGGATCGCTGACCGTCGCCTACTCTTCTACAAATACATGCACAAGCGTTACCGCGCCGACAAGAGGCACGGCATTGTTGTGGAAATGGAAGGTGACCTTGAGCCCAAGGGCATTGACATGATCATGGATGGAAAGTTGTCGGACGGTGCTTCGTGTGCCGGAAACTCTTCCAGTGTCTCTGTGCAGACAGGCAATGAGCTGGACCAGAACAAAGACGAGGTGAGACACGTGGGAGAAACGCTGCTAGAGACACACATTGCTAGACTGGAGAGTAAATGGTGTAAAATCATAGATTTTGTCCCCTTTAATTTCATGATGTGTTTTTGTATCGGTAATAGGTACAAAAAGTAATTCATAAAAAAGTAATAATAGCACCTTAAAGGTGGGGTAGGTAAGTTTCAGAAACCGGCTCGAGATACACTTTTTGTTATATTCCATGGAATGCTCTTAACATCCCGATAGCAATGAATATCTGAAGTGCTTTGACAAAAAATCCATAAAAAAATGTCATCTGTGGAAGCCGTGGTACTGTAAAAAGCACAATCAATGGAAATTGGATTGCCGCCCTGTCTGTCAGCCTTCCATCTCGTGCACGCACAAATGTATCTCGTGCCCTCATTGGGCGTGCCGTAATTGGGCGTGCATTGCGCGTTCATGTGTGTTGGAGGAGGTGCTCTGTAAGGAAGTCTGAAGGAAGGGGCGGATTCTTTTCGGCTGTGTACTTTCAAATTTTAGTGCACTCGAGCCGGTTTCTGAAACTTACCTACCCCACCTTTAATATACAAAATGGTTGTTTTCTTCATTTTAGCTTCCGAACATATTTTCTTTAAGTGGCGGGAATTATCCTGAAGTATTTTTAAAGGCTTTTAAAAGAAGGAAGACACTGTCAGGCCCACTAGTGTATCATGTTTTCTAACTTTTAAGATACTTCATTTGATTTTCAGGTTTCCTTTGAGCTAATACCAGCAGGGGTCTGAATGTCTGGACTGCAGACAATTAGGTGCTTCCAAAGTTTATCTTAATAAAAAGACCTGCCGTTCCTTAGTCTGCAAGAAGGAACGGCAGGTCTTTTCATAAGAAAATATTACCTCAAGAAACACCAATACTTTTGTCAATATAAACTAAGCCATCACAATCAGAATTCTACATTTTTCCCTGTAAACATTTGGTTTTGTGACAGATGCTCAATATAAATAAGAAAAAAGCTGAATAAAATACTTATTATTATATTTTGCCAAACATACCCCTTTAAAATAATTGTGCATTATTTCCCTCTCTTTGATAGGTGGTCCGCATCCTGAAGGACCTGAAGGAGAAGCACCCAGACAAAGACCTGGACCAGCTGATTGAGATGGCCAACTACTCGGCCCTGGTCCACCAGAAGAAGAGCCGCGCCTTCTACCGAGTCCAGGCCACGCGCCTGATGATTGGTGCCGGCAACGTATTAAGGAAACACGCTGCCGAGCACTCACGGCGCAGCGCAGGCCAGGATACTGACAAGGCCACATGCTCGCACATTTGTTTTGAAAGTGCACAGTTCCAGTGCACAGAAAACTGTGGCTCTCTGAGCATCGGGGTGATCCTTGAGGGGGGGACGGGCCAGAACACTTTCTATGTGGACTACTGTACAGAAAACGGCTCCGCTAATGCTGGGGCAGACTATGACTTCACTAAGGGAACACTGATGTTTAAGCCAGGGGAGGGCCGCAAGGAGATCAAGGTGAGCAGGGGAAAAGGGGACTGTTTTTAAACATTGTGTTCTTTTTGTCTTACCTTTTGCACCCATGAAGAGTGACCAGAGGTGGGAGAAGAACTCAGATCTTGTACTTAAGTAAAAGTAGAAATGATAGAGTGTAGAATACTCTGTTACATGTACAGTACAAGTAAATATCCTGATTTCAAAATGTTACTTATGTAAAAGTACAAAAGTATTAGCATCTAAATATACTTAAAGTACCAAAAGGAAAAGTACTTATCATGCAAATTGGTAATTTTAAGAATAATATATATGATATGTTCTGATTATAATGATTGATCATTAAAGTGTTCTCAAAGCTGGTAAAGATGCAGCTAGTTTTAAAGACTTTGTATACTGCAGGGTAGCTTGCAAATGTATAAAATAAATGTAGTGTGGTAAAAGTACACGATTTACCTCTGAATTGTGGTATGTGCAAAGTAGCATAACATGGAAATACTCAAGTAAAGTATAAGTATCTCAAAATTGTACTTAAGTACAGTACATTGACTATACTCTGTTCTCTCCAGGTGGGCATCTTGGACGATGATGTCTTTGAGGAGGACGAGCATTTCTTTGTGCGTCTTCAGAACCTGAGGTTAGAGGAAGGTGGAGGTGAAGGAACAGGAACTCCACCACAGGCCAGGCTGGTGGAGCCCCTGCAGGCCACCATCACTATCTTGGATGATGACCATGCTGGCATCTTCACCTTCGGCCAGCGCGTGCTGCGGGTCAGTGAGAGCACTGGCATGCTGAAAGTGACGGTGGTGAGGAACTCTGGCTCCAGGGGGACCGTCAGTGTGCCGTACCGTACGGAGGACGGCAGTGCCAAGGCGGGGGTGGACTACGAGGAGGCCAGAGGAGAGGTGGAGTTCACCAATGAGCAGACCAGGTAAGGCCCAGTCAGAAGTGTTCACTCACATCAAAGCCCATTGGCTTCTCTGTGCCACAAATACATAGTTACATTTTTAAAAGCAAAATGATTTCCTAAACATTTAGTTCTGGTAGTTTTTAGACAGAAGCAAATGTGTTGAAGATCTGGTGCCCTGGTGAGTGTTTCAGGAAGTATGACAGTGTTTGTGAGATTGACTCAAAATGAACTATAGGATGTGAAGAAGAAGAAACCCTTAACAAAATTCAGGTTTCCAACTTTGAATGAAACTGTAACTTGTTTGTTTTTATCTTTGTTTTATCAGACACTCTCGTTGAGATTAGGTTATCTTAAACATTCACAAGAACCCAAACAGCAAAACAGAGACAACACAACTAGATGGAGTTAAAAACCTGAGATAATGGAGCTGTTGAATCTCCCAGTGGACTGCAGGGCTCTAGTTAGAGAGTAGATTGCAGTTCCTCCCATTTCAAATGTGAAAATCTGAAACCAGTTCTGCCAACATTACAGCATGCAGTACAGGTATCTAATGTTAAGTAGTTACTAGAAGTTGTACTGTTGTTACTAGATTCAAAGAAAGACAGAGATGTGAGGTCTTTTGGTTGCTTTAATGTAGGTATAGTTGGTTGTTTAGAACGCATTTTGCTACATTTTCTGAAACTGAAATATGGTCTGACAGCCTCTGATACTTGGTCATTATGAACACAAACACATGAGGCAATGCCAAGAAAACTGCACACGGGGAGATCTATTTTGTTATTAGCTAAATTAAATCAAAAATAAATCAAATGTATTGATTCAGTTTCATCTGTGATAAATACCAGTAGACTAATCAATGTTTTAATCAGTGTTCTATTAGCTACAATAGACCAGGAGTGTTAAACGGACTGCACCAAATCATCAATCAGTCCTAACAACATTCCATAGGCAAGTAGACATCACACTGATTCAAATGGCAGGGAATTATATATGTATGCCACATGCACATTTATGGAAGGTTCATTTTTCAGAACTTAGATAAAAAAATACACACAACTTGATAGGAGGAAAGACAAAGATAAAAACGAATATATTCCCTCGATTGGTCCGAACCAGGTTATGTCTGCAGCATACGTCGCTATGCTGATCTAGCCAGGCTAAAAGAGAACCTCGCTTACACACTAATCCGGCTTCACAGTACACCCCTCATTAGTACTCACGCACAGCTCGCTCAGTGCTTTTATATTGATACTACTTTAAACGATTAGTGCTTCTAAGGAAGGGGCACCTGACCCTCAGCGGAGGATTACCAGGAGGAGGAGGAGGTCCTATTGGACCACTTGACACCTAAAGATAATCCCATCCCTGATCAGGTGTGGGGAACCTCCAGTCACCCCATGTTAACTGACAGATCCTTTTCCCATTAAACTTTCAGGTTATATAAGCTGTGTTTGCACATGGTCTAATTGTACACTTAGTGAAAGACTTTGTTATGTAACATGGCCAATGAATGGATGCGTTACAGTCAAGGTAATTAGACTCCTGCGGTGACCATTAAGCTATGTGTGTATTGATACTCTCCTTTCATTTTGTCAGGAATTCCTTTTCCATTTTCCTCAAATGAACTTAATAGACATTGGTTAACCAGGCTGTTGTTGTGCTACAAGTCATTATATTCAGCGCCATTTCATTGGCACACTCAGGAGTAATAGCACACTATGTCTAAGCATGAATTATTTAAAGGCCCATTGTGATGAATTATTGAGCTCACTTCAATTTGTGATGTGATTTAGATGGTAGAGCAAATCTTAAAGATGTGGAGGTATTGTGTATCAACTGTATGCACTTTATGCTTCGTAGTAGTTATGGCTTCTTTCTTTGAATAAAAAACATGTATGCATGCTTTCATATCTCCAGTCAGGTCTTACAGGTGCGCATTATAAATGTGGCGGAGTACGAGAAGCAGGAGAACTTCTTCATCGTGCTGGAGGACCCAAAATGGTTGAAGCGGGGCCTCTCTGGTAAATGTTACTAAAACTAAAATCTCATTATTAATTTATAAGGGACTAGTTTTAATCATGATAAGGTAATGCTGATTATGTCAAAGAGGAATTGTTCATTTCACACACAATAGATGGCAGTAATATATCATATCTAGTGTCTAATTATACAACAGCAACACATGCGGCTGAATGTTCGGCACCTGCATCAGAGTAACTGACTGCATTTTAGCACGCTAATGTACCCTGCCCTGATATTAGTGTTCTTATATTGTAATAAATCAGTGTCTGTCTTTCTTCACAGCCCTGCTGCTTAACCAGGGTAAGATAGCTTGGGTGTTAAAGGTGCAATGTGCAGCATTTATAAAAACCAGCATATTCAAATTAGCCAATAACCAAAAATCTCTTATTTTGTCTTAAAGGGGACCTATTATGCAAAATCCTCTTCTTCATGTCTCTTCTTCATCAACATGTGTCCCCTCTTCTTCATGTCTCTTCTACATCAACATGTGTCCCCTCTTCTTCATGTCTCTTCTTCATCAACATGTGTCCCCTCTTCTTCATGTCTCTTCTACATCAACATGTGTCCCCTCTTCTTCATGTCTCTTCTTCATCAACATGTGTCCCCTCTTCTTCATGTCTCTTCTACATCAACATGTGTCCCCTCTTCTTCATGTCTCTTCTACATCAACATGTGTCCCCTCTTCTTCATGTCTCTTCTACATCAACATGTGTCCCCTCTTCTTCATGTCTCTTCTACATCAACATGTGTCCCCTCTTCTTCATGTCTCTTCTACATCAACATGTGTCCCCTCTTCTTCATGTCTCTTCTTCATCAACATGTGTCCCCTCTTCTTCATGTCTCTTCTACATCAACATGTGTCCCCTCTTCTTCATGTCTCTTCTTCATCAACATGTGTCCCCTCTTCTTCATGTCTCTTCTACATCAACATGTGTCCCCTCTTCTTCATGTCTCTTCTACATCAACATGTGTCCCCTCTTCTTCATGTCTCTTCTACATCACCACGTGTCCCCTCTTCTTCATGTCTCTTCTACATCACCATGTGTCCCCTCTTCTTCATGTCTCTTCTACATCACCATGTGTCCCCTCTTCTTCATGTCTCTTCTACATCACCATGTGTCCCCTCTTCTTCATGTCTCTTCTACATCAACATGTGTCCCCTCTTCTTCATGTCTCTTCTACATCAACATGTGTCCCCTCTTCTTCATGTCTCTTCTACATCAACATGTGTCCCCTCTTCTTCATGTCTCTTCTACATCAACATGTGTCCCCTCTGTGGAAAGAGACCCTGAAAGTTTCAGGAACAAATATTCTCTCTCTTTTTGTCCTGATCCATTTCTATAAAAACCTGTCTGAAAAAGAGCTGATCAAATTTTGGCCGCTTTATGATGTCACAAGGTTTTGTTGGCTTGTGTAACCATTAGCCAATCACCAACCAAGGTAACCCCCCCCCACCTTATCACCTGAATCTCCTCCTAGAGCACCATTGAATTCTTTGTAACCAAATGTCTCTCAGAGGGGCGTGGGGAGGGGCTCCTTATTTTCATCTGAACTAACAGACAGAGAATCAGCACTTTGGAAACAGGTCTCAAACAGAGGGGATTATGGGATGCTGCAATGATCTGTTTGGTGTTTGGAGGCCAAACACTTCAGAGACATGTTTTGTATACATCTGAGACCTATAATATATTGATGAAAAACAGTACAATAGGGGACCTTTAATGGAGCACTTTTAATAATATTAATCAGCAGTGAAGTTAGAGTGTGTTTCTTTAAATGAATTACATAAAACAACCACCCTCAAAAACAGCAGATCTCCTGGCCATACTTTTACACTTCCTAGCATTGTGTGTTGTGTTTGTTTAAAAGAGCAAAAACACGGTTTCATTCTTCCTCGACAAAAAGCAATGGGTTTTTCCCAATGCTTTTTGGAATATTGCAGAAAATAAGATCTGTGGCAAACACACCTTTATGATACTTTCAAGTTCTGTTCAGCAGGATAATGTAATCGTCTGAAGTATAAAGCCAATGTTAAGCTATAAATGAACTACATGAAAGTTGCATGGCTGTGTACTGCCTCTGCTAAGCTAAGGGCGGACAAAGACCACAGGTGGTGTTGGAGTAGGCCCTTCTACCGTGGATGGCTCCAGCTGGTGATCAGGGGCCTCATTTATAAACGGTGCGTACGCTCAAAAGATGGCGTACGCCAGTTTCGAAGCGATGTTTGCGATTTATAAAACACAAACTTGACGGGAAAACGTGCGGTCCTCCACGCAAACTCTGACCCATGCGTACGCACTACCAGGCCCGGTTCTACGGGAGTGCATAAGGGTGCATTGCACCCTCAGTTGAGTCGTTATGCACCCTCATTTGAAAAATGAAAAGTGAAACAAAAAAAATTAAAAGTGAAAAATATTACATATATAATAACAATAATAATAATAGTAGTAAGAAGAAGAAGAAGAAGAAGAAGAATATAGTTAAAATAAATTGTAATTGTGGTTAAATAACATTGTCTGCTGCATTTATTTGGTCAATTTAAACGGCAAGTAACGTTATCATGTCAGGTGCGCGTGACCTGTGCCGCTGCGCATTCATCATCTGCAAGGTGCTTACACAGCAGTCAATGATGGACATCAGAAAATGGTTAAAACAACCAGCCCTTATCGCCAGCAGTAACACTGCATCTACTGCAGATAATAACAGTTCAGATCATGGGGACATTACGTTACCCGCGGCCACTGTCGTGGACAACAACGTCCTCCCGCCCGAATGCTGGCTTTGCCCGCAGCCGTCTTCGTTGCCCCAAACACCGCCACCCCTCGGCGGCCCGCAAGTGCCAGAGGACCTCGGCAAAACAGAGCCTGCCCAGGTATATTTAAAAAAGTACCCAACTCGCCTTTACAGTGGGGTAAGGTGCTCATTTCGCAGCTCATGGTTTCAAAACAGAGATTGGCTGGAAAATTCATGTAAAAAAGATGCCATCTTCTGCTATGCATGTAGACATTTCGGTTCAAGTACGTCAGATGCCTTCACCACAACTGGCTACAACAACTGGCGCCATGCTCTTGTACGTGATAAGGGACTGGGAAGGCATGAATCAAGAAAAGAGCACATGAATTCAGTGGCTTTGTGGAAGGAGAGGTTCTGAAACAGTTCTGTTTCATATGGGTGTTGAGATGTATCCATAGATCTCTTCATTTTGCTCTCAAAGTGCACCACATTGATACTTTTAACTTAAATATTTAAAAATAAATCTTCCCGGGGAGCATACCCCCGGACCCCTCTAGAGGAGGTGAGGACCCCCCTAGTGGGTGTTAGGTCAACTCCCCACTTATAAAAATAGCACTGCACCCTCTCTAATCTCAGATGCACCCTGAGTCATTTTGTTGTGGAACCGGGCCTGCGCACTACGCACAACAACGGGAGAGACGAGAAACTGCGACACCGTTGGCAGAAGGAAGAATGGAGAGAAATATGTGAAAATAATACCATAAATAAAATATTACCTCTCATTTATCATATATGTAGAATTCATTTTCACAGATTGATTAAAGCCAATCTTAAAATGATTAACCAAACGCCTGTTTGCGACTCCTCAGTGCACACAAAAACATAACTTGGAGAAATAAATAAATACGGATATGTTATTGAAAACAACCTCAAATATGTTGTGTTAATGTTATGACATGTATTCTCATAAATGATGTGGTAAGCAGGAGGACAGAATTACGTCTAAACTGAGGCCGTTTTGCTTTTCTATAGGTTATAGACACGAGCATAGTTTTATATACTATCATGTTTAATCAAGTTTTATGACGTTTGCTAAGACTTGATAAGTCACTCATAAAACACAGGAGTATGGAAACTAAGAACACCATATATTTGGTAGATTTGGCAGCTGATATTACACAACACATTTGTTTTTATTTCATTTAACTGGTGGATATAGAGTTGCTGCAGGGGGGGGGGGGCTGGTTGACAGCTGGAACACAAACCACCAAAGGAAAAAATAAGCATTAATTGACCCCGATACTTTCTTACAGTTTCTCCTCATGGGGGGGTCTCCTGTCCCCGGCACAAACACACTGACGCACTGCCTGAGGAAGGTTATGTGTATTGTGTCATTAACTTTTTTCGGACCACTTATTTATTTATTTTGTTGACGATCAATCCGACCTTCATGCTGCTACTCTGGTTCAAACTGCATCCACCAAAACAATGATTTATCTCCACCTGCCCAAAATAACCAACATCTGACACGGGGTCCTTCTCACTTCGGTTAAATGGATTCCTTGCGTCCCTCACTTGCGTAGTTTCCCTGCGACTATTCCCTCCCACCAGGGAAGCATGGAGAGACGCAAGGAAACCACGAGAAGCAGGGAAATGAGTTTTAAGAGCAATGGGACGTCCTTTCCTCCGGAGCGTCACGTGAAGCGACGACCGTTTGTGATGACGCAGCACAGCTGATCGTCTGACAGCAGCTCTGTCCCCGTTATTTTCACAAACACCCCCGCCACACATTTACTGACACAAACATTTGTATCATCTGTTGTAGACCCAAATAAATAAAATCAAATAAGAACTAATTCTCAAAAAAGATAAACGCCATTCTTAAAATGTATAAACGAACAATAGTTAGATTAATATTGATTAGAGTGCACAATAGAAATAAAATAATTGAGAGAAGAAAAAGAGATATGTTATCTATCAAAACCCAGTTAGATTAACATTCATTGGATTGCACACTTTGTTTGTTTGGATATGTAACACATTAACATTGTAATAGCACTTAATGACTGACTGAATGGAAATGACAATAAATGAAAATGCAAAACGAAAAAAGCGATCATGAAAATGTTTCCAACACATGAATAAAATGATTTTTGACCACTTTGTTGTTCAGATATATCACATATTTGTAACTAAATGAAACATTCATTGAAACAAAACACGGTATAAACTGAGGAGTGACTCCCGTGAGGTTCATGTATTTTCTTCACTCCGCTGGGAAACTGCTCTCATGTCAAGAAGCATCAGATCAGTGCATGCACTGCCTCGTCCAATCAGTGAGCGATACACAGTAAGGGGGCGGGGCGAGTGTCTGAGGATTTCATCGGAGGATGGTCTGGTGGTTCCTCGATTATAGCTCCTCCATTATCGCTCCTCGTTCCTCACTCCTCGGTTCTAAGATAATAAGGCCACTGGGACGCTACTCAAGATGGCGCAGACAAATCAACTTCCGGTGAGACCGAGGAGCGAGGAAATGAAAAATAAGAGAAGTGAAACGCAGCCAGGGGTCCTTCTCACTTCGGTTAAATGGATTCCTTGCGTCCCTCACTTGCGTCGTTTCCCTGTGACTATTCCCTCCCACCAGGGAAGCATGGAGAGACGAAAGGAAACCACGAGAAGCAGGGAAATGAGTTTTAAGAGCAATGGGACGTCCTTTCCTCCGTAGCGTCACGTGAAGCGACGACCGTTTGTGATGACGCAGCACAGCTGATCGTCTGACAGCAGCTCTGTCCCCGTTATTTCCACACACACCCCCGCCTCACATTTACTGACACAAACATTTGTATCATCTGTTGCAGACCCCAATAAATCAAATCAAATAAGAACTAATTCTCAAAAAAGATAAACGCCATTCTTAAAATGTATAAACGAACAATAGTTAGATTAATATTGATTAGAGTGCACAATAGAAATAAAATAATTGAGAGAAGAAAAAGAGATATGTTATCTATCAAAACCCAGTTAGATTAACATTCATTGGATTGCACACTTTGTTTGTTTGTGTGGATATGTAGCAAATTAACCTTTTAATAGCACTTAATGACTGACTGAATGGAAATTACAATAAATGAAAATGTAAAACGAAAAAAGCGATCATGAAAATGTTTCCAATAAATGATAATAAAATTATTTTTGACCACTTTGCTGTTCAGATATATCACATATTTGTAACTAAATGAAACATTCATTGAAACAAAACACGGTATAACTGAGGAGTGACTCCCGTGAGGTTCATGTATTTTCTTCACTCCGCTGGGAAACTGCTCTCATGTCAAGAAGCATCAGATCAGTGCATGCACTGCCTCGTCCAATCAGTGAGCGATACACAGTAAGGGGGCGGGGCGAGTGTCTGAGGATTTCATCGGAGGATGGTCTGGTGGTTCCTCGATTATAGCTCCTCCATTATCGCTCCTCGTTCCTCACTCCTCGGTTCTAAGATAATAAGGCCACTGGGACGCTACTCAAGATGGCGCAGACAAATCAACTTCCGGTGAGACCGAGGAGCGAGGAAATGAAAAATAAGAGAAGTGAAACGCAGCCAGGGGTCCTTCTCACTTCGGTTAAATGGATTCCTTGCTTCCCTCAGTGGCGTCGTTTACCTGTGACTATTCCCTCCCACCAGGGAAGCATGGAGAGACGCAAGGAAACCACGAGAAGCAGGGAAATGAGTTTTAAGAGCAATGGGACGTCCTTTCCTCCGGAGCGTCACGTGAAGCGACGACCGTTTGTGATGACGCTGCACAGCTGATCGTCTGACAGCAGCTCTGTCCCCGTTATTTCCACACACACCCCCGCCTCACATTTACTGACACAAACATTTGTATCATCTGTTGCAGACCCAAATAAATCAAATCAAATAAGAACTAATTCTCAAAAAATATAAACGCCATTCTTAAAATGTATAAACGAACAATAGTTAGATTAATATTGATTAGAGTGCACAAAAGAAATAAAATAATTGAAAGAAGAAAAAGAGATATGTTATCTATCAAAACCCAGTTAGATTAACATTCATTGGATTGCACACTTTGTTTGTGTGGATATGTAGCAAATTAACCTTTTAATAGCACTTAATGACTGACTGAATGGAAATGACAATACATGAAAATGTAAAACGAAAAAAGCGATCATGAAAATGTTTCCAATAAATGATAATAAAATTATTTTTGACCACTTTGTTGTTCAGATATATCACATATTTGTAACTAAATGATACATTCATTGAAACAAAACATGGTATAAACTGAGGAGAGAGAGGTTCATGTGTTTTCTTCACTCCGCTGGGAAACTGCTCTCATGTCAAGAAGCATCAGATCAGTGCATGCACTGCCTCGTCCAATCAGTGAGCGGTACACAGTAAGGGGGCGGGGCGAGTGTCTGAGGATTTCATCGGAGGATGGTCTGGTGGTTCCTCGGTTATAGCTCGTCCATTCTCGCTCCTCGGTCCTCCGGCAAAAATAAGGCCATTGGGACGCTACTCAAGATGGCGCAGACAAATCAACTTCCGGTGAGACCGAGGAGCGAGGAAATGAAAAATAAGAGAAGTGAGAAGGGCCCAGGGTGTGAGATGTCTTTTTTAGCTGTTCTGTCGTCATTTCCTGCGATCTTCTTCATGCAGTCAATCAAAATGAATATTAATACGGGGCGTTTCTTTGACTATTTATAGGCAAATATGAGCGTTACGCGAAGCTCGCAAAAGCTGCGCCACATTTCGAGTTGATTGGAATTATATCAAACAATTATTGATTGTGATTTATAAAGGGAGACCGGTCCTACACGTCCTACGCCGGTACGCAGTGTTTTATGAATCGGAAAATGTCTGTGCGTATTTATTTGCTTTGTCCTACGTAAGCAACCTTCCCACGTGAATCCTACGCAAGGCTTTATAAATGAGGCCCCAGAGCTTAAGTGCAATATTTACATGGAGGTATGCATCGGAATTATAAACAAGTCTTCTTTTTAATTGGTACCCTACTGGTTTACACTTTTAAATGATCCCTTGAGCAGAAACTCACAGGCATAGCTAGCTGTCTATTTCACCTAACAAGCTTAGCAATTCATATGCTTTGAGTCATAGATTGGACATTTTAGAGTTAAAGGTCACATGTCATGGCCATTTCCACTGATCATAATTCCATTGTTGAGGTCTACTAGAATAGATTTACATTGTGCAATGTTCCAAACTCACATTGGTTTCGCATACAGCATCTCTGTATAGTATGTGTATTCAGCAGTATTCACTCTCTCCACTAAACGGCTCGTTGCAGCTCTTGCCCCCCCCCCCCCCCCTCCCTGTGAGCCCAGTGTGCTCCGATTGGTCGGGACCAGTCGGGACATTGTGAATCGCGCTGAGCTCCGTGGAGGTGTTGTTTCCTTGTTTAGCGATACACAGCGAAACACAGCCAAACTCACCCTGAGCACACACAAAGTCACAGCCGAAGTAAAAACAATAAGTGTGGCTTGATATTGAGTAAGAAAAGGGTTGATAAACGCTGTGAGAATGGGTCTGCAGAGAGAATTTCGCCGCGATCCCAACTGTCTGTTATCAGCCTGCAGCCAGGGAGGAGAAATCAGCAGAGCTGCCTGCACTGAGTGTGTGAGGAAGTCCGTGGATTGGTCAATTTGGACCAATCAGCGGGGGCTTAACGTAACGGCTCTGCGGACGTAACGTAACGACTCCACGGATTGGTCCATTTCGTTCCGGGGACGACATGACGTCATGATGTACCCGGAAGAATCAAATGGACAGTGACGTATCTCCAACGAGGCGTTTTGGGGAGGTATTTTCTGTTTTAGAGTTTTACTCGCTACATGGTGTACTTTGAGGGTTTTGACTCTGCACAACGTTTACATGCATAACAACCTTCATAACACACAAGGGGACGGGTAATAACCGGAAAAGCATGACATGTCACCTTTAAGTCAAAGACTGAGGTGTGAGTCGGTGAAGAAAATTGCCTAAATTCAGGGCTAAAATTCCTCTTGGCCACTCCAGTTCAACAGGAAGTTCACAATATCAAGACGTTCTGTAAATGCCACATGCAGCACCTTTACAACTGTTTGAAAGTGTGTGTGAAGTACGGAATGTATTTATCTCTTAATGCTTGAGGTTTTGGCCTGTGCCATTGGCTGAGGTTAAGGATATGTGTGTGTTTTGTAAATTACACAATCAATACAATAATATACATGATACTTACATCTCTGTGCTCCCTAAAAGGCAACCCCACCCCTGAGGAGGAGGAGGCCCGGAGAATATCTGAGATGGGCAAACCTATTTTAGGGGAGCACAGCCGGCTAGAGGTCGTCATAGAGGAGTCCTGTGAGTTTAAGGTGGGTGACCGGCTGAAAGAAGGCGTTACAATAGCAGTAAACCAACACTCTCTGTACAAATAGATCACTGAAAACAAGATGTACAAGTATATCTACATTTTTGTATATACTGTTTGCCTAAATTGACCTAAGTTACTTACATTATATACATTCTTAATTTGAAGCAGTAGCATTAATATGAAAGGCTTTAACAAGTATTAGCACCAGAGGGATTGGGGTTTTAAATCTGTTATTTATGTATGTGTGTGTGTGTGTATTGGTTAATTAACTGCCTCACACCCTCTTACTCATCAGACTCCCAATGGAGTGCTAGACCAGGTACAGTTTCTGCCTGCATCCTGTGTGTCATTGGACTTATTAGTCATTTCTCATCTCGTGTTCAATTTTTGTGTACTCTCATTATACTCTTAACGTTATCATATTAATAGATACCCTTTTTGAATTATCCACTTTTCATATGCTTTACAAGTATCTTGAGTTCAGATATTTGTTCATTCATGTGTGCTGTTTGAATTTTTCAGTTGGTTCACTTATTAGTCATTTCTCATCTCGTGTTCAATTTTTGTGTACTCTCATTATACTCTTAACGTTATCATATTAATAGATACCCTTTTTGAATTATCCACTTTTCATATGCTTTACAAGTATCTTGAGTTCAGATATTTGTTCATTCATGTGTGCTGTTTGAATTTTTCAGTTGGTTTATGTTTTATTAAATTCAAAGTCAGTGATTTTGTGGGTATACTATTAATGTTAGTGTGTTCATATTTGCCATATTCGTTTTGCAATTCACAACAGGACCTTGTCTGCATCATTAGCCTCTGATATAAGCTTACTTTATTTCATCATGTTGCTGATAATCCCACAAACAAAATGATCTGTTTATATAAAGGTAAAATACAGATATGTTATGTGTTGTAACAGAACACAGTGGACAAACTCCTGAAGGACACAAATCTGGCTGTAGTGATCGGCACTCACTCATGGAGAGAGCAGTTCATTGGAGCACTCACAGTCTGTGCAGGTCAGTGGCTATTTTATATTTGTTTTTTATTTCATCATTAAATGTACTGGTTAGGTTTGATTTTTCTGTGATTTAACATTCCTGTCATTTTGTAAAAACATTCAATATCCTAATTCCTTTTCTTGTCGGAGTTAGACAAGAAGATTGATATCACTTTTATGTCAGTCAGTTAAATATGGAACTACAGCTAGCAGCGGATGAGCCTAGTTTGGCATAAACTGTGGAAATGAGGAGAGACAGCCAACCTGGCTATGTTCAAATGTTACAAAATCTGCCAACCTGCTCATATCACAAGCTCACTTATGTCAGATACCATTTGTGTAAATCGTAGAAAAAATGAGAAGTTGTATTTTTACTTCTGGCTGCATCCAAATTGTTAACGTATTATTTTGTGGAAGGTGTGTTTGATCTATCTTCACTGTGTCTCCCTCGATCAGGTGACGGAGATGAAGAGGAGGGACAAGAGCAGCGAAGTCCGAACTGCTGCGACTATTTCATACACATAGTGTGCGTTTTCTGGAAGGTTCTGTTTGCCTTCTGCCCGCCCACACAGTACTGGAACGGATGGGCGTGCTTCATAGTGTCAATCTCTGTCATTGGTTTCTTAACAGCCATTATTGGAGACCTAGCTTCCCACTTCGGCTGCACCGTCGGCCTCAGAGACACGGTCACTGCGGTGGTCTTTGTAGCGCTGGGGACCTCCCTTCCTGGTAAGTGACACTACTGAGTAGGGAGGTACACACAGTAACCCAAATGTATAAGTCAGTGCATGTATTCCAGAAGTCTTAGCCTGAATAAGAAGAACTGAATTATTTCATTTACATTGTTACAGCAAAGTATAGATAGAGACGAAATTAATAGAACACCACTATGTTAAAGGCATGCACATATTATTTTAAATAAAAAATATTACAGTTTACAGATGTACACATTCAGGTAGGTATGTAGCAGCAGTATTTATAAAATTAAAATAATTGTAACATTGTAGAATGAAGTGTGGTATATACCAGTATTAAAATATTATGGCACATAGTTACATAAAGATTCTTGTTACAGTAATGGATGGATGGACTAAATAACTAATTAACTAAGAGTAGCAGCCAGTAGTAATAATAATATTAGCTAGCAACTTATTGCACATAAGAGTTGTTGTACAACAGTGGGGTCGTAGTGTTTGTTTGTTTGGCTTTTCTTTTTTTTTCTTTTTTTACATTATTGCACATTGGTGTTATTTTATAACAGCGGTGTCATAGTCTGTGTTGTTGTATATTTGGTGGTCTACACTTTTCGAACACTGTGTATTTATCTTGGTGTTTATTTTCCCAGATACCTTTGCCAGTAAAGTGGCTGCCACTCAGGACCAGTATGCGGATGCATGTGTGGGAAACGTGACAGGAAGCAACGCGGTCAATGTGTTTTTGGGCATTGGGCTGGCCTGGTCCGTGGCTGCCATCTATTGGCAAGTCAAAGGTAAAGTCTTCCGCGTTGACCCCGGCTCGCTGGCCTTCTCCGTCACACTCTTCACCATTTTCGCATTCTTCGCTATGGGAGTGTTGATGATACGCCGGAGGCCGTCTATAGGCGGCGAACTGGGTGGCCCTCGAGTCACCAAAGTCCTCACTTCTCTGCTCCTCTTCGGACTCTGGTTCCTTTACATCCTCTTCTCCAGCTTGGAGGCCTACTGCCATATAAAGGGCTTCTAAGAGAGCACAGCAGGGGAGAGAAGTGACTGCAGGATCACAAACACACATCACCAGGACATTACACTTCTGTTCCATAACTACTACTGAGAAGACCAATCATCACCGCTGCCATGGTTCAAAATAAAATGTATACGCAGACTGGCACAGCAAACCGTTACGTCATATCCACTGCAGGACAGTCCCAGTCATCCGAATGTATTGTGACTGCACTGAATAATTTTCACTTAAGTGGACTAAATAACGTGCAGTGACATTTTATGATAAAGTTGAGCAAAGCTGGCCGGCATGTTCTCTGTGAAGTCCCTGGATTTTGTTTGATACCTGACAGCTGACAACCTGGATTTCAAGTTTGGACTCATTTCTCCTCATAATAAAATGTGTAAAACAATGACAGCTGCTTTTACACAGATGTGCAATGTACACTTGAGAAACTGAAACATTGACTTTAATTAATTAAATGTATTATGTCAACAAATTACACATTGTATTAGGTTAGTTGAAAGCAATACTTTTAAGTTTAAATACAAAATATTAGTTTCAACTTAATATTATTGCTTTGAACTATTAAGTTGAACCTTATAGTTTGTATTCAAACTTTAACTTATTGCTTTCAACAAACCTAATACAATTATGTGTAATTTGTTGACATACAGTTATACATTTAATTTAAGTTAACATGTTTTCAGTGTAAGGACAACTGTGATCATTGTGTTTATACCATTGTCACACGGAAGCTCCATTTCAAACTCACATCTGTGTTGTCATTTAGCTGCATAAACCAATAATGATGTCTCTTTAATTGAGTTAATCTGTCATTTAGCTCAAAGAATAAAGTGTTGTTGCTATGGTTAGTGTAGAGCAGTGCTTCTCAAAGTGTGGTCCGCGGACCACTGGTGGTCCGTGAGCGCCCCCTAGTGGTCCGTGAGTATATTGGTAAAATTTCACATTTGAAATTAATTAATTAATTAAAGTTTTCCGCACTCTCGCGGGAATATCTCCTCAATGGAGCGAACTTAAGTTTCACTTTCGATTGCATGATATAGCCCAGATAAACACCTTCATCACACATGTGGCCACTTGTTTGTACCATTTTCAGGCGATTTGTAAAAAACGATGTGTTTTTGGATATTTGTGGAGTTAGGTGGTCCGCGAGTGTTTTTTTATTGGTTAAGTGGTCCTTGGTATGAAAAAGTTTGAAAAACACTGGTGTAGAGGAAACTTCTGTGTAGCAATGCTGTAGGAGTCACCGACTCAGGAAGGAGACACGGTAGGAGCAGTAGCTTTGATGTCAAACACTGATGGTTTATTTCGAGTTACGGCCAGAGGATTCACATCACAAGTCCAAGAGCCAGAGGTTCTGACTTCACGGTAGAGTTGCCACGTCAATTCTGGAGCGCCTCTCTCTTGCCAACCCATTTAACTGGTTCCACAGAGAGTCATCAACATGTTTTGATAAGATAGCTTTAGATAGTTTGGGCACACTAAGTTACCAGCTTCCGCCACTTATGGCCTTGCATATGTCATGCCCTGGAGTCCTCAGACAACAGAGAAGGAAGTGTCCCAGTGTACCCACAATACAGACCATCTGTGACCCAGTATTGACCGGTCACAGAATGGGAACAATAACATTATTGGCTGAAGCAGCCTGTGCCCTTAAAGGAGGTAAACAGACGTCAAGGTTTGTCCTGTATGTCACATCTTGGCGTCTATGATAATTATTTCCCTAACAGTTAGCTTCAGTTTTTCACACAGATTTAGAACAGTGGTAATACAACTGTTTAGTGGAAGTGTTTGAGTTGTCTTGGTGTACTATTTTGAATGGTACTGCCAGCCAATCATAACTGTTTTCTGGTGTACAAGCACAGTTTGGTTACAATCCTTCAGTTTGTGAGATAAGCAGCTGTAAAATCTCACACTGATAAACTGTGTTTCTGTTGAGTTATGTGTCACGAGGCACCGTTTAGTTTAATGTAATGCACCTCCTGAATTTATTCACACTATAAGTATTGATAAAATTAACAATCAAAAGTATTACCCCATTGTTGAAAAGTATTATTGACATTGAATTACAAAGGCAATGAATCTCTACTAAGCTGTGGAATTATAAAAATGTACCTAGTATCTGCCATTGAGTGTGATTGTTTTATTTACCCCTAACATCTGTTTATTTATCAATGGTGTCATTTAATATCTTTGTAATTTAATGTATTTGAGCTGAAATTAACAAAAATATATTGTACTTTATTGTAAGCTGTATCAATTACATTGAAATGTACCTGAGTGTGTCTTCATTGGATTACCCACATTGGTTGTGTAAGTATTACAGCCTCATAAGTGGAGAAGAAGACAACCTTAATATCAAGATATTTTCAAAGAATATGACATGTCATTGAGGACATTTATTCACACGGCCTTAAATACATGCCATGCTCCAAAATTCTCCTTAATGCCATAGAAGAGGTCTTTTCAACATATATATCCAAACAAAAGTGGAAAGCAGCTTTGGGAATATTGAAAGGATAAAAATCGTTATTTAAATATTTAATATTTGTAAGTATTTGAATATGGTAAAAGCAAGACTCAGACTATAGCCCTACCTGACAGACCAACCTAATGTTTAAGCCTTTATACAGGATGACATGATGACTGGATCCAGACCAGTGCTAATGTCTGGAAGAAATCCTCTGCGTCAGTGGCTAAAGACGCATCACTTGGTCTAAACCAAGCTAGATAAATCTTTCTGAGATTATTAACATTCAAATGAGCCTACTTGGTATTGTGTAGTAGTACACATACTCAGAGGGAAGTGGAACAGTCAAAAAACGGTTTTGCCTTGCCATTTAAACATGCAAAATGTGGCAGGGACACTGATGAAACTGTTATTTAGAAATAGGACACACAGGGACAAGGGTGCTTAAGCATTAATGATGCTGGTTGTGTCACTTTAATTGTACATTATCCATTTCCTGTAGAGAGAAGTGCTAACATACAATAAAGTTAGGGGGTGTGGAGTTTTTTCTAAATGTTGGGAACATTTCCAGGTTATTCAAATTCTAGCTATTTAGGTTAGTGTTTTTTTATGATTCACCGCCTTGTTAGAGGTTAACAGTGTCTGTGTTTTGACAGCTCAATGGGCCATTGTTTAACCTCACTTCCCCTCTGGAGGACACAATAATATTAATGATTGTCAGGGTAAAGTAATCAATTGACGCTCTGCACCATTTAAGTGGAAATAATTACATATATGAGCACCCTGGCCAGGTGGCGGTTTCATGCGAAAAGTTCGAGATAAATGTTGTTTCCATCTGCAGAATAACATGTGATTTCAGAATCAATTGAAAACACTTTACTTTGGGTAGGCCAACGTAAAATCAAGTCGTTGAGCAAAACTCAGTTTTCCCACAATTCCTGAATGCAGCATTTGCACGGCACAGCCGGGGACAGGACAACATGGCTGCTGCTGCTGCAGGCCGATACTTCGGAGAAGGTGGCAGAGCAACGAAAAGACAGAAAACTGAGGACGGAGGAATGACAACGGTGGGGCTCTGCCTTTGAACTTGATAGCTATTGTTTTATTTTAACAAAATGTGTTAGGTTCTGCTTTTCTGAGATATGAATATAGCATGACAAAGAAGCTGTCAGTGCTTATCAAGCAGCTAGCTATTAGGCAGAAGCTAGCCGGCTGTGTAGCAAACCAGTTCACTGTAACGCTGAGCTAAAACAACGCGTCATCGAATGTGCCTAAATAATATTGTATAGCCATATAGCGACACATAAATAATGCAATTGTCCGTACTCCTGCACCTTATTGATAAGTTGGGCAAATATAAATAGTACCGTTAAATGTCACACCCCTTAAACGTTCATGGTATGTTACCTCAATGTTAATAACGCTATTCTGCAGCACAGTACACGTTATTATTCAGGACTCACTGACTTGGGCTGCTATTTTCTAACTTGTTTTACCGGTCTGCTGCTGCTCCATCACCTGTCCAGCAGCGGTGGAAGTATTTTTGACCCCAGAAGCATCATGTTGTGTGTTTACAGGAGGGCTACGATGACCCCCATAAACCGCTGCCCTCCCTGGTGGTGCACATCAGGGGCCTGGTGGACGGCATCATGGAGTCTGACCTGGCGGAGGCCCTGCAGGAGTTTGGGGCCATCAGGTAATAACAGCACCTGTACTCTGGCTCTGACTACAGGAGTTTGGGATGATTAATACCTGATTCAAATCTCTATATTAGGGGTAGAACTCAATGTTCTACCCACATGATCTGGTAGTATGAGGGGTTTACAGATGCAGACCCATCTGTGCTCATCATGTATGATATTAAAAAGTCAATCTGAAATTGCTCCTCATGTGGGTGATGCAACCCAATATCAAAATCAGTTATGGTTGCAAATCTCCTGTAGGCTGGGCCTGCTGTAAACATGTGTATGCCTAACATGCTTTCACTGCATTCTTCAATGATATGTTTCTTGGTGCAGTTATTCAGATGTAATGTGTGAACAATCACGATAACCCATAAAAGCACTCTTTAGACACAAGTTGACTTCTTATCTGTGCTGACCACCAGGCTATAAGAGCTCTGTAAAGTGTTTTCACTTACAAATGTTTATAGCACATTCATCTGTTTACAGTCCACCTATTTATATATTATTACAATATACAGTATTTTATTCCACTGTACAGTAAATCATTTTACATTCTGTTTTATCTTATTTTACAAAGTTTACATATTCATTTTAATTGCACCATTGTGTCACTTTTATTATTTTCTGGCACTATTTTTTGTATTTTAATTGTTGCTAAGCTGTAGCTGTTTTGCATATGAAAATAAAACCTTTGAATCTTGTGCCATACTGGACACGAAGCATACCAATGAACTTTACATGTGAACTGCAAGTCAACAAACATATTCAACCTGTAATAATTGTTGTCATCGCTTTCCTATAACAAGGAATCTATACTTTCAATTATATGAAAAATGTACCTTAGTGGTGGTTAAAATTGAGCTAGTTATAGTCAAAGTCTGTGCAATAGCAATGTGACTCATACTTTAACCAATACATTTTCAGTGATCTAGTTTATAGGTTTTATAATCTTTCTCTTACGATATGTATTCACAGTTATGTGGTTATGATGCCGAAGAAGCGCCAGGCCCTGGTGGAGTATGAAGACACGAATGGCTCCTGCAATGCTGTTACGTACGCTGCAGAGAACCAGGTTTACATCGCGGGCCACCCCGCCTTCATCAACTACTCCACCAGCCAGAAGATCTCCCGGCCAGGAGACTCCGACGACACCCGGAGCGTCAACAACGTGCTGCTGCTCACCGTCATCAACCCCATCTACCCTATCACCACGGTAACTGCATTAATAAAAAGAGTATATTGTTCACATCATCATATAGTAGAAGGTGTGTTGCACTGTATACATGGACAGTATATATTATAACAAAAGCAGACAGGATTATTAATGAAATCACTGCATATAATAGGGTTTGCAATTAACATTGTAGTCAGTGTAAGTTAAGAGGTACTATGACCATCAAACAGTACATTCTTCTCCCACTGCTTTCATTGAACCTGATATTCCAACTAATGTAAAAACAGCATCAGCCTGATATACAAATGCAAATATTGTGTATCTTCACATTTAGTTTCCTTCATAAAGTATACTATACTAAAAATTGCAATAATCAAGTGTATTACTATATCTGGAGGTCGATATGAAAGTTTCTGTGTGTCTGCAGGATGTGCTCTACACCATCTGCAACAACTGTGGTCCTGTACAGAGGATCGTCATCTTCAGAAAGAATGGTGTTCAGGCCATGGTGGAATATCCTTTCTAAAATGTGTCTTGTTAATTGGACATATTCTTTTACATTTGGATGCACTATAATTGACAATATGTTGATGTTATATTGTACTTTGGCCCCTCAAATTCTATTATCAGACCTCACCTTAACTTTCTGCCTCCACATTTGATTCGGTCCAAAGCGCTCAGAGAGCCAAAGCCTCGCTGAACGGAGCAGACATCTACTCTGGCTGCTGCACTCTAAAGATTGAGTATGCCAAGGTAAGTGTACGGCCCTGTCCAAGCAACATGTGATGTTAGTGAGAAAATGCTAGGTTTGATTTTTGGTGATCCAATCCCATTCACAGCCAGCACGCCTTAACGTCTTCAAGAACGACCAGGACACGTGGGACTATACCAACCCCAACCTCAGTGGCCAAGGTAACGCAGTCCCCAACCTTCCCTCCCTCTTTTTCTTTCTCTTTTCCTCTCATTCCCCCGTTTGGGATGGTTAGGGTTCTCTGCCTCCGGGGGTATTGCCTCTGATCACAGATGAATGGTTCCTTCACCGTTTAGCATCTCGTTCACAGGCAGTATTCCTGTGATGCCTTCACTGTCTTCATGCATTTTCTCACCACACAGCAGGCTCAAAGTAAGGGCATGAGGAGCGACCTCAAGGGCAGCCAACCGTTACTACAGGTTCATGCATGCACCCGTCACAGTAGAACACATAGGTGCACTACTCTTCACAGGTTCACATTCCCCATAGAGCATGTCACAGCTACACAACCTCACACTCCTGCCGACTGCATAGACAATCACACCTGTTAGCATTCCTTCAAACATAGTGGAGATTTGATCATAGTTTTTATTAGACATTGCACTAGCAAGCTGATATGACTTGTGAGAGCACTTCTTTTGTTAAAGGTCCCATAAGCCACTTCTGCGATCTTATACAGATACCAGGCGTTTATCTATTCAATACGTATTTTTACAGGAGGATAGACCTTCATAATGGGAGGGGTGAGGGTAGTTGGATCATAAACACAATAATCAATGGCTTAAGTGTTTTGGTATGTTTTGCTTGCCAATATTAAATATGGAACAACAGATTGAAACGATAACATCCTTCCTGTCCTTTGAATGTAAAACTACATTAAAAACACACTTTATAGTGTAATCGACATTCTTCAGCTTTCAAATCTGTATTTTAAGTGTCAACACACTTCAGTTGTTATAAGACTTGTTGATTACCTTTAGCAAACACCAGGTCATGTTGACATAGGTTTCTAAGGCATTGTTTTTTCAAATGGGTTTGTTATTTACTGCTAAAATTGCATTGTATGCGTATACATCCACGAGAGAAGCTTTCTCTGCCACTTTAATGACCAAAATGCATAAAACAGCTAATGAGGTTTCAGGATTTGAGATGGAGCCGCAATTCATATCTGCCTTACATTGTGTGGTGAGCAATACTTGTTACCACTGAGGACATTGTTGATTGTCTTTGTTTTTGTTGGTAAATTGACGTAGGGGTTTTTCTTGTACACATCCCTGACTACAACATGTACATCTCCAGTGTTATACAGGTGTTTGACATTCTTGATATTCTAGAGTTTGTGCTGCCTTACAAACCCAAAGGTACTCCTTGTGTCCTCACTGTGCAACTCATTCAGGCTTTACCTCAGCCTCTAAGCAGACACAGCGCTTCCTACAGCTACAGAATAACAGCACCCACAGCCACAACTTACGTATATCCGCTCCGTGGCATACATCGGACACAGTGGGGCAACAAATACCGGAACACAACCTCAACTCACTACTTCCTTATTCCAAGTCCATCATCACCCCTATCTCCACCACCTGACATGGGAGACTATTTTACTTGTGGTGGTGTTCATTTCAGTTTGAGTGACAGAAATACTCCAAGCAAACAGACACGTCGCATATCCACCACAGACTGATAGATTGACAAGCATCCACCACCACCTCTTTACCAGTACAGCACATCTGCAGAGCCCTGAGGAGTCACAATACATTGATGATGAGGGCGGGAGTCACGTGTGGTGGCCCTTGGGATGAGCCTGCCATAACACAACCACAGGGGACCACAGAGGAGTTTCATACACACTAAGCCCAACCAGGGAACAGACGATACCACACACTTGGGCCGTAAACAAAAAAAGAGGCCACTCTCTTTCACAGACGCTAATACCGCTCGTCTCTCCCTCGCCGTGCCGAACACAACATGACCACACAACGAGCTGAATATCCAAGGCAACACACAGCTGAAACGCCACGTCAGCACACGGTCACGCAGATATTCCAGATGACTTATTGTCAAGCACTAGATGCCTTTTGACTTTGCAACAGGCTGACCGCTTTTAAACCACAAAAGCAAGCGTAACCCGATCATCCATTTTTACACGAGAAGAAACATCCACCAAGGGGGGGCCTACGAAGACACAAGCATCAAACACCTATCAAGCATACAAGCACAGATGCAAACAGATTCAAACCCTTTCCTAAAGCTTTCTACATGTATGGACTCTGGTGTTGTTTTCCCCCCTGTTCCTTCTTCCCCATTTCCCTCCTCTCTGTGATGTTCTTGTGTTGTTTCTGCGTTGTTTCATTTTCCCTTTTTTTTTTTGCACCGGCCTATAGTGATGCCTCTTCCGCCTCCCGAGTGATGCAGGTTTGGCTCAGTGTGTCTGCGGACAGACAGCCCATTCTCAAACGGTGCAAATGTCCTGCTTTGTGGTCAGAGCACGGTAAGCTGGAAATGAGCCTCTATAGCAACTTTCAAAACAAAACCGGCAGCAATCAAAACCAAGCATGGCTGTGTGGATGTACTTTTCTCTCTGGTGGTGGGGATGCAAGGAAGGAAGGGAAGGAGGAAGAAAAGACTGAAGAGGGAGAATGAGTTGAGTCAAGAGGTTGGCGGGTAGCATCGTTGCTGAAGACTGCCCCCTACCTGCCCACTGTGTCCCATGCTCCGTGTGTGGTGCTGTAAGTACTCCACAAATGAATGCATAAACTGACTTAATGGTTCAAAGTTATTGGAGAAAACACAAATGTGAACTTTATACTGAAATGAGGAGTCAGACCCTATTTTCCAATTGTTGTTATTAAGATTTCAATCTAAATAAAGCACATAGCAGAATTGTTTTTCTCGCTCAATCACTAGTTACATTTATCAGAGTCAAGGGGGTTCTGACCATATGGCGTACCTTGACAAATCCTTGTGGCCTGCCACATTGGTGGAGCGTCTAAAAGTCCATTAACTGACTCCCTATCCACCCTGTCCGTCTGTGTACCGGGGGAGGGTCTGTCTTTCGGGAGCGTTTGGTATCGTCACTTGTTTACATTGGCTCACATTTGCTCCACCATTGCCTGCTCCGAGGCTACTGTGGCAGCTGAAACGGATGGAAAGAGTTCAGAGCGCCACAAGCCCTGTGAGATGATGTGGTTCACTCTCAGACTTTCATTAATTTGGTTCAATAACATTTGGAAAATCTAGGAGCCAAGTCTTTACTTTGGGAGTTATCCTTTCTGTTACACCATGTCATCTAGTCAAAACTGATGATGATGATGATGATGATGATGATGATGATGATGATGACTATTCATTTAGGATGTTATGCGTCTCTCATATCCTTGTTTGTAATGCCTGTAGAGAGTTAATAAAACGTGCTCATATCACTGACACATATTTGCCTCTCTGATCTTCCACCAGAATGTTTGTAATATGGGATATGATATGATGTTTATACACATTTCTACTTTTTAATGTTTATTTGGATTTGACGTGTGTGTATGTGTACCTGCACAGATGCTGATGGGGAAGGCAATTGGAACAATTCACAAGGTGTGTGTGGTTGTCCTGGGATAGCTAATAAGAGGTCTTTTATAAAACTTAATTGAAAGCTATTTTTCAAAATCACTGCTAAAAAGAAATCTCCATTATGTCACGTATTAACACTTAACATGTCAGGCCCCTCTGTTGCATGTCAATCACATCCTTGCCCCTTAGTACACATTAGGTGAGGAACCTGTTGATAGGCAACTGTTATTTTACCATTTTAGATCCCAATGCCAATCCCAACAAACGCCAGAGGCAGCCCGCTCTTCTGGGAGACCACCCACCGGATTACGGTAAATATCCCATAGACGTTTATAAGGAAAGGATCACATTCCAATACTGTATCTGTGCCTTAAATATGTTTTCTCTGGTTAAGGTGGCCCTCAAGGAGGTTATCATGGCTACAGTGAAGACAACTACGGGCCCCCTCCTCCCCACCGCATGGGGCCAGGTATGGGTGGGCGTGGCAGGGGTAGCCAACGCTACGGCCCTGGATATGGACCCCCTCCCCCTGAGTACGGGCCTCATGCTGACTCACCAGTTCTAATGGTTTACGGCCTTGAGCCGTCCAAGGTCAATGCCGACAAGGTCTTCAACATCTTCTGTCTCTATGGCAACGTAGAGAGGGTGAGTGACGTGATGCTGACGGAACACCATTGGAACTGAAATAATTAACGTCAACCAGGGGCCGAATGTTCAGTTTAATGTTAAGTGTCAGAAAAAGAAACAGCAAAAATGAATTGATTGTTCTACCTTCAGATTAAGTTCATGAAGAGTAAGCCCGGAGCAGCAATGGTGGAGATGGGAGACTGTTACTCTGTGGACAGGGCCATCACCCACCTGAACAACAACTTCCTATTCGGAGAGAAACTCAACGTATGGTAAGAGCAACTGTCCAAACTATTACAAACATTACAATTCACATCTTGTATTTTAAAAAAAAAGGGGTGATGTACAACCTCGGTCTCTCTTTCCTTGGCAGTGTGTCAAAGCAGCAGGCCATTGTGCCGGGACAGTGCTACCAGTTAGAGGACAACAGCAGCAGCTTCAAAGATTTCCACGGATCCCGCAACAATCGCTTTACCTCCTCAGAGCAGGCGGCAAAGAACCGAATCCAGCACCCGAGCAACGTCCTGCACTTCTTTAACGCACAGCCCGACATCACTGCAGAGATCTTCAACCAGGTAGAGAACCACCAGGGTTTTATCTGGAAGTGTAGATTTGGCTTTTCACACATCGCCTCAAACTTCCACTAAGACCTCTGTTCTCTTTAGGTCTGCGATGAACTAGGAATTAAGTGCGCCACAAGTGTGAAGCTTTTCACCGGAAAGAGTGAGTATTATAAGTTCCACCATGCCCTGTAGTATATTGTGATTTTTTTTGCTAATCATTTTTTATATATATTTGAAAAAGGTAAAGTAATAAGTGCTAGTAGATGTGTGTAAATACAGAAAAACAAAAGATTTCTAAACTAACCGTACAGGGAACTGTTAGTGTATAGCAAACCCCATCTTACTTATACAGATCTGTTACAGTTTTAGTTTAAAGCATTAATACGATATAGACTGTATTTATAAAGATTAACATGCAGTGTTTTCTATTACACTAATCTAATTTAAGCATTTTGTGAACAAAGGTGAGCGAAGTTCCTCTGGCCTTTTGGAGTGGGAATCCATCAACGATGCCATGGAAGCCCTAGCTATGATTAACCATTTCCAGATGAAAAACCCTAGTAAGTTCTTATTTTGTTACATAGATATACAAAGATGTTTTAATAAAAGCTGGTCATGTAGACTTATGATGTATTTAACATTTTATAGCCTTTACATTTACCTTTTTTTTGCTTTCTTTTTTCTTCCAGGTGGGCCTTACCCTTACACACTGAAGCTGTGTTTCTCGACCACACACCATGCCAACTAAATACTCTCCCCTCTTACTATTTGTACAATTTGTGTCTTTGCATATAGTTTACCACAGTTCTGGTTTCACCTCCCATTCAAACGTTCAATCAGTATTGACAAAAACTAGAACTGATGTGCTTTAGAACATGTTATTTAAACCATGTTTTATATGATTTATTTACATTTTTTCAATTTATTTTGTACTTTCACAACACTAGTTTTTAATAACCCCTCACTACCCTGAAACATACATTTAAATGGGGACAATTTCTTTTTAAATCAAGTGAAGAGTAACCCTAGTGTGAATGCTGATATAACCTTAGTTCACATTTCAGATTGTTTGTATCTTTCATCATTTGTTCACTCTCGACTGGTTAACATCAACTCACAGGGATATCAGAATGCATTGCTTGAGAGCACACTGACATCTGTGTACTGAAGTGGTCAGGTGCCTTCCATATTTTAATACCTGGAGTAGAAGAGTATCACTATGAAGATTAAAGGATGGGAGATATGAAAGAGTTGGTCATCTGTTTAGTTACTGTCAAGATTTTAATGTCAAGTTGTCATTTTTTGTAATTAATTCTGGAAATATGACTTAGTCTGGAAATACTGAATTGACTTACTAATGATCTGTTTCAGTTTACCACATACCATCTATACACAGGCTTTGAAGCTAATTTACACTGCATTATTCTCAGTATTAGGGTTTAGTTTCACAAGTGGAAGATATGAATTAAAGCTAGAAAAAGAATTGCCCTAAATAGACCTATTCACCTAAAGTATTTAGTAAAAAGCATGTTAGTAGCAGCACATCCAAAATAATCCCCTTATATGAGAGCCTATTTTTTACTAACCACATTATATTTTAAGGGGCCCTATTATGATCTTTTTCAGGTTCAGGTTGTATCTTCTTGGGCCTCTACTGTGACATGTTTCTGTGCTTTAATGTTCAAAAAGGTCTTTATTTATCTGCTCTGATTGGTTATCTGGCCACCTTTTTGTGAATGGTGAAGAGACGTGTCAGAAATGTCCCGCTCCTTAGCCTATCAGGTACAATGTGTTGAAGCGCTAGCCAATATGGCAAGTGTTACATAGAGAAGTTACATAAGGAAGTAAACAAAGGAGTCCAATAAAGGCTTTTCAGAGAGTGTGTGGGAGAGAAACTCCATCTGAAGGGAACACATTCATTGTAGCCTTTGCAGACCATTTACATGCACACAAACCTGTACAACAATACAGGAAAGGGGAAAGCGAGAAGACATCAAAGTGACCATTTATTGTTCAGTTGCTTTTGTTTGGATTATTTGTTTGCTGCTTGCATACATTTATGGTGTTTGTGTAACATTACGTTTCCCCATTTCGTTTTTTTAAGGGGGATTTATTGTTTGGGAAAATGTAAATGTTCCTGCCCAATTTAAAATGTTAAATCAAATACACAAACGTGTATCTCAGGAATAGGAAGTGCTATAACCGAGCTATCATTTAAAAGCCGATTCCAGCAACTCCGATAGGTCAGTAAATACAAAGTTGAATTCCCCTCCTACCTGTTTACAATAACCTGTCTCATTAAGCCGCTGTGTAAACCTTCAGTTGTTCCTACTGCATTTGATCATGAAATACAAGGCACAATAATGTGTCGTCAGGAAAGAACTACAACTCCCAAAGTGCCCTGGGCCACAGCCGCGTAGGTGTTTCCGGTGTCTTATAACATTTTACTTCCTTCCACACAGACCGACACGAACAAATCGAGAAAGAAGACGTCGCTAACTTTAAAATACCGTCGCTAACGGTGGTGTTTTGATCTGGTAGTTCGTAACATTTCCACTCTAAAAAATGCGCCATGTGGCGAGTGTTGTGTAAGAAGTGAATCATTGTTAAGAAACGTAGATTGTAACGTGTAGGCCTCCGAAGAAAGTTTGGTCGAGGGCCTGTAAACAACATGTCCTCCGCCTCGCAGCCTTCCTCCAGACGGCAATGGTGCTACCTCTGCGACCTGCCGAAGATGCCCTGGGCCATGCTGTGGGAGTTCAGCGAGGCTGTGTGCCGGGGATGTGTTAACTACGACGGGGCAGACAGGATAGAGCTCCTCATTGAGACTGCCAGGCAGCTGAAGAGCACACACGGAGTTTTAGACGGCAGGTCCCCCGGTCCCCAGCAGGGTAAACCCAGCTCGGTCGGGCCCCTTGATGCAGGGCGGCAGCATGGAGAGCGTATAGAAAGGGGGAGGGGTGAGTACGGGGTGTCTTCTCGTCTCCCAAATGGCCTGCACAGAGCTGACGATGTGGGCTCGGAGGGCAGCAGACAGAGCCCGAACACCCGCCGGGCTATAGTCGGGGCAGTTCCTAGTCTTCATGGAGCAATATCTCATGCTTTGATAGCTCAGGGGTTAGTAGCAGCCCCTCATGGGCTTCTGACCCCCTTATCAGGCTCCAGGGCTGGGGGCACACCAATTGCAGCTGGCCCTATTATGGGAGACGGTGGCAGAAGGCAGGTTGTGTCCCTGGGTGTGGGAGCTAGCACCTCAGCTCTGGTGGGTATAGATCCTGCAGTGTGGAGGAACAATGAGGTGATGGCAGAACTGAATGAGGTGGCTCGCAGCCGGGTTGAAGGCTGGCCAAATCGCCCCAAAGCAGTCAGGGATGTTCTTGTAGCTCTCAGCAGCTGTGTCCCCTTTAATGTGCGCTTCAGGAAAGACCATAATCTGATGGGTCGTGTTCTGGCCTTTGATGCCAGCACAACTCCAGAGTTTGAGCTGAAGGTGTTTGTGGAGTACCCAGCTGGCTCTGGAATGATCTTCTCAGGAGTCCCTGACCTGGTCAGGCAGATGTTCCGTGACTCAGCCAAAGATGCAGGTAAAGCGGTGAACTCTGGGCTACGCTATGTGGAATACGAGAAGCGGCAAGGCACTGGAGACTGGCGTGGGTTGTCTGAGCTGTTGAATGATGGTGTGCGAATGTTTAAAGAGCCCCCCATTCCAGAGGTCCTGCCACAGCCAGATGCAGGTTTGCCTATGGCAGCAGCTGGACGCCCTGCAGCAGCAAAGAACACCACCCGGCGTCGCAAGGCTTCTCCGGGCTCTGAGAACGGAGAGAGCGAAGGCAGGCCTGATCACCCGGCGAGAGAGCCCTGGCCACGAGGTGCTTACTCAGGCATGGAGCCTCTTCCTGGCATGGCTGCCCCTCAGGAGGGTCCACCCCGTCTACACAGCCAGCCCTCACCCATCTCAGCGCTCATGGGAGTCGCAGACAGCCTGAGCTCCAGTCAGATGGCCAGAGATAGCCCCAGCATGTCCACAGCCCATTCCTCCTCAGCTGGGCGTCCCACCAGCAGCAGCCCATCAACTTCCTCCACCTCGGTCTCCCAGGCAGCCTTGGGTCAGGGGTTGAGTGTGGGGGGGCCGAGCACCAACGCCAGTGCTGGTGAGTCTACGAGCAGCTCTCAGGGCACCCTGCTGTGCTGCACCCTCTGCAGAGAGCGCCTGGAGGACACTCACTTCGTCCAGTGTCCGTCTGTCCCGCACCACAAGTTCTGCTTCCCCTGTACCAGAGGATTCATCCGCAGCCAGGGTCAGGGTGGGGAGGTGTACTGCCCCAGCGGAGAGCGCTGTCCCCTGGCTGGTTCCTCGGTGCCTTGGGCCTTCATGCAGGGAGAGATCTCCACCATCCTGGCCGGAGACGGAGACGTGACAGTAAAGAAGGAGAGCGACCCTTGACGTCTCCATCCTCTTGTGGTGAATGGTAAGCGGAAGAAGAAAAAGGTTTTCTTTGTAAATCATGGTCAAATATCTTTATTTGATCAGTTAACACCACAGGGATGAAGACAATACATTGAATAACACAAATCTAAACTCCACAATAATAACCTTTCAGGTCATCTTTGAGTCCTTATGCCCTCTTAGTTTTATCAGCATAATAGTTCAAGGGGACGTCATCTTCTAAACACAACAGAGCACACAAAGGGGAGGAGAGTCCATTCACAGAAGTGAGGTCAGATTGTAGCTTTTTACAAAAGATTGTTCTGTATGACATCTGTGAAAAGAGTCACTCAAATATATCTTAAAACACACAGATGAATAACGCTTATTGCAACATCTCATCACAGTGCTTTGTGTTATACAAGATTCTCAGTTGGCAGCTCGAGTAACAGGGACATTAACATTGCATATATTTGTTTAACCTTTTCAAGAAACACGAGTAGTAACTTTGACTCGGCTTGTAACTGACATCCACAACCCGTCACTGACAGATATGCATTTGTTCTCTTCTGCAGTTTGTGAAGCAGAAACACTTTGCATGTTATTTATTTAGAAATGTAGAACCCATGGATTTAGCACATGATCACCTCTTTACTATTAAGACATACATCTAAGGAGTAGCCTGCCATGGTGTCGAGATACATCAATAGTTTGAAGCTGATTTAGAGATCATATTAAAGCAGGGAAATCTCAAATATACATGACACGACGGTAGGAAACCCCATTTCTGCACCAACTGAAATGTAAGACTTTTATCACGTCGTTTTGTCCCTTCCAGCTATAACTGACAATCATCTCTGTGATGCGAGTATTCAATCATGTGACCTAGACGAGCAGCAGGAAGTTGTTGGATGAATGAACCTTTTTGTTTCTAAATTGAACGTTAAAAAGAGTCCATGCTCAGGATTCTGATGGTGCTGACTGGAACTCCACACACAAGAATGGAGCAGTGCTCATTTACACTTCAGAGATGCATAATGTCTAATCAAATATTCGCAATTTTTGTATATAAATTGTTAGATTATTTAGAATATTTATTGACATGTTTGACCTCCTAGCTGTATGTCGGTAATTTCACTAATGTATTGTGAATAACGTGACCTGGATCCAGATTAGCAGCAGGACATTGACGGAGGGTTAAACCAATGTTTTATTTAATTTGTTGCTAAATTGAACTGTACTATAATCTTCTTACAGTGTAGCTAGCAGCAGTGACGGTGAAACTGCAGTTGTGATGTCGACTGAACTCCACCCTCAAGGACTGAGCAGCCTGATTTGAAAAAGACCAGAAAGCTGTCCAGTGTTGCCCTACTGTTTATTAACACACCTTCTTTCTTCCTTTTCCACAGTGGATCAAACACTTTGAAAGCACTTCCCTATAATCTCAAGCAGAGGGCCACTGTGGCTGCAGCTCATCGTGTGTGCCTCTGAGAACAGAAGAACAGCTACACACACTGTTAACTAAGGACACACCGAGACTCACTGATGAGGAGAGGGGCGTGTCCTCTGTCAGGACTCGTCACAGCTGGATCCTGACCAAACCTCTCCTCTCCATCAGGCCTCGCCTTCATTACATTACATGACACTTGTTAGACGCTTTTATCCAAAGCGACTTACATACTCAATACTGTGGGCGATCCTCACAGGAGCAATTTGGGGTGAGGTGTCTTCAGGGACACAACGACATGCTGACTGCAGTGGGGTTTGAACCTGTGACCCCCTGAACCCAACACCAGCGCACTATTCCACTGCGCCACACGACTCCCACGCCTTCAGAGCCCAGGATAGAAAGCACACGCTTGTTTTAGGAATGACAATCTATTTGGTCTTTCATTTGTGTTACTGTTATACAAGTTGCATACTGTCCTAAACATATGGGTGGCAGCGATATTGACAGATTGGACATTTTCAAAAAAACAAATGAATGTTCAAACTGGCAAAACCATTGGGTCCTTAAAGCCAAGGATTGAAAAAATGTAATCTCACATCATGTCTCTTAGGTATTCTCCTTCTATTGTATGTCAACAATGTGAATTTACTTTCAATATGGCTATGTAATTTCTATTTTTGATACAATACAAATTTATATGCATTTGTTTATAGTGATAAGAAGACCAAAGATGGCTTCCTGCTCAATGTAATTTTATTGTATTGTAGCTGTATATGCTGTACTCACTGATAACCTTGGCATTGGTCACTAATTTGTTCATCTATCACAGAGGTAAGCTTGTTTTGTCTATTTACTTTTAGAATGAAATGTATGTTAAGATAATTAGCACCACAATCTTCAATGGTTTAACCACATACTCGTGATGTTAACAGGTCAATTCTACAATAAATTACAAAATAGTCATCGGTCATAGCTGGCTTATTCTTTGAGGCTCAGATTGGCAGAACATTATGGAGACTTTGGTACTTTCATAAACCTTTATTTGATAAATATTTCACAAAAGAACATGAAAACCCCACACCAGATATTGTATAAGCCCTCGAGAATGCATCAATGTACCCAACCAGTCTGCGGGAGAGAAAGTGTGTAATGGGCAAAGGTTATTTAAAAGTGGTTAGATATTCTAAATATAAAATGCCTAATTCATCATAATGGGCAGAACAAACTGTCAAATATAATATTGTAAACACTCACAGCTAATATCACACAATAGATGATCTGTAAACATTATTTTTTACAAAAGATAGTGGTGTAAATGCTTTGGTTCTTGAAATGTGGTAACTGAAAAAATATTGTTCACACCCCTTTTTTGATTATACAACACCAAGGCGGCCGGTGGTCAGAGTGGTTCAGATGGGGCACCCGGTGTCCCCCAGGGCCTCCTTAGCTCCCTTCAGGGTCTCTCGCTTCACGCATTTCCAGTAGCCGGAGAAGCCACTCTGGTGCTGCACCTTCGGGCAAGACAGAGTTCATCACAGCACACTGAAACTCTAACAGCAATCTGAGCACAACAAGTTGGTGCAGGAATGAGTCCTTAATCCCGGAAATGAGTTAGCATTTTCAACCGTGAATGTGTTTTTGTCAGATCCCTGAAAGAAGGTCCATGGTTAACACAAGCTTAAAGGTCCCATGTCATGCTTTTCTGGTTGTTACCGTCCCCTTGTGTTATGAAGGTGTTTCTGCATGTAAAGGTCTGCAGAGTCACAAACCCTCAAAGTACACCCTGTAGCGAGTACAACTCTAACACAGAGAAGACCTGTCTGCTGCCCCAGAACGCCTCGTTGGACATTTCTCTTTTTCCATTTGTTTCAAAACCAAAATGGACCAATGCGCGGAGCTCCTCACACACCAGGAGGGGTGGGGACCTTTGTAAATGTTCAACTAACAGGGAGTCCCCTGGTTGGGTAATAGATGAGTTGGGATGGCTGAGAAATGCTCTCCGCAGACCCATTCTCACAGCGTTTATAAACCTTTTTCTGACTCAATATCAAGCCACACTTATTGTTTTACTTCGGCTGTGAGGGGGGGGGGGGGGCAGGAGCTCCAACAAGCCGTTTAGGACAGAGAGTGAATACACATACTATACAGAGATGCTGTTTGAGAAACCAATGCACAATATAAATCTATTTTAGTAGACCTCAACAATGGAATTAAGATCAGTAGAAATGGCCATGACATTTTCATGTTTTGTTCTACAACATAAAATACGTCAGTAAATAGTGGGATGTATTTGTGTAGCCTGCCCCAGTAGATTAGCAAGAGCTAAAAAGGATTGGATTATGGAATATTGCAAAAATAACACGTTTATGATACTCACATGTTGTGTTCAGCAGGATCATCTCCACATTAACACCACTTAGTTACAAGCATACATGCAACTGCCAGAAGTGAAAAGCTAACAGCTGTTTTTGAGACTCATAAGCTGCTTTCACACCAAGTACTTAGTTAGCTGACGTCACTTCGTCTTCTTCTGCTTTGGGTTTACTGGCAGGCCGCAAACAACTTCACGGCGTATACATCACATTTTTGTGTGAACGCGACATAAGGGGTGCTAACGGAACTAAAGGGGAAAAGTACTCCGGTGTGAACGCGCCTATAGAAGCTTCAGACATTCAGTTTTATTTTGGAGAAGAACATGAACATCTCTAAAGCTTGTGATAACATGTCTTCTTTCAGAATAACCAGTTACCTGTTGAAACAAACATTGACTTCGAGATGAGGGATTTTCAGGTTTAGGACGCATTCCTGCACAACTCTATATATATATATATACACACACAAAAAAAGTTGCACCGCCTTTAGCTTTGAGTACGGCATTACTAATACATTTCTTAACCCGATTTTTGTAGTTTAAGCGATCTCCTTTTTTTTCTTTGCTTGATGCAGGCCAATCATTTGCCCCTTCTGAAACTGATTAACATCCTTTCCTCGACCACAGGAGATGTCTTCCGACATGGTTGCTTAAGAAATAAGAAGCTAAACACCACATTAGCTAGGGTTAAATAACGTGTTGCCATCTGAAACATGAATCACTGCAGTAACTAGAAAATGCATTTCCTGCAGAAAATGTGTGTGAATGCTGTAAACTACATTTGTTGCTGAATTTAGCAGAAATAGCTGAATAATGTAATAGTTGAATGGGTTCTGCAGCTGAAAATAGGCTGAAGGAGTTACATATCAGATGTAAGTAGTAGTGAATGAATGTGTATTAAGATGAGAAAAGAAAGTAAAAAGGCTTGGGAAAGCAGAAGAAGATTTTGACTGCAAACTTTTCGACTAAAACCAAACGTCACCAATAATGTATAAAATATGTGGAACCTGTTGAAGTCAGTATGAAGTCTCCATCAGACAGAAAAGAATAGGCTGAGACAGTCTGTTAAAGTCCAGTGTGTCAGTGTTTGTTTCTGTGCTGAGCACCTGATCATAACAAATAATCATGTGTGAGCCCAGAGATCAAAGCTTTCAATCTGCCCAGCAACACCATGGTTACCAGCTGCAGCACTGAGTCCCATTAAGAATGCATTGAGGATTATATCTGACCATTTTGCCACCTGTTCAAAAACTATGGCTCCTATCAAAAAATGAATGGACCGTGAGCATCAGGGAACCCCAATGAACTGATATGTTGTTTTTTTGGGTTTGTGTGTAAAATGTGGAGATGGGAACAGTTTGTTTAAAGTTTACTTCTCTCTGTTCTGAAGAAAGATCCGGAAATTGTTTACATGGGAGTCTATTGGGAGCTAGGTGGAATTTTTGACAAGTTTTTATCTCTTCATGCCCTCAAGAGGCATTTTGTTTAATTTATTTTCTTCATTTTTTTTATTTTTCAACCTAGGAGAGGTTTTCCTACTTTTTTCATGAAAAATGATGTCCAAGGAGTGTAGGAAATTCAAGCTGTCCTCCACTCTGTTTTGAGATCAAAGCACTCTAAGCCTTAACGAGCTGCTCAATACACATATACTAATGTTAAAATCTGAAGAAAGCCTCTTTACCAAGCTCCGAACTAAGTTAGATATCTCAAAAAGTGTAAAAGATATCAAACATGTGAATATGAATTGAATAGCTGAAGGTCTTGTGATCATTTTAAAGTTGGAATGAAGTCTCTGGCTGAAAGTATGTGGAAGGAGAAGCATTTGGTGCAAGGTGTAGATAAAAGAGGATTTGAAGGTTCCTCCCATTGACTTCCATGTTAAAAAAAGAGTTTAAAAAGCTGAATATTTCAAAAAGTATGAAATATTTTGAAAAAGTTGAAAGTTTCCCATCAATTCCTGAACAGGCTGAATAGTTTGATATTTGAATGGTTTCTGTAGCTGAAAATAAACTGAAGTTATGGAGTGCCAAAGTATTGGCTGAAATAATAAGAGTAAGAATAAAGATTCCAAGAACTATAGTGGAATGCTGTAAACAGCATTCACACTAATTATCCAATTGAAGGCTCTTACAGATTTGCTTAGTTAAATCCAGTTGGTGACTTTTTTTTGGATGGCTATTGTATATAAATAAAAGGATGACCAGGCTCACCTTCAGGCCTCGCCGTATTCTGTCAGCCATCACACCCATGAACTCCTTGTGGCTCAGGCACTTATCTCCATCCATATCAAAGAGCTTGAAGACAGTATCCAGAACATTGTCAGACAGATCGTGGCCTGTGGCGATCCTCACTGCTCGTTTGAACTGGGCTGCAATGAGAGGAAGGAAACATGTGATCATCTACTGTCTGCAGTCTGAGAGAGAAATACCCACATGGTAATGAAGAGAGGCGTTACCCATTCCAACAGGCCGGTTGGTTCCAGTGACCAGTTTCATAGAAAAGGAAAAATCCTCCAGATTGTTGGTGAACAGACAGAAGGCTTTGAACTCCTTGAAGGAGATACTCTGCAAGACAACATTTCAGTCAACCAATAAACTAGATTCAATCTTTTCACAGAATTTTTGTGATGAAAGTCCTCTCACCTGGCCAGCAGGGATCCTCTTCCTCATGTTCTCCCAGTACGCCTCGTTGTCTTCTTCGTTGGTGTAGTGTAGCAGCCACTCAGCGAAGTCTTCTCTCCTCATGGTGTCCATACCTTTGGAGAACTGCAGGAACTCCATCTCCTGGACTTCAGCCTGCAGGTCTACCATGAACCTGAGGACACAGGGGAGAGGTCCTACTGAGGTTAGTGAGGAATGTGGTCACAACTATACCACAATCACTTTAAAGAAAGCGTAATACAGTTGAAAATGAAGCCATTCTTTACAATGAAGTCTATTTTATCCCTTAATATATATGATGGAGTCCAACATCTGACAGAACTAGATTAATATCATAAGGAAGAATGATAGGCTGTTTCTGTTCTGTTGTACAGCGGAGTTACTATTTTATAAATAGCAAGGTTTTCCTTGCTTTAGATACATGCTTCTAAATCAAGGAAATGCTCGAATGAAACCGACTTGTTTAGCAGCAATGTAACTTAAACATACTGCAAAACAAATAGAGCCCCGTAAGTGTAAGGCAATTATTTCCCAACTTTTATTATATACACCTCGGTCCGGAACCTCAGTGACCCTAATGGAAGGTTCAACCACTTTAACTACCTTTAAATACACTAAGGCTGGAAAGCAAGTACAATCACATCACCAACATTACATTCATCACCACATACAACTTTTTCTCAAATGTATCTTGAATGCATGTACCTTAAAGTGTCTACTTTTGTTGCTAAAACCTTGAATTAATTGACTGTAATACTATTATATACATGAGTGTATTTTAAGTTACACAAGTTACTCTTACAATCAATTTAGGTAAATGATTCAGTATTCTGTCAACACTGCAGACATTTCCAGTGTGTACCAGTGAAGACTCACACACACTGTAATGCAATGAGTGTGACTGCATTTCTGTACCTGTGGAAGTCCTGATACTGCAGCTTGTTTTCTCCTCTCTTGCCAAAGAAGTAGGCCTGCAGAGTCGTGTTCACACCTTCCCCTTCTACCACTGGTTTCTGTAGACATCCAGGGAATGTACAATAAGCAGACATTACTCTCCAGTGATGCTGAAGTTGATACCGACCCTGCTGAGCTTAAAGGGGATATGAACACCCACCTCTGTGCCGTGAGGAGCTCTCTTTTTACTGGTCCCAATGATTTTCTTCAGCTTCAGAAAAAACAGAACAGAAATATTAAGATATAGCTACCGAAATCCGAACAAACATCATTCTTCAATGTAAACTACCTAAAATAATAAGAGTATGAGAGATATAGCCTTCATATTCGTCATACATCAGACACTAGAGCAAATCAGAATAACAATCACAACCAGTTTTACACATACGAGAAATTTGCTTTGGTATAAGTACATTTCTCGTGTGTGTAACCCTACTTGGTGATGACAGTCCATGCAAAGCTTCTCTTTAATTGTCCTTTAGACTTATGTCACAACATGAAAATATGACACAAGGTGCATAGCGTGCCAACATGCACTCTAGTAGCCTTGGTCCAGGCTAGAATTAGCACACTTTAAAGAGTCTTCTCACGCCGCCAGGTTGGAACAGCTACAAAAATGTCCTGTGACTCTGAGAGGGGCCATTTCTCAATGTCGAGTAAAGTTGCTGCAGAGCCACTATTTCAAGTATACTACGTCATCGAGTGGCGCCGAAGGACTGTTTAAATGCCCAGCATTCGGCGCCACTCGATGACGTAGTATACTTGAAATAGTCTTAAGATGGTGCTCACATGATCTCGATTTCCCCCGAACAAGCAAGATACAACATTTAAAGGTTGGGCCAAACATGGCCTTACATCATATTGCACATTTTTCAGCAAAGGAACCATGATCGATTTTCAAACACTAAAAAAACGATATGGATTGAATAACGGTGATTGTTTTAGATTTCTACAGGTACGCCACTACTTAAATAGTTCCCTGTTAGACAGCCAGAAGGCCCTTGAAAACCCTTTATTAATAGTTTTCACCAGCGCATACACATCAGACACGGGGATGAAAGTCATCTCAAAACTTTACAAAGCTCTTCAAGATATTAAAAAGGAAAATACTTTCTATATAAAACACAAATGGGAAAATGAAACCAAAAGTCTGGACAAATGACTGTACTTTTCAATGGAAGATCTCTAGCTCAGGATGTTTACTTGGAAGATGCTGAGCAGGTACTTTTTCAGCCCTGCTCAGTCATCACATCATCTAGGGCCCCCAGCTGCTGGAGGAAATGTGGTTCTCAGTTAGCACATCACTACCATTTGTTTTGGGCTTGCCCTTTAATAGTAACTTTTTGGCAAAAGATCCATTTAGAAATTGAAATAGTACTTAAAGGTGGGGTAGGTCATTTTGGAGAAACCAGCTCGAGTGCGCTAGAATTTGAAAATACACAGCCGGAACAAATCTGCCACTTCCTCACAGAGCCCCTCCTCCAACACACACGAAGGCGCACATGACCAATGAGGGCACGAGATCAGTTTGTGCACAGATGGAAGGCTGACAGGCAGGTAGGCCATCCAGTTACTTTAGCCGGGCCGGCTCAGATGATTGGTCGTGCTTTTTACAGCGTCACGGCTTCCACAGATGACGTTTTTTATGGATTTGTTGTCAAAGCACTTAAGATATTCATTGCTATCGGGATGTTAAGAGCATTCCATGGAATATAACAAAAAGTGTTTCTGAAATAAATTACATACCCCACCTTAAAAAGGAAAAAATCCCATTCAACTGGGACGAATGTCTATTTGGGCTCGTACATTCAATCCCCACAAACCTCAAAACAAAACAATTATTTGGAATTCTTACTGTTGCAGCAAAAAAAGTCATTACTAGAAAATGGCTCAAAGCGGACATCCCTTCTTGACAACTGGTACGATAAAATCCATGAAATGTATGCTATGGAAAGAATCACTTTCTCAATGAGGCTTCAGGAAAACACATTTGACGAAATATGGAAAAAGTGGAGAGTTTACATATCCCAAAGACGACCATCGCTTGTTTGACTGTGTTTCTATGCACCGAGTGAATGTATATGTATAGGTGTGTATGTATGGACACATGTATGTGTGTATGTGTATTGTATGTATATGTGTATGTTGATATGTGTGCATATGTACATGTGTAGACATTTGCCATTTCAAACAACCTCTGTGTACTTTTTCGTTTTTATTTGGACAAGATTTGTTTGCTATTTCATTTGTCATTTTCGGGTCTCTAAAAAGATATGATTTGAAAAACTGTACTTTTAATATAATGTGACCCCAAATAAATAAAGAATAAAAAAGAAAATAAATAGTGGCTCTGCAGCAGCTTCACTCGACATTGAGAAACGGCCAGGGTCTGACTCAGGCTGCAGAGAGGCATTCACATGACAGAGGACAACAATAGAGTTTCTTGCAGTGCAGCTCTCCCTCACCTTCACATGGGGCCGTGGTCCATACTTACGAGTGTGGAGCATCAGTGCTCTACGCAGCATTAAAGGTGGCAAGATTGACATTTAAATCCACACACGCAACAGAATCACATTTTGTCTTTGCAAAGTGCCCTCCCACGATTTATCCATGTTAACCAATCTGTGCTATGTTCAGTATTACTATCACATTATTTAAATATTTTCAATTAAAAAAAACTAAAATATAAGAGGTCTTACCTTGAGAAATTCCTTTTTGTCCACCTGCTCATTGCCGTCAACATCAAGCATTTTGAAAGCAATATGAAATCCTATGTGTGGCTCTGAAACAGAAATGCAGTCAATAATCTGAACTCAGTCTGAATATTATCACAGGAATCAATGCACTTAGTAGGGCAGAGTAGCATTTCTCAACACAACCTGGAGGACAGTGTTGAGAAATAAAAAATTAAATCAGGTTACCGACTCACTGAAATGTGCAAGAAAATGCAGAGTCACAATAAGTCAGGCAAATCAATTCAGCACAGTATGAATGAGAGTAGGAGGCTACTTACTGGTCAGGATGGTCAGCAGGAACAGATACTCTGTGTAGGATATCAAACCTGCAAGAGACAAAGAAATGTACGCTGAATTATATTTAGGAAATAAAATAACCAATAAATATAAGGACGGAATTTGAAAACAAATACTAACATACAGATGTGAATTGTTCTCGTTTCAAAAGGCCCTATTGTGCTTTTTGGGGGTTCCCTTTCCTGTAGTGTGTTTTATAGGTTTAAGTTCCCTCCAGAGGGAGTTTCTCCCCCCCTCCTTCTATTGTCTAGCGCTCGAAGGCTAAGGGGAGGGACATCTCTTAGTGATTGACCTATCACAACAGAGCCGGCCAGCTAACCAATCAGAGCAGACTGGGCTCTGGTTTCAGACAGAGGGTGAAAAGAGGTGCTGCAGCACAGGCAGTATGAGAGAAATAAAGAGCTTTTGAACATTAAAGCATGGAGACATGTAGAGACACTACATACTGATATGAACCTGAGAATGAGAAGATAGGGCCTGTTTAAAGTTTAGAACTTACCATCGTCTCCTATTGTTCTGAACAGTTCATTACCGGCCAGAGCTTTAGAGGCAGTGGCCAACATGTGGTTAACCTCCTGCAATAAGAAACAGATGACAACACAAACTGATGATCTTCAAGTGCTACTAACTGTAGCTGACTCATTTACAAAATGTGAAGATGTTAACATACCTGTGTGGTTAAACTTTTCTTCTGCAGCTTTCCTACAGGAGAAGAAACCAAGTTTTGTTAATAAAACAACCAAAAACTTAACAGGGAACAGTGTAGGGCCTTAAATGTGTTTTTGTAAATGTATCCTGCATTTTTCGAGGGTTAATACCCAAGTGTTGCACTCAATATTTCCAATGATAGCACATATCATCCTGTGTTAACTGTCAGCAGATGATGAATATCAATAAGCTTACGGTCCACATTCTCCAGCATCACAGAGAACAGGAAGTCTCTAGGGGTCATGTAGGGCTCCTGCTCGTACACCACTGAGGCGAACTGGATGAACCGAACCTTCCTGGCTGACAGAGCTGGAGCTGCTACTTCCTGAAACACAGGTATCAGAGAGCACTGTGATAATAAAGCAACATTAAGTGTGTGTGTGTGTGTGTGTGTGTGTGTGTGTGGTGTGTGTGTGTGTGTGTGTGTGTGTGTGTGTGTGTGTGTGTGTGTGTGTGTGCGTGTGTGCGTGTGTGACAGCTGGGGGGCGTCAACATTAGCTGTTGATATAAGTGTACCTAGTATTACGCACTTACAGTACATATTAATATAGGTGTCTGGGTAACTTATCTTTAGCAGCTTAATATTCGACCAGACAGAAACACGACGGATGGGTTTGTTCGACGACACAAACTTTAGTTAGACTTTGGTTAACTTTTATTAGGCGTGAACTCACTTTCGGTGCCTCGGCATGGACAGCAAAGTGCAGAGTCCTGTTAGGAAGATATTGGTAATAACAGATAAGCCCGGTACCGAGAACTGAGCCCACTATAGCGGGTCCGACAGCACGGTGCCGTGCTACAGCTCTCAGAGACCGAGGATTCCTCACTGCGTTCCTGAAGACGGAGACGAGCCTCCCGAGGGCAGCCATGTTCAGGAAGGGAGCTGCTACTAAGCCACGCCCACATAGGAAGATAACTCAATGATCACGTGACACGTCACCTCCGTCCCGGCATCTCCAAAATGTTCCGAATCCGAATAAATAAATGAAGAGACAAATAAAAAAATACTGTCCACATCTATGCACCTAATTGTAATTGTTAAGATCCCCTTCAGTAATGTTTTGGACAGCAAAATACTCTGCTTCAAATACTAATTTGAGTAAGGCTAATAACTTCAACCTTAAACATTAGCCTACCTAAAGAAATCTTTAAATTACATAATAGGCTAGCTAGGCCTACCCCTCCTTCCTTATTCAAATATAAAGATAATGTTTAATTTCTCCAAATTGCCCTGTGCATCTTAACAGTAGCTACTGAAGTGTAAATGTAGCTTTGGATAAAAGCGTCAGCTAAATAACATGCAATAGTAATAAGGTCCAAAGTTAAGCTGCTGGACACAACATATTTTCTTCCATTCTCAGTTGGCCATTTATCAGACCTGCAGGCCTTAAACTGTGTGTGAAGTCTCTTAATACTGCTAGTCCAGGTGATGAACTGAGATACAAGGTGAGGGCAGACCTTAGTGTCAAACTCACTCTTTGTATTATAAAAAAGAAAAACACCAACCAATGGGAATAAATGTTTATTGTACTGAAGAAGACAACAATCTACTTCCAGGTATAGAATGGCCATCGGAAACAAACCATCATCTTGAGCTACAGGATCCATGGTTACAGCTCCTACACGAGTCTTAAGAAACAACGGCGCCTCTGTCCTGTTTCCCCTGCACCAGGACCTTCTGTCTCAGAAGACAGGCAGCACCATGGACCATCCCACAACTTCAGTCATGAAGCATTGGGAGGAGAGCAGAAGAGTCAACAATGACAGGTAATGCCACAGAAGAGGTGATGTTCTCATAATTAACCTAATAACAGTTGAAATAAGAATAATTTTTGGAGGTGGATTTTGGGTTTTCTTCTGTAATTGATGGAAATACATATTAATCCACAACTGACTTTTGGGATTAGATAAACAGTTTGGATCCTGTTTATTTCTCTGCAGTGTTAGACAATGGATCATACAATCTTCTTTGGAATTATTCACTGCTAAAATGATCATGTGTATTATGTTCCATAATCCATATTCCATTCGAATGTGTAATATTTCATTTCAGACTCCTTAAATACAAGTTAAATATTATTGTCACTACAGTTTAGTGACAGAGCATGATGCAAAGTGTAATTGTGGATTCCACTTTTAATCTGGGCCAGCATTTATTTGTCACAGAAGGAAATCATTCCTATTGACCCAAGTTTCACAGACATATGCATAATACATTAATGTTTAAAAGTACCGTCAAAGCCTTTTTAACCACATTCCTTAAACAAGCAGAGAAAATATAATATTTCCCTCATGATTAGACAATTAAATCACAATATGTGGCCATGATACAAACCTAGAGAGTCAGTGGAACTGGACTGATTTTATGAGACAATACCATATTTCTTATTTCCACAGACAAATATTGGCAGATTTTATTCAATTCAATAAACACATCATAATTTAAATGTACATTCTGAAAACATACATCAAGTTGTGCACATTTTGTGAAATACTGAATGTATGTTTTTGTGTTCTATTGTATAACAGACCCTGCACCAATACTGTCTGTGCATTGGGCTTTACTTAAGTGCAGAACAAAGTTTACACGTACCTTTATTTTGACCGAGATGAGTTACTCATTCATGTCTAATAACATTTTATTTAAACTGCACTTGTAATTTAAAGGACAATTAGAATGTTCATTGGTAGATATATTAAAGCAAAATATACATTTGTGTTGTATTATTGGCAGTATGCTGCATATTCTGCTCAATGTTTGCATTGTACCCTTGTACAAGTTATTGTTTGACCAGAAGGAAGCAGGACGGATCCGAGGCACACACAGTTCGGAAAACAATGATTCAGTTGTGTAGTGGTGTCCATATGAAGGCTAGTTTAGCTGTATTTCCAGAGGGCACCTACAGTATGTGAACACACACTTCAGATTTTTTCTAAATAGCATATTTTCATAATTGTATTTACATTTAGATTATTGGTTGAGTGTGTTAACATATCAATGTCATGTCTACATACGGTACTTTACTGTATGTAGTGTGATAAAGTAATGAGTCCTAAAAAACATAAATAAATTAGCATTTTACCACTTCCGGTTCCCTTCCTGAATTCAATGGTTTTTTAACGTGTTTTTGGTAAGATCCTTCTGAAATAAGGTTAATAAGAGTTTACGATACTTTCACATTTTTTCTACGACATAAAAAAAGTCAGTTAATACCCCACTGGTGAATGTCTTAAGCTTTATGTCATAAAACCTTTAGCTTAGCATTGGTGATGTGCAGCCATGACTGTGATGTAGTTTGTTTATAGCCTACATTATTTTTTACATCTGGCGATTGCATTTAAGCTTCCAAAATCATAAAGTGGTGTTAATATGTGCTGAATATTTTGCTGAACAAAACATGGAAGTATCATAAACGTGCATATACCAGACATCCTATCTCTGTAAAATCAAAAATTCGAAACGGAAAAATCCCATTGCTTTTCGTTGAAGGAGCTCTTGAGATGCTAGCCTCCGGGTCGGCCTTTATTAATAGGTCATGAATGCACCACTATTATATCTTGCCTATGACCTCCAACATTCGTTCCATAAGGTTGGAAGAACAAAGGCTTTAGCGTAGTGTAAGGAGCTGATCACGTGGGCCTACAGTCAATGCTAATCTCTCTTGCTACCTTGTGGTGATAACGTTCGATGGCCTTTTCTGCTTCACAGATGATAAAAAGTGGTGGTAAAAGTCGATTATCAGTTTTTAAGAATGTGCAATTGAGTTAAAAACCCTTCAGCTTGTAGTTGAAACCAACGTGAGGAGCAAACTGTTTCCGTTAGCTCTGTGTCTGACCGGCATGTGTGTCCACATCAATTGCACGTCAAGTTTGCATCAGCAGGTTTGGAGATTTATTTAATGTCATAGCAGCAAGTTGTAATGTAAAGTAACAACGACATACACACTTGTAAAACCATCAATGAAGGATACAAAGTTTGCACACATTTTTTTTCTTCAGTCACGGTTTATGCTGCCTACTTAATTTCGACTGTTATTTTAATAACATAGTGGAAAAAGACCCTCATGGGTTTCATTAAAGTGATGGTAAGCGAACACTTACAACGCACATGGTGATGTGGGCTAAATATGCCATGAGCAATGAATCAGAACAATTACAGCCACACGAAAATACTATAGCTCCTATTTCAATGATAAAAAATATGTATTGCAAAGACAGGCTCGCTGTCCTTATTCATGATTCAATAACCAATAGCTTTTTTCCCTTCTGAACCACTGTTTCAGCAAACTGCATGACATGGCACTTATGTTAAAACAAGCAGTGACTGGCAAATGGAAATAACATTCACACCAAAACATAGCTTATATATTGTCGTTCAACTCATTTGAAGGCTGCAGTAATACAGATACAGCACACTACAATCCTCAAGTCAGTGAATTCAAATACTGCTGCATCTGAGATATACTTTTGGAGTTTTTATAGAAAGGAAGACCGTGAAGAAGTCTTTTTTGTACACATTTGAGGTGCAGTTTGATAGAATGGAAAATACATTGAAGAAAGTCACAGCTGCTGTGTGTTTCCTCCTATGTCTTTAATATGAGTACACTGTGTCAAAATGGCTACATTTTACTGACATTAATGATACTTTAATTGTTTTTGTATATGTAAAAAATAATTGGCATACATGAGAAATAATAAGTGGACTAATGCCCGTTCATCTCTGCGATCACAGCATACTGTACTTTTTCTGAACTGCCCAGCTGTTTCTCATGTCTGTAACATATAACCTAATCACACCTCTCACACCCTCTAATCATTAGTACACATTCTTATTGGGGCAACTCCTGAATCTGATATGAATAAATATAGGCATATAAAAATACAACAAGCATACCTACAGTATGTCCTGCTGCTCTTCCCTGGTAAAATGTGTGTCATACAACTAGATACTGGTGTACTTATATACACTATGATATTTAATAGTGGCTCCTAATTTGCATATTTTTCATTTAAATGTCATAATATATTTGAGTGATGATTGTTTTTATTTGTGGATTAATACAAATGTTTTAATTTTACCCATTTCAGTTCAGAGTATTGTTTTATTAGAGCACAGGATTTATTGGTATACATACAAAGATAGGTATATACAATTCATGACTCGAATCATGACAGTTTTACATTTAACTTGCCTTTGACGGAGAGATTCCAATCAGTTTGAACTTCAAATGAAAGACACAGGGTACAGAGAGGCTTAACTCTCAGCGAACAGCTTCAGGGTTTTACAATTTTGGCCACCACCAACTCTGTGGTGATTGAACATTTCACAGCTGAATTCAGTACATTCTGTGGAAAAGAAATCGCAGTAATACAGTACAAACAGCAGAGGGGCCATTTGGCTTCTTAATTCATGTTACAGATCAAGGAGTAGTCACTTCTCTGGTCTATCCCCTCAAGAAACAACCATTTTTCTTCTCATGCTTATTGTGGTTAGAAGACAAACATATTTTGTCAAACTCACCTCTGGATTTTCAGAAGTAGATAGTGACAGACAAATACATTTTCCTCCAGCCACATTACATTATTGCAATTTCAATACTGCCCAACTTATTTCAAGAACATAAAAATAAAGGCAAGTTTGACAGTGCACTAATAGACTTTTTCATGCAATGTTCAGATTTTTGTCATGTATACAAAAGCATTGTGTCACATAGGCTTAGTATTACTTTGAGCATTGCCACTTTGAACACACCTTGGATTAGAATTTGATGGAAAGCTCTTTTCTTGACATGGATCATTGTGGACAAACAATAACAATAATAATAATAATAAAAATAATAAACAAAAGCTGAAAATAAATGGTAGAACTGTGTATTAATTGACACCAATGAAGTCAGGTGGGTAACACCAGCATTCCATTATATTAACATGATTCAAAGCTAGCAATGTGATGGGATTAAATGTCTTTATGATTAGTATACAGATGTGTCAAGTGTCTAAGGTGCACAACTGCATGGGGTAAGCTTACGTTTATGTGACAAATCATGGAGTTCACATTTGCAATTATTTCTTGTTTCCTTTTCCCTTTTAAAAAAAAGTATATTGCTTCAAAAAACTTGTTTTTCTTTTTTGATATTGTGAAACATATCATTCACCACTTCTCGGGGTTTGTCTAGCTAGACAGAGCATTACATTATCAGTCAAAGATACATACAGAAAGATGCTGTGAATCCGAGAGATTAAACAATCAACGATGGGACGTGACAGTGACTTATACTTGGGACCACTTGTTGAAGTCTGTCTGTCTGTCTGTCTGGGCCGACCTGCTATCTACCAGCAGGTGGCACAATGCAAGCACTGATGTATTGCCTGGGTGAAGGGGAGGGGCTTAGAGATTAGTCTGTCACAGTAAAAATAGTCAGTTCAAGGACCCGGTGTGTTCCGCTCTGTGACTGAGGATCAGCAAACCTAGCTGCACATGCTCTCCATCCATCCCTCACACCCACCGCCTCCCACGCATCTCGTCAGTGAATAATGTTAAAACATAAAGGGGCTCCTCATTTGCTCTTTCCAGAAGTGCTGGAGCCCCCTGCCCCTCCCTCCATTTTGTCGGCGATTTCTGACGTGTCTAACTTCTCAGAGCCGTCCCCTTTCTCTGACCTCTCCTTCTCAGACCGCTCCTCCCCCTCGGCCAGCTCCGACCTCTCTGACCTGGCGTCGGCGTCCCCCTCCGACTTCTCCTTCCTCTCCGAGTGGTCGGGTTCCATGGACGAGGTTCCCGGCTTGTCCCACTTGCCCAGTTCCTCGTATTCAGATATACAGGTGGTGATGTTTGAAGTCCAAGCCTTCATGTCCTCCTTTAGAGAGCAGCAAATGACACACATTTTTATTATGTAATCATTCTCACTTCTGGTTATCATTTTATGTTTTGGGATTCACAAAGTGTCATCAATACAGATCAACGTTTTTATACATCATCGGGTTGAGTATCTTGCCCAAGGACACTGACATGTTGTCCACTGACCTTCGATTGGTGGACAACCACTCTACCCAATAACCCACAGCCACCGCCATGTGGTGTGCGATCGCAGGTTTTAATTGGTAGGGAAAGAACGGAGCTTGTTGTAGCTTTAGAAAATGCTATGACTAGTTCCCAAGGCCGGATTAGTGACAAATATTTTACATTTTCATTCAATCTGGCATGTCAATAGCACACCTATTTGTCAAAAGCAGGGACGCAGCTACATAGTTCAACCAAAGTATAGGTCTAGCCTTTTGCCCTTTCAGTCAAAAATTACAAGACAAGGATACAATAAGAACTCAAGACAGTGTATGGCTCAAGAAGACCTAGGTAATACGCCACGCGTAGTAATAAAGTTGAGCGCATACATAGTGAGACCTACACATAGACGGTTTAGAAAATATATTAATTTCACCCTATAGAAAAGCCGAGTTATTTATTGCGGCGGAGAGTGAGTTTCATTTAAAACAATGTATGATGAGTGAGGTTTTTTTTCTCTTGTCACTGAGGGCCCTCTCTTGCTCAAGGGCCCCTGGGCACGTGCCCAGTGTGCCCATATGGTTAATCCGGCCTTGCTAGTTCCTAACCACATTGAGGACAACAGGTTCCATATACGGGTTATAAAGAGAAAATGTTCCCTGATATTTGAAAGAAAATGACAGTATGCTGCAAATTCTGCTCATATTTTGAGACATTTTTGTATTCCTATAGAGAATTAAAAAAAAAAGGAAATTAAAAAGAGACAAACTAAAGCAATGTCTGATATGTATTTGCATAAGGTAAAGATCACAGTGTGAGGAGACTGAACATCATGTTTTTGGTTGAGTTTTTTTCCAGTATTTTGGTGCAATGGAAGTATGTCAATGAATTCTGCTTCAATTGGTTTGTTCTAAATCCAATTTTACACGCAGGTTTTTGTTGGGTAACAATAACCCTTCAACAGATAAGACGTCGATCATTTATATGTTGTTATTGTCAGCAAATCTGTCTGTTTATAACACTTCCTAAAAGTGGCCGACTCAGGCTTTCTGAGGGTCGGCAGATCACCAGCCACACAAGCGGAGATGGAGAGGAAAAGGTTTTCTGGCATGTAGGACACCTTTGCGAGCACAGCATCACGTTATATTAAACCCAGCATGGCTAAAGCAGGCAGTTGTGTCTGCCTCCGTCAGATGCTAACTTGTAAATGCTAACGAGACTATTCTAGCAAATATTCACAGCTATCTTTACTTTCTTTACTCATCCATCTAGGACACGGTCAAGATATTAGACTTTTATACATTTGTGTCATAGCAAATGGACCTTTTGTATGTCTAAACAGCGCTCCGGTTGTTTCTGCTTCTCTCCCGGGGGACACGTTAAAGGATATGTTAGGGGTGAAACAAATATCTCAACTTGATCATTTGTAAGAAGCTGATGTTCTCATGACAGTACATCATTTTTTAACTCAGCGATTACGCCAGCAAGATACTGAAACTCAGTAAATAAGGCATTATATTCCAATCAAATGTCCCTGATTTAAAGTAATTTAGGTTTAACCAGTTTAACTTTATTTAGTAATGAGGAAGAAACAAGAATTCTGTTTCTTCTGTTGGCGCCTGAAACGCAAAGACAGTACCTCACATTGGCTTCCTTTATCAGACCTGGAGGTTCTGAGGTTGTTATTTATTAACCGGTTTCATTTTGTGTTTTAATCAAATGTCACTCAGCAACATATTTAACTGTGACACAGCATTTTATTTCAATGTAGATTTGTATGCACCTCTGTCAATATATACTTTTCTGTTAAAAAGGCCAATAAGCATTAGGAATAATACATAAGCTACAGCGTGTGTGTTCATGGTGATAAAGGAACATGACACAGAGTGCAACAGTGTGGCTCACTGACAAAGGAGCTCTATGGCACCAATCATTAAGATACATCTGGCTTTGGTTTGGATACATACATCATTCTTGTTATTTTAATACATACATGGTTTTGGTCTTTTCATTGGACTTCAACAAGATCACCAGACTCACTCTAACTTTACTGAACACATGTAAACAACCTTTATGTTAGGTATATTCCTTGATGTGTAGTTATCTCCTGTTGGCTCCTTATGGCTCTCTTATGTGGAAAACATAAGGTCTATATTAAGAGACTAAACTGCATGATGTCCTGGTGTCTGCCCCTTTTAAACATGACTCAAATACAAATGTTCTTACCTCGTCTTTTGCATGGAATGCAAAGTTGTTACCATCAGCCATTCTGCAGGAAAAATGAACAGGGATTATCACTTTCTCATTCACTGAAATAATTGTTTTAAGGTTGAATAATACAAATAGTAATAATATTGTAAAGTTGTAAATATTCTGTGCTTTGATTTTAACATTTGAAATGTAATATCATGATTTGTGTCACAATAACTTACTGTAGAATGAAGACATTTTTCTTCTTCTTGTATCCCATAGAAGGATCAAAGGTGCAGTTAGCCAGCTCCACAGGAGGCTCCTCGTTGTATGTCGTAGTCAGGTGCCTAGCATCCTTGTAGAAAAGCAGCTGTCCCTCTTTCAACACACAGTACACGTTCAGCCAGGATTTGCTGTGAAATGACGATGACACATGTAACAGATATTAACAGATTACGATTGAATACATGTTCAGACATGATTTGGGCCAGTGGAAAGATTGACAAACAGAGTAACACAATGTACAGGTTATTACAGAAGTACACTTTCCTTCACATTTTCCAAACACAATGATAGTGGGAGCAAAATTATCATTGAAATTCCCAGGCCTTTTTAAAAAGTTGTCAAGACGCCAGACAAAGCAGGCTTCTTTTGTATAGCAGACGACTGATCATTAGTCGGTTTGAATGTCCGCTGTTGTTGGCAGATTAGCATAAACTACTTCCAACCGAGCTGCTCTCCAGCTAACTTTTTAAGGTTTCCAGCTGACTCATTTAAAATGATCATCTTGTAAAAGGGGTCTTAATACAATTCAATAATCCCACAAGTTAATGATTAGAAGATATCAAGATGTTGCAGTGTAGTTTTAATTCAATAAAAAACAGTGTATGTCTTAGTTGTGACCAGCTTTTCTTTAACATAGCATTACTCCACAAATTACTCTAGATAGTTCATAATGCCCTCCATTGCCTGGAAGTAAAGCTCGGTGACTGTAGGCTGTAAACTGTAAACTGGACATGCTAACATTCAAATCACATGTTTATGCAAGTACATTTCTTATCTTCCTTACACTTGGGTAGACAGATCTCCAGACTCCATGAAATATCTACGTCTGATTGGTCTTGACATTGGTTATACCTGTTTGGGCTTCTCTGCTGAGCTTCAAGGTCAGATGATGTGGCCTTTTTGCGGTAGAGGAAGCCTTCGTTGTGGGCAGTGTGTGAAGGCGGCTGAGGTGTGGTTGGGGCCCCAGTAGCTGGAGCTGAGCGAGAACGCCGTGTCTCCTCAGGCTCTTTGGGACGAGGCCTCCTCCTCGGTTTGGGGCGGTCTCGGGCCCGAGGACGTCCATCAAAACGAGTCACCGGTGCTGAGAGGCTGCTTGCAGGGCGATAAGAATCTCCTCGTGCCTGAGGAATGAAAAAGAAGAGAATGTCATATCAAGAAAAAAATAAAAACGAGCAACACTGTTTTGATGTACCGTGCAAGCTTACTCACAGATGCTGCCTCTCTCTCCTGGACTTGTTCAACAATCTCTGCCATGGTATTTCTCTTATCCCTGGAGTTACAACAGAAACGTGTCACCCAAACACAAGCATCATGTGACACTACAAATCTTTAGGGTCATGCCACACAGTGTTGACTATGCAAATGTCTTAAGATCATCTGACTTTAACTCACCACACTGAAAAAACGGAAACGTTGACTTTAATTAAAGTCAGTGTTGCAGTTTTTTCAGTGTAGCATGGCTCATTCACATACCCTGAGCGTTTGTCAGAACCGTCCTTAACAGAGCCCTCCAGGTCACTCGAGTCCTGCCTCTGGAGCCTCTGCTTGCCGCTGCCCTCCTGCTCGCTCGACGACTGCCTCTCCAGGCGCCTCCGGTAGCGCTCCTGACGCACAATCAGCGGCAGCTCGTTCAGCCTAGCCTGGATCTCTTGTTCGCTGGAGGTCTGTCTACCCAACTTGTACTCCCTCTCTCGCCTCAGGTGGTCCATCTGAGGATCTGAGCGGCTGCCACGGGGATCCCTCTGGAGGCGGCCGTGGAGGAGCTCCAGCCCCGACTCTGGCCCCACCATGTCGGCCATTGGGATGTCCCCAAACTGTTCCCGCTGCGCCCTGCTGGCCTCTAGGAGGGGGTTTACAGCCTTGTGGATGTGGTTGATCCTGGGCTGCATGAAGTCAGCTTTCAGATGCTGCCATGCATATGCCATTTTAGGGTCCATGATGCCACCACTTTGCGCCAGGTAACTAGAACTGCCCAGACTTCCACTGCTGTAATTATTTTGTGCCAGAAAGCCTGAGCTACCCAATCCCCCACTGCTCTGGTAATTCTGCGCTAAGTATCCAGAACTCACCATATTAGGCTGTTGTGCTAAATACCCAGAACTCCCCATGTTAGGCTGTTGTGCCAAATACCCAGTGCTCCCCAAATTAGGCGGTTGTGCCAAATACCCAGAACTACCCATATTAGGCTGCTGCGCCAAATATCCCGTACTTCCTAAATTAGGCTGTGGTGCCAAATATCCTGTACTTCCTAAATTAGGCTGTTGTGCCAAATATCCTGTACTCCCTAGATTAGGCTGATGTCCCAAGTATCCAGAACTTCCCATATTTGGTGATTGAGCCAAATATCCAGAACTGCCCATATTCTGTTGAGGCAGATAGCCAGGGCTTCCCATACCCCCACTGCTTGGCTGCTGAGCTATGTTACCTGCATTTCCCAACCTCCCGCTGCCTAGATGGTTTGGCGTACCACCGACACACCCAGTAGTCAGTCCGTAGTATCCAGAGCTTTCCGCACTGCCAGCAGTTGGTAGATGGTTTATCCCAAGGTAAGTATCTGCTCCAGGATTCTGGGAAGTCAGTGCTGTGAAAGCGGATTCACTTCCACCTCCCGGCACCTGGTGGTTCATTCCAAGGTATGAGGAGCTTGCCAACTTCCCACTGCCCTGCTGTTCCAGTCCATGGTAGCCTGATCCATTTATAACTGGCTTGTAACTAGCTAGGGTTGAGGACAATCTCTGTGTCGCAGGGGAGGCTCCCAGATCCAGACTGGTCTGTAAGGGTTTGGGTTCTACATGAACATGTACCGTCTGCCTCAAGAAAGATGAGGTAGCACTGATTGAGGGAACACTGGGAGTCAGACATGATATTGGGAACATCCTTCGGCTGGAGAGCGGGGTTGCCTTTTTCTCCTCCTCTTTTTTCTTCTCAGCCTAAAGAGAGAGTTAACTAAATAACTAATAGCTCTCCATAAATCCAATTCAAACTCAGACATCAAAGGTTGATGGTCCAACAAAATGGGGGTACAAAAGGTTATCAGGAATGATTTGCTCAATTAAGAACAGTGTTATATTAGCTACTTAGCAATGTAGCATGATAAGCAGATGGGGTGCAGAGAACACAGTAAACCACATGCAGTCAACGTCCTGAGACAGATTTAAGCCCATAACGATGCATGCGCCCCATGCCTGCTAAAGCAAACATAAGATCCCAAGGTCACATGTTCTCCCCTGTAGCAGCATTAAATAGTGACTACACCAAACTGATTAAACATTTATCTACAGTCAAGCTTACTGCGGAAAGCTGGCGGAGAGAGCTGAAGCGTTCTTTCCAGGTGACAGCAGCCTTGCGGAAGGCCTCGTGGCGAAGGATGAGTTGCTCAACCTCGTCTGTTTGGGTCCGGGCTCCTCCTCCCTCTGGCTCCTTGGAGGTGATCAGCGGCTCCTTGGCCTTCAGCCAGGCTTCTGCCTTCACCGTCTCCTGGGCGAACTGGAAATGTTCCTGCCCTGGAGTTGACAGCAGATCAACTGCATGGTTACCACAACACCACCGCACACTCCAGTAGAAATCGTTTGCGCCACCATAGCAGATGTTTATATTACTATTAGTCATGTAATGTTTGCAAGAACAATATTCTTCATACATTTTTCATGGAAAAAAGGACAAGGTAGAAAAACGTCTATAGTTAGAGCCATATAATATAAGTGGTTTGTTAAGAGCTGCTTCCGCTCTGATGTACTTGTAGTGAGTTACTCACTGCGCAGTAACTTCTCCTGGTGTTTGTCCCATTTTTCAATAAGATCCCTCTGCTTAGCCAGAAGACTGTCCAGCTTCTCTTGTATCTGTGGTGACAGACAGATTGCAGTCATTACCTCAGCAACATATTCCTGCATCCTAATCAAGTCATTTTATGGGTTTAATGTGTTCTTTGTGTTGTGCTGTTTGTCAGCCTGACCTCCTCTGATGCAGGGTTGCCTGCAGCTATGAGGATCTTGCCCAGATCTGCACACTGCTGTATGGTCTTGCTGCGGCCGTCTACTTTGGCTTTCAGCTCCTGATGTTGTCTCATCATCACCTCGAGAGCCGTCAGATCTCTGAGGACGGATAGAACAGATACATAAGGATAAATGAAGAAAATATAACTATCATGGGGTGTGTAGTCCACCAAAGAAACTCTTGGTTGTGTGAAATTCTGTCGACTCTTCAACCAATCCACTTATTGATGGGAGAATAATAATGTATAAAATACTCTCAGTGATGGTAAGTGAAACCAAGCCACCTGTTCCAAAGAAATAGGCATTACACAAAATGGGTCAATACAATACAAATGTACAGTTGTTAAAGAAGCCTATTACTATAACAGCAGGGCATGAATATATTTAACATTCTAACAAAATCCCAAAGCATATTCCAGTTCAAATTGTAAGCCTTCTGACTTCAGTGTTTTTATGTTATATGTGTTTTTTTTTCAAATTCAATCAATATCAAGGAATCCTGAAAAACCTACAGAGTGTAAAATGTGAACTGTAAGCAGTATACCAGTAGACATACTGTAGTACAGTACTTGTGGTAAAATGATGAATGAGGCTGAATAATAATGACTTTGTCGACCCTGCCTTTTCTCTGGAGCCAGCAGCAGAACCAGCTCTCACCATCCTCTCACAACACTATGAAATGCTCCCATGTACACAACAGGATACATCCTTCTGGTATAGGTGGCCATAGATGTAGCCAACAACGCTCTTTGACAATAATTATCTTCATTTTACCATCACATTTCATAACAATGATAATAACAGCCTCCATATGTTTTTGAGCATTTCTCCTTTATCTCTGATATTGGAGAGACATGGACAGGAAGTCTGGGTAGAGATAACTGTGGATGACATGCAACACAGGCTGGATTTCCAACCTGAGACGGTTTGCTTACATTATATGTATTAGATCCATGTTGCAGTGATGTTATTTTCTTTGGCCAGACAATTGATGGACATAAATGTTGATATTTAATTAACAAAGTCAATAGTTATTAAGCAAAAACAAACAGACATTAGCTTGTTCCAGCTTCACAAAGGCGAGTGAAGTTTATTGTAAAAAGAACAACTTAATAACTAACTAAACAGAGATATAATCTGAAAACGTATCAATGGGAGAATATTGTTCATAACATGGGTTGGTTAAGGGATTGTAAAAGCAAATGGGTAGAATATAATCATAGATATATTTGGACCTCAGTGAGACGTCAAAGGCCTGGTCTTATTCAAAGCAAAGAGTGCTGAAAATGTAATAGCTCTATGGGTAATGTTCTACTCCTCAAGTGGGACTGTACCCCACTTTGGACACGAGTGGTTTCTGCAATTGAGTAGTGATTGGATCAGCTGTTTCTGCCCAGCTGGACTTACAAAGGCCAGCATCTTGGTGAGCTCTCACAGGCTCTCCTTTTGGATCCACTTTCAGAGTAAGGAACTGGAAAATGTAAGCACACCTTGAAACAACTTGTTGTGGGTTAGGAGTCAACTGGAAACTAACTGAAATGTGGGTAGCTTCCTTAAATGTTTTTATGAAGGGGATCATTAGATAGTAATTTGTAGAAAACATTAATGTATGACAAGTGACATGTGTGACAGGTGATTTGTGGAATATTGTCTCAATTAAGCTAAAAATTACAATTTCCTAAAGCCGGGGGTTACGTCTTCAAATGTTGTCTTTGTCAAACTATCAAGCCAAACCCAAAGACATTCAGTTGGCAATCACATAACACACATTCTGAAGCAGAACATCTTCACAACGAGAAACTGGAACAAGAGAATGTCAGTCATGTTTGCTTTAAAAATGAAATGATTAACCAATTTTTGTCTAATCTATTATTCGCCAAACATTAAAGAAAATGTGACACAAATTGTAATTGGACCCCTTTAAAAGACAGGCACATGCAATCTTTATCAGTGGCACAGTGAGAATGTCAATGCATATGGTGATATACATAAACAGCTGCTAATATTTGGATTACACTATACAGCAGTAGTGATAACTGTGTCAAATGTATAGCCCTCAAACACATAATAATAATACCAGATGTCATCTGAAAATCAGGTCAAGGTGGCACAGCAGCCCAATTCCACACTGCACGGAAATGAATTCTCTCTATAGGGACTGCACAAAACCACAGGGACCTCCAGCTAACTGAACCACAGAATGCAGCTCCTCAGCCAGCACAACACACTGTATACAATGGGTTTAATGCACAGCTCAACACAGAAGAGTAAGCAGGTGTGCAGCAGGAGTCTTACCTGGGCTCATCCCATATAATCTGGCCCATGATGCCTTCCATCCACATGAGGTTTTCACGCACCACGGAGAAGAACTGCACCTTGTCTGTGACTGAGGTGACCTGCACACGGCTGGCCTCACAGGAGCTCAGCAGCTCCTTCCAGGCCTCCATCACTTCCAGCTCTTTGACCATGATGGCCTCCGCCTTTTCCCCAGCGTAGATGGTCCTCAGCTGGGCCGCGTTCTCCTGCAGCTGCCTCACCTGCAGAGAAAGGATGAAGAGGCGTCATTACAGGAGAAAAGAGTCAGTGTAGAAGAGAGCTTGTAGAACTAAAATGATTTTATTAGTGTGTCTGATATTTTGTATTACTAGAGATGCTATCTCATCTACTTTTATAATGCTTTTACCTATTTATATTTAATCTTTTTTACCAGGGATGTGTACTTATTTGATTTGATTTATAATAGCTCATGTCCATCTGCAGTCTCTGGGCAGGTACACACATAACAATCAACAAACACTTAAAACATTACTAAAAAATCAAACTACGATGAAACAAATGTTGGCAGGACTGGTCGCTCACGATCCATTTGTTTTGCGCCATGGGAAATAGAGTGAACGTCTGTGCACATTTGAAGTTCAGCTGAATGATCTTGAATAGCAAGATGTTGTTGTATTTGGACAGTATATTGCAATGATGTTGATTTAATGATTTATTATTAAAAAGTTATAAGGAATCTCAATGTGTTTCAGCACTCTCTTACTTGCCTTGGACCAGCAGGTTATACAATATCAGATGATGTGATGGAATCATGAGGTACAAACATGTTTTCGATGCTTCTATTGCTAAACAATTCCTAAGATGTCTCAATTTGAAGATTTGATATGTCAGTTGTCGACTTGTGTTTTTGATATGGCTTTTGAAAGTCAAGTTGGTATCTCAATCACTCCTAAACATCTCCCCATGTTAACGTTTTTGATAATTTGTCCATTATCCTTAAACTGTGAATATCTTATTATTAGTCAAATGTAACGTGTGTATGCTTGACTCTATATTTAATATGTAAGCCTACGTTTTGTAGTTGCCTTTTTATGTCTGATTGCTGTAACAGTGTAAAAGTGGGGAAATGAAGGTTACAGGAACAGAGGATTTCTGGTCTGCCACCATCCCTTTGCTCATGAGCAGGAGTACACTGTGTGACGTATGGTGTCAGAACTCATCACTTGCCTGTGCAACCAGCAGTTGAAGGGCATGCTCAAAGGAGTGCATGAGCCTCTGCAGGGTGGCTGGATTGGTGATGTTGGCTTGGCACGCCCTCACCTCTGGCAGCTGCTTCATCTTCCCTGCGATCTGAGCCAAGACCTACAACACAGGACAGTGTCATTAGCACGAGCGCTTTAAAAATAGAAGCTGCATGTCACGGCCAGACTGTCTACCTCTGAAATGAAGAACACGGTACTCCTGATATTTGCTTTGACGGTACCTCTTTGCAGTCGGTGAAGAACTTGTGCAGCTGGTGCGAGGCGAGCAGCATCTGCCTGCGGGTCTCCATCAGCTCCAGCAGGTCGGCCCACGACTCGTTCAGCCCGTCCTTCCACTCGGCGATGGTGGCCGCGTCCGAGTGGCCGCAGTCGATCATCTCGTTCACCATTTTGTTGACATGCTCCATGCGCTGCTGCCCGATGCTGTTGGTTTCTGTGGCAAACTTGGTGAATCTCTCCTGAAGCACCTGGAACACACATAGAGCACAAACACTACAAACACACTGATACAATGCATTAACTGAGGAAAGAAAACCTCGGTTTGATATCATTGAATAGTCATTTGAATACATGATTCCTTATTTTAAAGACTAAATGATTAATGGTCTAATTAGGAGAGAGTTTCAGACCCAGTTTATTCAAAACAGAAACATGATCAAAATCATGAATACAAAAATATGTTCTACGTGTCTAACACTATACATTTTAGTGATAGTCTTTTTATTTTATTTGTATTGAACAGAATTGTGTATTGTTTTTATTCATTCTGTTTTTATTCATCCTCTCGCAACAAAATATATATTTCTGGTATAACTGGAGCAGCAGTCCTTTAACATATCTTTTTTGAATGTTGTTTTTTTATATATAAAAATATATATAAAAGAATATTTGTATTTTCTAACTAAATCAAATAATTTTAAGATATTTCTGTTCTTCATGTGTATTTTGTGTATTTTAAAATAAGGGAAACAAAATCTAGTCCGGTCTAAATAAACCTGATTTCGTTCTTTTTGTACATATGTTAAATTCAAAGCTTTTTAATAGCTGGTGAACAGGAACAGTGAGTTCTGACATGTTAAGAATATTTGTACTGTTTACTATAACTGCTTTTGCACTTGGTATTTCATTAAGTGTGAAAGGGTTAGGGTTATGATTAGGGTCAGATGTTCACTGTTCAGATGTGAGACATGTCAAATAGTTCTTGGTGTTCTAATAAATGAATCTTATCCTCAGTGTAATGTCTGCTGTGTTTGTTGTGGTGTAGTTGCTGGACTGACCGTGACGTCCTCCAGGTCGTGGCCCAGCTCGGTGGAACTGGCCACGGTCTCTCGCTCAGTGATCCACTTCTCCAGCTCCTCCACGTCCTTGTTGAGCTGATAGAGCCAGTACTGCTGCTCCAGCTTATTCTTCCTGTGCTCCACCATGTCCTTCAGAGACACGTACAGCCGGTCTATGTGCGACTGCTGCTTGGTGAGCTGCTCACTGAAGAACATTGAGAGAAAACAGAATGTTACAGATACCAACAAGAGGCGCTTTGACCATTTGACCCTAATGTTACCCAACCTATACAGTAGATATAACATGCAAATATTAAACTTTCCTCTTTTCCTGGGCTATAAGTGCTGCTTGGTGAGTGCACGTGAGACCCTGGGTCAGGCCACACCTTTCTGGGTGTCCCATTTCCATAAGAAGCTGGCATTGCTGGGTGAGCATGCCTACTGTCTCTGCATAATTTTCCACCGTTTGCTCCAGAGCCAGGTGGCCCTTCAGCAGCTGCAGGGTGCTCGCCTCGTCCTGAAAAATATCAAAAGGGTATCAGGATACAGGATTCACTTTCACATTTATGCCAACATGCACCTGTTTGACTGACGGGGCGGTCCGTACCGTTCCTTTTTCTTCATTGACCAGTTGGAGCTTCTGACCTGACAGCCAGGTCTCCACTTTAGCCGCGTCGCTGTAGTACTGCTGAGACAGCAGCATGGCGTCCAGCATCACACACCTCCTCTCGGCCTCCAGCTGCAAAACCTCCCACAGCTGGCGCACATGCCCCGCCCCTTCACGCACACACTCCACCTCAGGGGTCCTCAGCGAAGCGATGATCCCCGCCCGGTCCAGAACCTCCTCCACACGAGCCCGCCGCCCTGTCAGCTCCCTTTGAAGGGTCTGAAGGACCAATCACAGGTAAGTTCCCCGACTGAGAGGTCATATCAGCAGACCGTAACCATCATGTTTGACACTCACCTGGTTCTTCTTTACATGCTGCTGTACACTCTGGAGGTTATTCCCATAATCCTTACAGGAGGCCAAGGGAAGCCTCTCCTGGATCCACAGCTATCAAGTAAACACAGTCAGGACATTACATTACTTAAGAAAGCTCTGGAAAAAACACTGATGCATTGCATGATGCAATTAAGAAAGAAATTGAGCTATTTAAATATTCTACTTTAATATAATATACTAACACAGGAGGAATTCTAAAACAGAACTAAACACAGATTATAATATACACTGTTCAAATTGCACTTGTTCCAGCCCAAAACAGCCCACATTTCTCTCACTAAACAAAATAAGAACAAAAAAACTTAAGTTAATTAGATTTCAAACTAAATAGCGATAGTACTTTTTACTGTTTTGTATAAATGTTAAGTTATTTGCTGGTCTTTGGAATACAGTTAATCAGTTAATGTGAATGTTGAGAAATTCCTGATACCATCTTGGCATGTTTACTATGCCTGCACCACATTGTTAAAGCCTTATAACATCTACACTAACCAGTAGCAGCTTATCGTAACCATACAACATACAGTACTGCTATATATAAATAGATATCATTAATACCAATCAGCAGAATTGAACTCAGCCTATTGGTACAGCCTTCCACAACAGTCTCAGTTCCTCATTTGGGAAAATGAATCGCCCACACCTGGTGTAAATGGAAGAGGAAATATATGAAGTGTGCACTCACTATCTCATCCTCCAGGTCTTGGGCGACTTGATGCATCTCTTTGGAGGCCAGCAGGATGCGGCGTCTCTCCTTCAGCGGCTCGATGAGGCGGACGATGCGAGTCTCCACGACGCCTGACTGCTCGCCGGCCTCCCTGTCACCTGCCATCAGGCCTCGCTGGGGCAGGCAGACACCCTGCACGCTGCCCAGCTCTCCCACATCCTTGTAATAGTCCCCTATCTGAGACTCCATAGCCTGCAGCGGAGGGGAGGGGAAGGTCATGTTACAGCCAGCAGAGGGATGGACTAACACAGCACATCAGCTGTTTTCCTATCAGAACATTGCAGGCTTATGTATGGACTGCCTCCCTTTAAGGAAAAAGGCATATGTTGCATTTTTTATTCCACTGAACCTCATGTTTCAGAACACGCCACAATAGCAGCCTGTCACACATGTCAGAGCCATAGACTGTTTATATAAAGGTCAGAGCTGAGGAACATTACATAAACAACAGTGAGCTGAAGTATGCAGTCTGGCTCTGTCAGAAGCATTGGTTACATTCAGGCAGGTTAGAGAATTCTCATGGGCAAAGGTACTGTTGAGATATTATATCATCTTCAATAATCTTCTAACTGAGTCACTAGTCAGAGGATGTAGACAAAGGCTGTTGTATTCTTTTGGTTTGTTTTTAACTGAAGCCCAGGGGTGGAATGTAACTTAGTACTTTAAATGAAATACTAAACTTCAGTTTAATGTTGAAGCACTTCTATGTTGTGCTACTTTACTTCACCTTGGCGACCATGAATGTGAAACATATGATTCCATGTCCTATATCCACACCACCACCGCTAAGCTAAAGGCGGCTGACGTTCATCGTAATCATGTTACGTAGTATAGTATGGTAAAAGCCTTGCAATGTTAAACCCCTGATACAGTGAGTCCTTCTCTGCCCTACTTTAATTTGTTGCCTCATCTCCTGCAAGGCACTCATCAGGGGTGCTGAGGGTGTGTCCCGCCCGGGTAACCATTTCTATGGTGAGTTACGGAGGAGAAAGAGGGGTGTATAGCGGCTAGCTGGGGAGTGCTTTTTATGGTTTGCTTCGATCAACTGAACAGAGAAACCATCTCACCTGAGGACCAAATATTGAGCATCGAACCTTGAGTATTTATTTATCTTTTTTACTTTCAGAGAGTTTCATTCATGTTTTTCTCTTTTCCAATGAATTGCTTTTTTCTGAATAACATTACTCTAGTTATTTGGTTTGTGCTTTTGGACAAAGCACTGGATAAGGCTTAGGATACACATTTTAGAGGATGACCACGGATGATGGTTTCCACCATTTTAATCATTTGTGGCCACTTGTCAGAGACCCTGGAGAGCTTTGAGACTTGCCTGGAATTTCTGGAGCTGCTCATTGAAGGTGGGCAGATGGTGAGCCTGCTCCAGCTGGGGGGGCTGCTGCTCCAGGTGGGAGAGCTGGTTGTCCAGGTCCGAGAAGCTCTTCACCGCCGGCTCAGGCTTGTTGTTTTCAAAGAGCTGGCGAGCCTTGGCCTTGGTGGTGCTCTCCAGGTCGGACCAGCACTCTCTGATCTCCACCAGCTTCTGCTGGACCACCGAACGCAGCTCGGGCTTCTCCTGGATCAGTTCCTGACCCTCCTGGAGTTAGAAAATGAACTGATGTCAAAGCACTGATCAAACCACCAATCTAAGTCACTATGTATTTTCTATGTATCTGATTTAAAAATATACATGATATGTTGGACTGTTATTTCTTGGCTGAGTGGCTGTACGCTCTCCCTCGACTCTAAAATGTCAGCTTCTGCTTCGAGCCACGGTTCCTATGGGCTGAGATGATTGTTGCTTCACTTGGTACCAGAAATCAGTGAACTGCATCCATTTTCCACCATTTTAGAATTCTAGCACAAAGATCTCTAAATCAAAAAGTATTAATTTAAATCTAAAAAAATGACATTTTTTAAATGAAAGCCCTATTGCAAATCTCCACACACATATGAACACATGCCATTCTGATGAATGATCTTGTTTTATATTTATTATTTTATTGCATAAAGGCAATGTTGAAATCACATTTACTCGTGCTGAAATTGAGTGGCTAAATTCAGTTTTGTCCCTAACATAGCTCGTCAGAGAGGCAGGTGTATGGAGCAAAGTTTGGCCTGACCTAAAAATCATGCACGGTAATTCGAATAAACTGTCCTGTACTCTTCTGCCCCTCCTCCCTCCCCTAAATCTAGGGCTAAATCATGACGTGATTTGTTGAGGAGATTCTGCTCAAGGCTTGTCAATGAAACTGCACTGAAAAAACTGAAACATTGACTTTAATTAAATGTATTTTGTCAACAGATTTTACATAACTGTATTAGTTTAGTTGAAAGCAATTATATTACGTTTTAATGCAAAATATTAGGTTCAACTTAATATTATTGGTTTCAACTAAACTAATACAGTTATGTGAAATCTGTTGAGACATTTAATTAAAGGCAACGTTTCAGTTTTTTTCGTGTGTTCTCTTAAATCGATTATAGTCACACCTTCACGACTCTTTTCAGATTTGGTCTATTGGAAGATTATTTTAGAAATGTTTCTTTCACACATGATAGTTAATGATGTAATCATTATTTCCTTGTATTGTCACAACAACCATGCACATGATGGATTGTATCCTTTACATTGTGCTTCCCTCCTTTATCTCTCACAGGGAGCTGGACCTATATCCTATGGCTCTCATAATGCAGTGCTGCATTCCTCCTCTTGGCACAGGCTCTCTGCTTAACTGCTGCTAGCGCTCACTCTCTCTCAGCCTCTCCTATCTTTCCTCAGCCTCGCTCTGCCTCTCATAATGCAGAGCCAGCAGAAAGCAGGTCTCTCTCTCTCCTCTCTTGGCTTTACTGACACACAGTGAGGCAGAGGGAGAACAAATCAGAGAGGGGGTGGAGAGAGGAGAGGGGAGAGGCAGCGTAAAGGAAGAAGCAAAAGGAGAAAGAATCAAAGGTTGGTGGAACAGGAGCGAGGCTGTGTGTGTGCTGGGCAGCCTGTGCGCGGTTGGATCCAAAGGGCATCTGTGAAGTGGATTTTTGAGGCGATCACGGCTGGCGATATTATAATGCCGAGCAAATAATGGATCATGCTATTATAGAAGCATCGTGTTGCCAAATTCTGCAGGCTTTCTTGTAATGCTGATGCAGCAGAGTGTAAGGTGGGTGGAATAAAGGGCTTGGTTTATACTACTGGCTCAAACAACAATGAATTCACTCCCACTGAATTCATAAAAGTAACACTATGCAACTTATGCTTTTAACCATTCAAAGAGTCATAATGCTGCAAATAAGACCAAATGCAGCTTCAAACCAACCCACAATGCAATACTAACACAGTGCATAGAGTGGTGCAGTGATGATGTGTTTTTGTAGACCCGGAAGTTAGCATCGCAAGTGCTCCCTTAATCAAAACCAATGTGATCTCCACTCTGGATTTCGGTATATTGCAGAAAATAAAATATTTTGCAAACATACATTTATGATACTTATGTTTTGTTCAGCAGGATAATCTCCGCATATCAAATATTACTTTGTAATTTTTGAAGCGCAAGTGCATTTGGCAGAAAAAAGAGCTAACGGTAGGCTACAAACGAAATATACTACGACCACATGGCAACGCATCAACAACGCTAAGCTAAAGTTGGACTTGTGTCGGTGTGAAGACGTTTTGTAGTTTATTTAGTCACTTTTTAGCAACCGCTGTATTTATGACACGTACAAGCTTTGGAAATTCATGAGTGGAACTTTCACTAACGTATTTTCTGCCAAGGGCTATGTGAGTAGCTTCAATGCTACGATACAGCGGAACATGATTTTTAAAAGGAAAGAAGACTGATGTTCATGTGAAAATAATGATTATGCCTAACAAACAAAGACCATGTAAGTTACGCTGCTTATTTAGCATCTAATGCCAAAGTGCTCATATGTTCTGAACTTTCAAAAATATGTTAAACCAAAAGGCAAACTATAAATATCCCGTACATTTTTATAAAATGATCAAATAAAGTCAACATTTCACTGTGTTAACTGAGTTGTGTGCTGTTTCTTAAGCAGTTTTTTTAACATGACATGTTCAAATTCTGATAAATATAATAATTTTAATAGGGATTCACAAGCAACCATTTCCTTTCATTATACCTATTTAATTCAATTTCCACCGACTGAAGGTATATTTCTTGTTGTTGCCCACATTTATAAATCTCATTATGTAGTTCATTAATAGTGCAGTGCAAATATATTTCAAGCTGTGAACAGCTTTACACATTGCTGTTTTATAACATGATCATGACATGACATTTACTGTATAACTGGCAGTGTTTCAAATCATCTGCCACTTTGAACATTTCCTTAGTCATGTATTTATATCATTCTTTAATTATGACTTGTATTCCTTTTTTCCCCTAAAACAACTGCACCATCAGCCCAACATATTATTCTACAGCTCTACAGACTTGGAGGGAACGTAACACTTGTATATGTCTGTCTGTGCAATATCTTTTTTACTCTGTTTTACCTGCCCAAAATATTAATCGCCATTGTGGATTAATAAAGTTGAATTGAAACAAATCGAATTGAATTAAAAATGAAGAGCAAATACAGATGACAAGGTTTCACATTTAACTTAAATGGTGATGTTTGTATGGAACAGAATGTCCTAATCTAAAGCAAGCACAGTTGTTTTTTTACCTTATTAAAAAATATTGATTACATTTGTACCTTTGTCCATTTTTTTACTTCATTGACCAGGTCGATAATAGTCTAATATAATAACCCATACACGACAGCCATACAGACACTAAAGAACTGGTTGGAAGGTTTTAAAATGGAGTGTGGAACATTTGTCTCCCCCCTTTGGCAGAGAGAGAAATCACAATATGTCAAAACATCTTGCTTTACTATTTGATTGATTTTAAACAAACAATACTCCTTCATATTCATGAATTTCAGTAAATGGAACATTTATCGCCATATTCACACGATAAATACATTTTCAAGTTTGTAAAGTTGGGATTGCAACCGCCTCCTTCCCGACATCTCCCCGGTTCAATGAATGTCAGACCCATAGTAACACAGCAGGGGTTTTTACTCTAATTTTAAATAAAAACAAAGTCTTGTCTTTCGGAATATGAACTTATTGTGAGCAAATCCAGGTGATAAATACAGCTTTGAAGCTTTTAAAGGTATAATGACAAGTGGCAAATGGAACAACTCAATGACACAGTCATCACAATATGTGTTGTGTGTGTGTGAGTGTGTGTGTGTGTGTGTGTGTGTGTGTGTGTGTGTGTGTGTGTTCCTCAGCAAATAAACACACACACACACACACCATCTTCCTATTTAATACAATGGATGGATCCCCCATGGACAATAAGGTGCTGTTTTCACCAACAATTGTCCCAAAATAGGGGACATTTTTGATTGTAAATTAGAAGGTGTGTTGTGGAACCCTTACAATCACATGTGGATAGTCTGAGGCCCAGACTGCCTCTGATGTATTTACTTATCTAAAAACGTGCAGAGACATGCAACTAAAGATATCTGCTTATTGGATGATATTTCTTCTATTTTAATATTGTCTATTTTCCCTGCTGTTGCTTGGATTTTCATGTGCCAAATGGCACTGGTTTCAATTATTTGTTTATGCCAATTCTGTTTAATTTAACACATTTTGATGAGCAAGGGTGTGCACAAGGACAAGGGTGTGCACAAGGACAAGCCTGTGCTCAAAATAGATAACCAGAAGTGCACAAGTTAGACTTAAATTGTATATTGATGCCCATTCGTGGGTATGGACGCCAACTTCGCGGGTGCACATAAGCATTTGCTCAAAAATACAAAGTTAAAGTATATCAGCAAAGTCAACATTTTCCTTCAATTTTTTCATTGATAGGTGTGCACGTGGGAATTGATGTGCATGTGTATATGTGAGTGCCCCATACTAGTACTTCTTAAAGCCAAGATACCATCAAAGTGGGCTAACAACATTTCTTAATCCTATATCACTTTGATTCCCCAACTGTTGTACATCACTGAGGGTAAGACACTTTAGCTAGGTGGTACACAAGACCCCACTGAAAGGCCTTACAATTGCCCTTTGACTGGTCCAAGTCCTAAACTAAAGACCAAAAAAAGGGGTCATATTATATAATACCTTAAGGACTGAAGGTCTATACAGTATATGTGTTACTGAGTTCCCATCCATTATCATGACAACCTTTCCACCAATGGTATTTCGTTTTTAGTGTGTGCTAAGGACAAGAGGCAGTGCATTTGTGAGGTCATTTGGATCACTGATTCTGTAGAAAACTGCAAACCCCAGTCCATCTGCACTGAGACCCCGGTCTGTATCAACACAATTCCATTCAAAGAAACAAGAACATAACAATATTGCTCTCATTACAAACCAAATGTACCGGTGAAATACGATTCACCGTATTCAAAGAGCATTGATTAGATTAGAATCTTTAATGACCACACAGCCAGGCTGGTGGAATTCGTGTTCAGTGCAGAGTATTACAGCTTGTTCCATACAATTCAACATACAATAAACAATAAAAAGTACAACACACAGCACAGGGCAAAGACAAACATCATGACATATATATCCTTCTTATTCTATGAAAATGCTACCCAATACACAGCCACAGAGAGGTCGAGTGGGTTAATGTACCCTCAAGGTATAATAGCTCAGGGAGATGCCTGTTTCCGGGCCCATAGCTTCCTGAAAATATGTCCCCCTGAACATTACAGTTAAAGGGGCCCTATTTTCAAATCTTCAGGTTTGTATTTAATGTCTCTACTGTGACATGTCTGCATGCTTTCATGTTCAAAAAGCTCTTTATTGTTCTCATACCGCCTTGCTGCAGCACCTCTTTTCACCCTCTGTCTGAAACCAGAGCCCAGTCTGCTCTGATTGGCTAGCCTGTATATTGTCTGAACAGTTTAGAAACCTCTGCTATAGTAAATATAATTTAATTCATTATGGCAATTTGACTGCAAAATTGGCGGTTAAATAATCCGTTACACATATGAGCAATAAGATGAAACATGCTTGGCAGTAGGTTATGAGCTCACACTAGAACAGCATGAACACTTTGATAACAACACACTTAACACCATTTCACAGTGTGATATTATTGTGGCAAATAAATTACAGGAGAAATTCATTTATTCATTTTTATACCGATCAAATAATCGTTAGTTTGAAGAAAAACTCGATAACCCTGTAATCATATGTAGTCTAGTGCTTAAAATAGCCAAACAGACAGGGTGGTAAAGTTACGAGAGTTTAAATCTCTTTCACAGAACACATTTTCACGTTTTGTGTTGGTGACATTAAATAGAGCATACTATGCTCATTTTCAGGTTCATGTTTGTATTTAGTACCTCTACTGTGACATTGTTGTTCTCACTGTAACATGTCAAAATGTCTTCAGTAAAATAACGTTTTCTGAGAGATGCATTTATAGTTTTTTTTCTATTGTATTTTTGATCATGACATGTATTGACAACAAACATACATTGACAAATATGCCAAATATATTTATTAAGTGAAATAAAGTCATCATGTCTTGGTAAAATTCTACCTGCCAAAAACAAAGTAGAAGGTAAAGAGTAATGTATCATTTTAATGTTTTTGTTATTTTTCCTTGAGCCAGGGTTATTTCCCCTTTGACCCTCACCTGATTGGGGCCTGGATGATCCCAATCATTGTTAAATGTATTAGGTACCAGCCCCTAGACAGACATCTAAGTGATATAGTGCCAATATGTTAATATGCAAATAGTGTGTATTCATTAGTCTGTCACTAAACTATGTGCTCCAGCTGGCTCATGTTTTTCTCTGTGTGCTGATCCCTGAGCCTAAGGCTTGGCACAAGGTCAGCTGTGAGTCCTCTCACTGTAACAGAGAAGCTCCCACAGATCCTCCACACACCAGGCGGCATGGACCTGTGTGCAAGGCTTTATGTGCTGAGTAAGTACTGAGAGAACAGAGGAGAGCGGCCGAGGCAGGAACCCTTCCAAAAGGACGCAGAGTTCTCTGATCGCGGCGTCATCTTTTCTGTCTCTCAGGTAACGGCAGAGAGAGATAGGGGGAGATTGAGTGATGTTAGCAGGGCTATGGAGACATGAGGGTATATGTAACTGTCTGTACTGAGCTACATGCATTTTTGGAGAGAGAGAAAACTCCTATGGAGCAGCCATCTTCTGCACTCAGTGTGAATCCTTTCAGTTCATTAATCTGGAGTTTGGCACGGTTATACACATTTGCTGATGATTCAGAAGTAGAACGGTATCCTGTTTCAGTCCGCTTTTATTTCAAGCTGAGATGTCATCCTAGCTCTACATGTCATGTGATCATTACTGTTGTGATAAACAGAACATTAACTGTTTATTATTTCATAAAATAGTCAAATGTGTTTGACACGTTTGGCAACTGGTAATGTCTCATGGTTGTGGTGGCAATGTGGACGCCACCATTCAATACAACTGTCAATGGTTCCATTCCGCTCCAGGAGCTTTGTTGCTTTTTGTACCCTTACCGAAGTCATTTGTGTTCTTCTAAGACCTACATCTATTCAGTTACAATGATAAGAAATACAATACAAAAAAAACGGAGAAAAGCAGATCACTGCATTTAAAAGCTAGAACTAGAGATTGGTTACATTTTTTGCTTGAAAATGGCAGAAGCCTAAACAATTCAGCGATAATCAAAACATTGCAGCTTACTCTTCTGTCAATCGAGTAATCAATACATCCCTAAATCCTTTTTTTAAGCACTACATTGTAGAATCCGAAAGAAAAAAGAGTTTGTAAAAGCTAAAACCTCATTTGGTTTGATTCCAACATGGCAGTATTTTACAAACATGGCCGCACAGCTTCAGGGACTAAACCTAGGAACCAGGAAACCTTCTACCACGACAAACCTTGAAATACATTTCACACATGGACAACCCATGGTTAATGAGGATTTCCTCTTTAGGTAATGTATTGGGCTTGCCTTCATAGGCCATGGTTATAATTAGTTACACTGCTATCTAATGAATATTTAATAATAGGCCTAGTGTATAAAATGAATGTGTAAAAAATCTATACAGTCTAATGAATTTCTTAATGTATTCAATACAAAAATTAATAATTAAAACACTTGGAAATGTCAACAAAACCTCTCGGTATTATTAGAGATGTAAATACATTTCAGCAAGGTCAAAGTCTGATAAATCTCACCCACACAGCCATCCCATCATTCAGCATTTTCTTCTATTGTTTGTCCATGAACCTCTTGTCAGGTATTTTAGTCACAGTGATTGCCATAGTGGTAGAGCACTCCTTTACTTGTAGGTTTTCAGTACAAGTAAGAAAACATTGCTGACAGGACACACTTTACACAATCATTCTTTGTGATTGTGATTTTTAAAATAAGAAATAGCAGAATTATGAGATTAGAAAACAGGTTTGTAGGTGTCTTATGTCTTGTGCTTGGAGGCTGAATGCAACAGAGCAGTCCTAATCTAAATCCCATTTACCTCTGATATCTCATCAATCTGAATCAATTATTAAACAGCACACACCTTAGATCAGCAATTTTGTATGAATAGTTTAGAAGCAAAGGTTTCTAAGAATGTTACCATGTGCTGGACATAACAGTTAAATCACACATTATTACACAATGCATGTTTCTACATTAAGAAACATTTGGGTTTTTGAAAATATGTGTACAATTAAATAAAAAATTGTTTTCCCTACATGACCTCCTCATCAGGAATTTCACACGTGACTGAAATATTAAACACATTTTTCGAAAAGAATAGCAACAGTATATTTGTGGTTTGAATTGGCCAGATGCAACATGCCATTAGCAGAAATGGAGTCTCATTGACTAATTCATATCTCACCTCAGCTTCACTGAGGCAGAGGGCATGGAGAACATTCTGTGTGGATGGAATGGTGCTCTGTCTTGGAAGCAAAGCATGTTGGGAATCTGGGGCAATAAAATCCAATCTGAGAATGTTTTCATGATGTGAACTGCCTTTACGTATGTCCCTAACAGATACCATGTGTAGATACATGGGGAAAAGAGGAATCTGCTATCCATGTATGGCCTTTTCTGCTGCAACGATTTCAGTGTCCTCTATATGATTAACTGTAACCTCCATAACTGAGCAATGAAAATCATGTGGCCTAACGTCTGTGCAGAGAGAGCAAAGATCTACAGGGATCCTGCCACCTGTGAACCTGAACACACAGCCACTATAGCAATATAACCTTGAGAATGTAATTCAGGATGTAATTCAGGATGTCCCCGAGCTGAGTGATGACATCTCTCCCACTTTTCCCTATATATATATATTACTGCCACCACACCCACTGTTATTCATGTCCCCCCCCCCCCCCCCCCCTCCCCACCGACTCACCTGCCTATCTGACCTCCCCGTCCCTCCATCCTTCCATCATGGTGCCCTGATCACCTCTACTCACCTGTTCTATCTTGGCGAGCCATTCCTTATTGCGGGCCAGTTCCGCCATAAAGGCCTGGTGCTTCAGCCACTTCCTGTGAAGCTTTTGAGCCTCATCCCGCGCCGTGTCTCGGGCCATAAGCATCTTCTCTTCCACCCGCTGTCCCAATCACTCAGCTAGGGGAGACAAAAATAGCCACCATCAGGAGTCCAACGCTCGAGCCAGCCCTTCTTCCCCTCTTTCCCACAGGACGTCCTGCCTGCCTCCAGTACGCAAGAGCCCCCCGCTCTGCTCTGCAGGGGCCTGGCTACCTGTGCTATCACCACCCACCCCAACCCCCACCAGACACCCTTTTCTGTAGAGAAAAAAAAAATCAAGATAAGCACCTCAGCAGCAGTGGTAGCAATTGAAGCACTCAAGCCCTTCCTTTGGGTTGCCCCTGGGTCCTCATGCCCTACTACTTCATGGGTCTTGCGGTCCTGATGCTGCAGTGCCTGCTAGCCAGTCTCAGAGAAGGCAAAAACAACCAGCGAAATAGAGGAAATGCGCCAATGACAACACTGGTACAGAATGACACACACCTCCAAGATTCTTCTCGGGTTGTGGGTTATCTTCTAGCTACAAATGACGATTACAATCCAGCTATCAGTGAAGGTGTAGATGTAGCATAGCCACAGAAGAATCTTTCAGCCGGGGCAAAACCTGACCATCCACCACTCGCCAGTCCCAGTCAATCTGTAGTCCGGGCTAATGATGCTGTAGACAGGAGGAGGAGGAAGAGTTGGAGTGGGAGGAGCAGGGTGAATGGGATGCAGAGGCAGTGCAGAGGAGGCCGGATAACATAAGCTATCCACTCGTGAAATGCATGGTTCCTTCCGCTGCAAAGATGTACGTGCAGGCGGCTGTGAGATAGACACTATTTTCTCTCCTCAGTTCCCCTTCCTCGTGTCCCCGAACAGCTCAGGCGCGCTTGGTGCATGCTGCTGCAGTCCTTGCCTCTCAGCTACACTCCTGTGTGTGCGTGTGTGCTTGCGTGAGTGTGTGTGTGTGCAATCACAATCAGCACTGCAGTGCCGGAGCAGAGAGAGAGAGAGAGAGAGAGAGGAGGAGACAGAGAGAGAGAGAGAGAGAGAGAGAGGAGAGAGAGAGAGAGAGAGAGAGAGAGAGAGGACGAGAGAGAGAGAGAGAGAGAGAGAGAGAGAGAGAGGGGGGGGGGAGCGAGAAGGAGGGGAGAGAGGGGGGAGACAGCAAGGGAAGAGGTAGACAGGTTAGAGGAAATGGAGAAAGGGGGAGCGCCATGCAGAGCAAAAAGAAGAAGAAGGGAGCGCAAGTCAAAAGAGGGAAAATATGGGGTTGGTGGGGGGGTAGTAAAACAGAGAAAGGAAGAGAGAGCCTGCGTCATCCCTCAGTGTCACCAGGGACATTTCTCTGCACTAGAAATGACTGCACTCAGAGCGGGAGCGGGATTTGGGAAGGAGGGGGAGGTGTCGTTTAAAACAGCTGAATGAGAAGGATGCACACATGCTCCACGGTGCAGCTGACTGATTCGGATCACTGTTCACGCTTCCTCTTTGAGGGGACCTGCATGTGATCCTGCTGCTGCAGAGATGTCACTCGGGTGAAGAGGATGCACACATTTTAACCGTGTACTCTGGCTAATGCTGCTCCCAGATCTGAATTATAGATAAGCAGGACAAAAAGATTTGTTCTGGGTTCATTTCTCATTTTTGACTGAGCATGTGCTGCAGCATTGAATTTGTATTTATTTATATTCTGTTTGTCTCAGTTTTATCAAATTCGATCATCCTCAGAATCCAGAGGAGATTAAAGTTGCATGAGTAACAGAGTGAAGTGCAGCACTACCATTAACCACCATGTTGTGTTTTTCAAGTTGGTTGTGTATTCTTTTTGTGATAGTTCAGAATTGAATAGACTAGTCAGGTGCCCATTTTGAAATGGCCGATTGCTTTGCTACAACTCTTCCAAGTTGTAGCATTGGGGACTTGATCGTTTGGAGTGCATTGCCATTGGGAATACATCGGTATGGTTGTTTGCAACTGCTAAATGTGTAGTGGATTGTATACACGGTTCTCAAGATATGTGGCGGACAAACATACACAGACATCTGCTGGACCATCACCGATTTGCAAATAGTAACCAGAATAAGTCCAGAATATCTACACATTTACACCAGATGTGGTCACAATAGCAAGAATTGTAAGGAGAAATAACATTTTTTGTAATGTCAGCCCTGTCCACAGTATTTCAGCCAACAAATATGAAAAAGCGACTTCACTAATACATCTGGTGATGAAAAATATGATATACATAACATAACACACTATTGAAACCGGAGCAATACAACTGCCAAGTGTAACGCCAATCAGATCAACTGTTCTCGAGATATGATAAGGATAAACCCACAGACAGACAGAGAAAACGTCCTTCCTTTATAGTTACATTAGTGCAGCTCCTGTGCAAAACATGCCTGTCCAGAACGGGCCGGATACATGACCTCTGGTATTGCTGCTCGCAGCCATTCCAAGAAATGCTCAAGCAGGCAACAATTTCAATACACCTGCCATCATGATGTTGTTGCGTCACACAGAGCGTGAATTAGATTAGAAATTGTTTTTTGCTTTACATCCAGCATCCATGTAAGGTTACTTATCCAAGATTTAACTATGAGTTGCACACTGTAAAAGGACTACTGCAGATGACATGCTAAAGTCTGCAGAGCCCTGAAGTTTAGAAATATTAACATGTTGCCTGTCCTAATTGCAACAAAGGTAATAAAGCCCAGCAGTACAACAGCCAAGTATAAATATGTGAGGAAGGTGTTAAGTGTTGTAACTTAGACAGCATATGTTGCAAGATGTTCTTATACACTGTTCATAGCTAAACCTTTCTAAAATCAATGCACTCACTCAATCAATGATTTGTGTATATATCATGAAATTATTTGTATGTATTGCATGAAATTGTCAACCGGGGGTTAAGTATTTGCACGAAGAACAATGCACAAAAAACTCAAATGTGTTTGAACACCCTGAGAGGTTTGAGAGGCTTATGTACATACCTAATAATACAAAGATTTTTGGAAAATTATTTGTTCTTTCATTTTTGCATTTTCTCACTACAATAAAGACTCAATAAAGACACGCCCAAAACACTAACGTTCGGGGAAATGCGCTGAACTTTCAAAAAACATGCAAATATAAAAACACAACTGTGCCAAACCACATGCAAATTAAGATATCTTCTCCAATTTGACAACATGTGTGCAGCATTTAAAAAACATTCACCAACGTGATGAAACATGCGCAGCCACAGCTAAAAACGCTGCATAAACGAAACGCTGCAAACACAAAGCGCTGCAGATAAAAAAATGCTGCAAGAAAGCTCAAAACACACGGAAACAGGGACACTAAAAAGTGATGCACACAGTTGGGACAGGAGCACTTGACGTTCAAGGATTATAAAGTTGGCCAACAATCATTGTCACTGGAAAGTTAAAGGATGGAACCATGGATGAACAAAGATAACTGGATACAGCGGATGCTCAGTGCCACATAAAGCTAAAATGGACACTAGAAAAAATACCTGTATGTTCCAGGGATCTTCCGGCAGTTGGTTCCATTTAGTCCACTTAAGTTTTCCTTAAGTCCTTCATCCAATCCGCTCCGTCATTGGCAGCGTCACTGCTGGTCATGGTTTGCAGTCGTCTCCCAATGGGAAAAAGTATCTTCAGGTCAATGATGTCATGTGTCAGACACAGAAATTGTTAGACCATTGTTAGGCTCTTACGGAAATTTGCTTTAGCATTTAGCTCACTTCCTGGGGGCCTGGGTAGAACATTAAAATGACGCACGAAATGTCTCTTATGAGAACGCACAAAGAGCCTGATGAAAAAACTGGATAGATAGTAACTTGGTAAATCACCATTGTAGTACAGGTTATCCCTTGGTAGGGTTATAGCGACAGGACTCGATGGTATAGAAAACAGGTTCATAAAACTGGCGTCCCATATTCTCATGTACCCACTTGCTGATTTGTTCAACCTGTCTTTGTCCACCTGTGAGTTGCCGACTATTTGGAAATGTGCACGCATCATTCCACTGCATAAAGGTGGTGATTTACTTGATACAAATAATTATAGACCAATCTCTATAATCTGCTCTATTTCCAAAGTTTTGGAGAAAATAATTTATAACCAACTGTCACATTATCTCAATACTTATAATATTTTATCTCCGGTTCAATCTGGTTTCAGGCCTAATCACTCCACAACAACTGCCCTACTTAAATGTACGAATGACTTGTACTCTGCTGCAGATGATGGTGAACTCACAGGTGCCATTTTTATTGACTTGACAAAAGCCTTTGATTTCATTGATCGATATCTGCTCTTGGATAAACGTCACGGCATTGGCCTTTCTAATAATACAGTGTTATGGTTTAACTCGTACCTTCACAGTAGAAAGCAATGTGTGGTTGTTAATGGAAAACAGTCTGACCTGTTGATCCAACAAAAGGGTGTACCCCAAGGATCAACTCTGGGCCCACTTCTGTTCTCTATTTACATAAATGATTTATCTTCTTGTCTCATTAATTGTTGTACTTACCTTTATGCTGATGACACTGTCAGATATACATCCAAATCAGATTTTTCACAAATTCAGATCTCTCTTCAATCGGATTTTAATATCTTACAGGACTGGCTATCACACAATAAACTACTGCTTAACAAAACAAAATCGTATACCATGGTCTTTGGTACCAGGCAGAAGCTCAAATCCAAACCTAATGTAGTAATAACATGTAAGGATGGCACTTCTCTGCATAAAGTTAATAGCTTTAAATATCTTGGTGTATGGCTATACTCTGAACTTTCATTTGAACTACATATAAAGCATGTAATACAAAAAGTCAATTACGGAATCGGTGTACGAAACCGCTCTCGCAATTGTTTTACGCTCAGTGTCCGAAAGAGAATTGCTTCTCAACTTATTCTTCCGATTATGGACTATTGTGATGTTGTCTACCAAAATGCACATAAATCAGATCTTGCTCCACTCAACATAGCCTACAATAGACTATGCAGATTTGTTCTTGGTTGTCCTTTTCGTACACATCACTGCACAATGTATAACCAAATTAAATGGCCTTCTTTAATTAAATGTAAGAAGACACACGCATTGGCTTCAGCTGATATTTAAATGGATTTATCTTAACTATCCCCCTTATTTAAAGCAGTATTTTGTACCCTACTCACCAAATCATCAAGTTAGACATTCTGTTCAGATTTATTTCTCTGTCCCCTCTGCAAAAAAATGGATTGGCAGAAGAGCGTTCATTTTCAAAGCCCCAACAGACTGAAATACTTTACCTGCTGCTATTAGATCTCTTGCATCATTGGGTATGTTTAAACATGCATTATCATCTCACTTTCAACTGGTCTGTATTTGTTATTAATGAAACTGATATTGATGAAACTGATGTACTCGACTGTCTCTCAAATTGTAATGATTGTATGCATTGCTTGAATTTTACTTAACAGACTGTATGTGGTTTGTCTTGTGTGTCATGTTTTGCATTTTGTCTTTTTGTTTATGTATGTCTGTAAGTTGTTGCTATTGTCGGGACCCCCTTGAAAACGAGATGGTGCATCTCAAGGGGTTTATCCCAATGAATACAAATGTCTATATATAGTTTTGTTTCGAGCGAGCTAAGTCAAAGAAAACCTAGCTCTGTCAAACTTGCTTCCTGATACAGTCCACAGGCCCTGATCCTCAAATGTAGCTTAACTCATTTGGGCCAACAAGCAGGCCTGAATATTCAATTTACAGACCCCTGGGCATAAATGTTTGATAAGCCCCGAAACAACATTGGTGGTCAGCTTTTCTCCTTTAATAAATCAGACAAAGGGACATGCGGTGGAGCCTCGGAGAGATTGAAATGCTCTCAATGCACTTCTTCACATTAACCTACTTGCCAACGGATGCAACCTTTACATAGGTTACATTGTTGTTATTCTTTTATATAAGCTGAGTGTGCATCGTAACACAAGAATTACATTTTGTATAAGGCTTGGTCAAATAACTTGTAAATCAAATACAAAAGTTAGCTGCTACAGCTAATGTAAGGTTGGGTTGGTAGAGATGCTAACGGTGGTAGCTTCCTGATTAGCTTGCTTGTCATAATGCTGAACATTTTCATCCTTTGTGTTTGACAAAAAATGTGTCAAATTAATTGCACACTTCTTAAGAGAGAATGCTCACCCACATATTTTTCTTGGATTGCTTTTTGTTTGCTGCTTTTCAGGACAATGGACAGTGATTGTCGCAGGCCTGACTAAGTATTTTATAGGCAGTTACGTAGCTGTGTTGATTGGGAACCCTCCCAGCATGCTCTAAGGCAGTAGTTTTAATGACATTTGTATGTGTTTTCCTGCATTGTTAGTTGTGTCATTTTGTTCTACAATGTGTTTATTTTAAGCTATTAAAAGTTGTTTTTAAAAGATTAGCTTCAGGCTTATGATTATCACTGAAAAGGATCTTGAATGTCCATTGGGAACCCACATCCCATCATGCACCAATATCACATGTAATATCTAATGGAAACAATGAGGAACAAAATGTAAAACTAAATCACCAGTAACAATGCAGAGGCACACATAACAGAGACTTTCTCAACACACCTACCTTGGTTTCATCCCATTGTCCTTTTTTTCCTCCTTAATACTTTCCGTCGGTTGTTCTGAGAGATGCACGGACGAGATGTATGGATAAAGGAATCCTCATTTGGAAATGCAGTCAACGTGATCAGCTTTCATATGACAGGCTGATTACTGCAAGTCTCCTTGTGTTGCCTTTATTTGATAAAAATTGTTTCAACAAGTCAATCCTCAAACTACTTTGAAAGAGCTGCAGGAGAATAAACAGGATTATTGATCATTTGAAGCATCTGAAGAACAACTTCCCTGTGTTACATCATGTAATTAATATATCACAGATAAGCCATGATAACACACAAAACCAGGATACTAATGTGCATGTGAATGTACAGACTGCTATCCTTTACGTTGCTAAAATGCTTGAGTACTTAGGTGGCTGCTTCTTAGGAAATTGTGTGTCTGTGGTTTTCAGTGCTTGGTCATCTCTTTTCCTATGTGCAATTTCCTCAAAGAATTATCCTAAATCAGTCATTTTATTTCTACTACCTTTGCAAATGTCCTACAGTAGTGATTTTTCAACACTACCCTAAAAGTATCATTTCCACTAGCAGCCACTACCGGCTTCCTTGTCCATACGACAAATAACAGCAAACGTATACGACACAACAAATATAGTAATGCATGTTTGTTCTGATTTCCATAAGGGCAAATATAGGGTAAATCAAAGAAAGTCTGTACCCATAGGAGCATGAAAGATTCCAGCAGATATGACTTTTACTAGTTTAGTGCACAATAGAAGAACATCAACATAATGCATTACATTTTTTATTAGAGCGCTTTTACAGGTGCTCAAAGCGCTTTACAAGTACACATTACACATATTAGACATGAGTCATTACTGTCATTACATTAACATAGGTTAACTATTCAATGACTATGTCTTACACCATTGCTCTACCCTCATCCACAGTACACGTTATAATGTGAAGGATTAGGAGAGCAACCCGATAAGACTCACACAATTTGCCACTGATTTGCTGTTGAAATCCTCTGGATGCTTACATGTCAATCTAAATAAAGTACTTGATGTACCATTTTCTTTTGTTATTTATTTCATACAGGTAAATAATCTGTATAACAATCGTACATATCTTTAGAAACAGAAGCAAAGCAGCATACCCCGACTACCTACAGGGGAGGGTGAGCATTTTTCTCAACACCGTTTGGCCACACATATAGTGATGTGCAGACTGTTTTCACAGTATCAGTTACTTTGAGTTGATTCATGTAAATGTTTCGGACCTTTGATTTTTGGCATAACATGGAGTCAGTTTCTCCGTGACCACTATGGTACTGCACATTTTGATCGTTAGCACCAGTAGCAGGCTGCTAGCGTTAGCAGTACATTGAGTTCGAAAGGTCAGGATCCATGATTGACCACACTGACAGTTGACAGGCTTACCTCGTTTGTATCAGACACTACAAAGATTTGTTCCTTCACTAACACATACACTGACCCCCAAGAGGCCTCTGCACTGCACCTATTTCCATCAGGTGGTAGAGGAACAGTCTGAACCTCCCTTCCTGCTAATGCCTACCAAAAATGAAACAATTAATCTTGAACCTAAGGCATGTGTTACGAACTGATAAGTAGGCGGTTGTGAAATATACCATCTAACATTTCCACCTACCTTAGTCTCAAAGAAAATGCCTTTTAGCTAGTCAGCTGTGTAGATCATTCTGCCACTAGATGGTAACCTTTCAGCCGATGATTCCCCTGAAAGATTTGATATGATGAAAAAATAGTTTCTGTGTGTCGAGATATTTAGAAAGTCTACACATCTTAAGCTTCCTTTGCAGATTGAATACCAGATTGTTTTCTCAAAAAGGGTTTGGTTTTCGAAGCAGATGTACTTGCAGGATTCTTGCTATTATGAAATTGTATCTTCATGGTTGATTGAACTTATTGTAAATTGCATTAGACAAAAGCGTAAGCAAAATGTGTTCTACTTCAGAGCACAAATAAAATGTTTACAATCAAGAAAATGTCTTGACAAGTTTGCGTGTCTACCAGTAGACAGGATGGACGTACAGTTGTTGGTCTGCATCTTACAGTATTGCATCATTAAAAACACCAGAGTAAATGGTGAATTTAAACATCCCAATTGAGTGTAGTGTTTAAGTTTGATATCTATTTCATTTTTATGTCAGCGGTAGGATATGCATTCTACCCTTGCTTCAAAATGGTGGAACAAGCTCCCTATTGATATCAGGACAGCAGAAAGTAAGTCTACACATCTTCTGTAGACTGAAACCCCACCTGTATCCACTGCACCTTGGCCATTAAACCTAACATACACACAAAAGAGTATGAGTAAATATTTCAATTTAATTGATTACTCAATTGAAACTAATACACCAGCACTAAGTGATGATATGGCTTACTTTAAGCAAATGTACCTGCAGGGTTCTTGCTGTTCTGAGTTTGTGTTTTCATAGTTTATTGCACTTATAGTAGTAGTTTTATATTATTATATATATTATTATTATATATATTATATTATGTTTTATTTATATTATAGTACTAGTTTTGGATAAAAAAAACGTCTGCTTAATAAAATGTGATATATATGTGATATATGTGATAAATACAGTTTATCCTGCTTTATTATTCCACCGCTAAATTAACAGCGTGGACCTATCCAAAGCAGGCCCTACTGCTGATACATACCTGAACACGAATACGCAACTTAGAACAATACATTAATAAAAAGCCAACTAAAAACCATTAAAAACCTCCCCATGAACACTCGGAGAAGGCGGAAGCAGCGACATCAGGGGGCGGCTCTGCGGTAACACCAGCAGGAAACAGACAGGAGTAGAGTAGAGGAACCTCAGCGTTAGCGTGGACAAAAGCACCGGACCATTTATAGCGGCGCACTCACGTAGCCTCCATGACAGCTAACAGTTGACAACAGTAAGGTAAACAGGCTTCCTTTATTTAATGTAACGCTACCTTGTAACAAGCAGCTGTAGAGCCTTTAATGTGCTCTCAGAAACAGAGCGTGTTAATAAAGAACAGACTGTCAAAATAAATAAAACATTCTCACAAAGCAGATGAAATAGCGTTAATATTTGTAGTATTAGCGCAGCCTTACAACGAAAGTGTAATTTTCTTATTATTCCAATGATGTATTGAAAATATAGTGTTCGGGTTAAAAAAACAAAAACTAGCAGCCCAACTGAATGTTTGCAAAATGCAAAAAGGAATACATTTGGAAAATATGAGCTGTGGATGCTGAAGAGAGCATTTGGAAAACATGAGCTAACTAAATTAAAACGATGCATTTAAAATGTGTAGTTCATTGAAATGAACAAAGTAGTGCATAAAGTGTATTTCTTTGTATTTGTGCACACAATAAAATACATGTAAACATGTTCATTCAGTTAGCCATGGAGAGACTTGGCATTGGATGAATCACAACCACCTCATCCAGCGTTAGTGTAGTTTAAAGATGGGAGACAATAGTGCGTTAATATGTTAATATGAGACTACTGACAGGGGGTCAGGTGGCTTAATCACTTTGAATTTAACGGCTAGTAATGTTTTCATGTTTATTTTGTTATTTGTTTGTTGTTGTTTTTTCACCCTACCTTAGCATTGTCTTGTAGATAATAGTATCTGGAATATTAGATCTGCAGTTTGATATCCCCCAGATCCTTAGGAAGGTGCATGTACAAACTTGTCCTAAAGTACGCTCATGTAAAGGAGAAATGTTAACATGCATGTGTGATGGAGGCCGTTGACTGGCCTGCACTGGTCTCTAACCTCAACCCCATCCCACTGAGTGTTTTTTCTACCACAGTAGCCAATACTGATGACAGACATCCTCTCATGATCTCTTTTGCAGTTGATGTTGGCCTCTCTGTCCACGATGATGTCACATGGCTTTAAGAGCAGTAAGCAGGACTTCACCTTTGGACCATGGAAGGTGACTGCAGCCAGAAACCACATCATGAAGTCCAAAGACATTGAAGGGTGAGATACTGTAGGCACCAGATATACATTTGTCTTTTACTGGTCAAATAAATGGTGTCATCAGAGTTCAAGTTATGCAGCCCAAGTATGTTCAACACAGCAGATTTGTTTAATTCTAGCCTATTTGCGTATAAAATGACCAACATATCTAAGGTTGCACAACCAATAACTCGCTGTGTCTTTTTTTAGGATTGAGCTTCAAATATGTATCTTATTGTAAGCATAATTATATAAAGTATGTTGAATTTCTGAATAAATGTAACCAGCTGTTTTCTGTTTGCCTCTCCAGGTTAGCGGGGGAGATGAACATGCCCTCCCTTCCAGAGATGCTGTTTGGGGACAACATCCTGCGCATCCAACACAACGACGGCTACGGCATCGAATTCAACGCCATTGATGCCCTCCGGAGAGTCAACAACATGGAGGACGCTGTGAAGGTGGCCTGTGCTCAGGAGTGGCAGGAGAGCAGGTGAATGAGACTGACAGCTGGAGAACGGTTTTGTTCAAATTCTATATGACAAAACGTTGTTCTTTTTCAATGCAGATTTCTTTTTTTACTAAAAACATGTTTTTTAGAACTCTAAGGTTCGCTCCTGCAGAATTAATTACAGTCTGTTAATTGACAATTTATTAGCGCAATCGAGACAGTAATCTGTGGCCTTTTCACCAGTAGAACTCTTCTCAAAAACCACTTGGGAGTTTTCAAAACTGCACACAGCTCGCCCTTAGCCAGCTGTGGGTAAATGTCTATCAAACACTTCATCAGATCTTATTCCTCCTTTCACCCGCTGTCTGAAACCAGAGCAGAGCATTCTGATCTGTTATGATTGGTCAACCGCTTAGAGAATTTTCGGGAAAGTCCCGCCCCCTTACGTACAATGTGTTGGAGCCCTAGCAATTATAAGCGTGAGTGTTACATAGTGATGTCATTATGTTACTGAAGTAAACAAAGGAGTCAAAAGGAGTTGTTTCAGGCAGGGGGGAGAGAAACTCCCTCTGGAGGAGATACAGGGGTTTTAGCCTTTGCAGACCCTTTAGATGCACAAGCTCCTCCTGTGGTACACGTTTTGTGTCTGTCCTCATTTTTGCAATCGTTGACACATGTCTGTTCATGCCTTGATATTGACGTGACTCCAGTCACTAAGATGATCACTAAAATAAATGTTACACACCAACCATTGAAACAAGTTTGATACCAGCATGTGATCGCAGGCAGTTTTGTTTCATTATTGAAAGAGATTAGCTGTCATATGGAACAGGGATTTACGCGTATGATGTGATTTAAAATCTAGAATTCTAAAGGAAACCATAAAATATGTAATAGAATAGCTGTGTGCAGGTTTGGAATTGAATTACAAAGTGAAAGACATGTAACAGCCATTCATTCCCAGAGACAGAAATAATCGGAGCTGTGTAGTTAACGTTAACCTCTGTGGTTTCCTTTCAGGGCGGATTCTGAACACTCCAAAGAGGTGGTGAGACCCTACGACTGGACCTACACCACAGACTACAGAGGCACCCTCATAGGAGAGAATATGCAGATGAAGGTGGGTCATTTTCAGCCTTGGAATGGAACACAGTTTCATCAACACCTCAGTGATGTGGACCCCTACCTTGAGTTGTGTCCCGCTCCTCCCCCCACTGTTTTTCATGTCTCTGGTTCCTGTGCAGGTAGTGAAGACAGAGGAGCGGATCGACATGGAGAAGCTGAAGGCTCGGGAACAGATCATGTTCTTTGACGAAGTGCTGCTGTTCGAGGACGAGCTGCACGACCACGGCGTGTCCATGATCAGCGGGAAAATTGTGAGTAATAGAACCCCAATAAATTAAAAAATAAATAAAAGCAATGTCATACAAGTACAAATACACACAATACCATTTACTACAAACTTGTTTTGTTATTGTTTTTATGCTAGGAATACATATTTGTTAAAGGTGGAGTATGTAATTTATTTCAGAAACACTTTTTGTTATATTCCATGGAATGCTCTTAACATCCCGATAGCAATGAATACATTAAAAAAACGTCCTCTCTGGAAGCCGTAGCGCTGTAAAAAGCACGACCAATCATCTGAGCCGGCCCGGCTAAAGTAACTGGATGGCCTACCTGCCTGTCAGCCTTCCATCTGTGCACAAACTTATCTCGTGCCCTCATTGGTCATGTGCGCGTTCGTGTGTGTTGGAGGAGGGGCTCTGTAAGGAAGAGGCAGATTTTTTCCGGTTGTGTATTTTCAAATTCTAGCGCACTCGAGCTGGTTTCTCCAAAATGACCTACCCTACCTTTAACTGAACTAAAGTCAATATTAGAATTGGTGATCTAAAAAATTTTGTGTAACAAGTTTGTAATTTATTTCTAAACTAAACTTGAATTGTTGATAAATTATACTAACAAGATTTGGGTTCCGTCCATTCCAAATTTGAACCCCAATGGTTGTCCAACAGCTCCTTCTACACAGTGTTTGTTTGCCTAGTTAGGTACTCGCTAACCTTCATTTGTAGGTATTTAACAGCTCATACTATTGAACAGAATAAGGACCAGATTTAGTAACAGAACAAATATGGTAGATTTCAGCCCCAGTCTGTGTAACCTGCAGCCCTTCGTTAATTACGGGGAGTTTCACTGAGAGCCACAGAACATCACAGTTACTCACAATCAGACCTGAAGCCTGCCCACAATGCAGCCAGCCAATGAAACCTCCAACCAGGTGAATTCTGGGAGTGAGGGAGAACTCGGCAGGCACAGTTAAGTGGTGGGATTTGTCTAGAACACAAGGGCTAGGGTTGAACTATCAAAATCAACCTTTTCCTTAACATCAGTGAAAAACACAGTGGTGTCAGGGGAACAACACATCCAACTGTCTTACACTATGTATTTATGATGCAACCTCTGGTGTTGCTGATGTTACTGTGCGTCTGCTGTGTAAAACTACACTTTCAATTGATGGGCTACTAAAAGTGCATCTGGGTTCTTATAGGGTTGTTTCATGTGGGCTTTATAAACATGAAGAAAAGATAAACGGACAAGATTGTATTACTTCACGACCAAGGTTTGAATGCCCACACTCACCCTCCTGTCAATGTGTAGTGTTGACTTAGGCTGGAGCCACACGAGGACGATAACGCAAACGGACCGCAATCGTTATCAAAAAAGTATTCCATCCACACGCAACAGGCACCAGAGACGTGTCCGTTCACACGAGAACCCGCTCGAAAGCACTGGAGACGCTGTAGTACATATGCCAGGCCTGTAAGTGGCGCTGTAGTCCTGCCACAAAAGCAGCGAAGAAGACTTCCCGCGCATGGTTGCCATGGTTGCCCTTCATTTCAAACCTTTATTTATGCAGGTGAATCCCATTGAGATCATTGATCTCTTTTTCAAGGGTGACCTGCTGCAAGTAGGTTCCACATGAAACATATAAACATAACAGAAAAACTAAAAGGACATCATACAGCATATTTACAGCGACTACAGTTTACATAGCTAGTAACATTTACAGGTTCCAACAGTTTCCGATTGGATAGCATCTATCCTTGCTTTAAAAATATTTAGTGGACCAAATTGCACAGCTTCCATTCCTTTTGCAGACTATTCCAAGACAGAGGAGCTGCGCATCTAAAAGCTGTCTTCACTAAGACAGTCCTAGCAGTTGACACATTTAATAAAACCACAGCATTCGATCTCAGGCAGTAGCCACTTACAATTAGCCGTGAGATCAGGGAGCAGATATAAGATGGAAGTTTCCCTAACATGGCTTTGTATATAAAAATGTACCAGTGACTGAGCCTCCGTACAGTTAGTGAAAGCAAACCAGCCCTTGCATACAGGGTACAGTGATGGGTTTATGCTTTACAGTTTGTCACAAATCTCAGTGCACTGTGATACGCAGCATCTAACTTGACCAGGCAATTGGCAGGTGCATTCATATACATCAGATCACCATAGTCCAGCACAGGTAAAAAGGTCACAGTGACTAGCCTTTTCCTGGCCTCAAGCGAGAAACAGGACTTGTTCCTGTAGAAGAAACCTAGCCTAACCCTCAGCTTTTTAAGCAGGTTATTGACATGAAGTTTAAAAGTGAGACAACCATCAAGCCAGATACCAAGGTATTTGTAACAGGTAACCACTTCAAGTTTTATTCCTTGCGTAGTTACAATATCTACAACAGGTCCCTTCTGTTTATTCTCCGCTGTGGACGCTCTGGCTCTTTTTCTCCCTCCCCGAGTCAAGCGTGTGCTCCTGTTGTAATTCTCTCCGGTAGTCCACCAGCAGATGACAAACACCCACCTCTCCGCCTCTTCCAAGGGACGAGGGGACCGTGCGGCAGAGTTTCAGTTCAACAGCCGGTCAACATGTCCGTTAAAGTTTAAATCTTCCGGACAAAATTAGAAAAGTGCCGGTCAAAGGTCTACTTTGTTATTTGTTGAGCTTTAAAACAAATTGATAACGACTCTATATAATAATATAATAATAAAAAACGGAGCCTCTCTTTTCCTCCCCCTCTTCTGACAGCCCAGCAGCTGATCTCTGAGCAGGAGAGGCGGGGCTATTGCTTCAATGTTATCAGGAAATGGTCGTATAGGCGTAAACACGGAGCCGTTTGCCCCCCCAGAGCGTCTCGTTTGCAGATCTACCCACCTTGGGACCCGTTATCGTTTTCTGCGTTTCCATGTCGGCCTCGTGGGGCCGAACCGTCTATCTGATAGTGAACTGTAGCAGATACGACTGTTATCGTCCTTGTGTGGCCGGGGCTTTAATTGCAAGTAATTAGTGTAACATTCATTGTTCGCACACACAGGTTACGGCATAAGATTGCAAATTATTAATAAGCATCCTAACTCACATTGTCCACTGTGTTTGTAGGTAACGATCAGCTGTTTACGTAAACAGCCAAATTATGTGTTACTTTATGTTGCAGCTGCAATGAATTGTGGGACAGCATTATCTCCTTTCCTTTTGTGAAGTATGGTCCAGTGTATCCTAAGCTAAAGGACATAAAAAGGAGGCACTGAAGCTTCTTTTCCTATCATCTATAGAATGTATCAGCCTGGCATGGCTGCCACTAACTTTCCTGATCATTTCACATTGTAACCTTCCTGAGAGAAAAAGATCAGAGAAGGAATGATGATCCTCCTAACGGACTCTTTCTTTAACATACTGTATCATGATATGATGATTTGAACCCTTTGTAACGTGTTGCTGTGTGTTGTTGACAGAGGGTGATGCCCACCAGTTTCTTCTTGTTGCTGCGTTTCTTCCTACGAGTGGACGGAGTGCTGATCAGAATAAACGACACACGACTGTATCATGAGGTACGTCTACTTCCTCCAGCCAGGGTACAGTGCATGGTTTTATAATGGGCAAGGCGTATCATTTAAATGTGGTTCAAGTTATATACTTTATATATAAGTGTTTAGAAAGTTCTACACCATACACATGTTATATATTATAGTACAATTTGCACATTTGTATTTAAACTTTGTACATGTACAGTGCATCTGGGAAGTATTCATACCCCTTCACTTTTTTGTATGTTACAGCCTTAAATTCATTTGTTTTCTCAACATTCTACACACAATACCCCATAATGACAAAGTGAAAACAGCTTTAAAATAATTTGTGCAAATGAATTAAAAATAAAACACTCAAATATCACATGTCCATAAGTATTCACACCCTTTACTCAATACGTTGTTGAAGCACCTTTGACAGCACTTACAGCCTCAAGTCTTCTTGAGTATGATGCTACACGCTTGGCACACCTATCTTTGGGCAGTTTCTCCCATTCTTCTTTGCAGATCGTCTCAGGCTCCATCAGCTTGGATGGGGAGCGTCGGTGCACAGCCATTTTCAGATCTCTCCAGAGATATTCAATCTGGTTCAAGTCTGGGCTCTGGCTGGGCCACTCGTGGACATTCACAGACATGTCCCGAAGCCACTCCTTTGTTATCGTGGCGGTGTGCTTAGGGTCGTTGTCCTGTTGAAAGGTGAACCTTCGCCCCAGTCTGAGGTCCAGAGCGCTCTGGAGCAGGTTTTCATCAAGGATCTCCTTGTACATTCATCTTTCCCTTGATCCTGACTAGTCTCCTAGTTCCTGCTGCTGAAAAACATCCCACAGCATGAAGCTGCCACCACCATGCTTCACTGTAGGGGTGGTGTTGGCCAGGTGATGAGCGGTGCCTGAGTTCCTCCAGACTTTCATCAGACCAGACAATTTGGTTTCTCATGGTCTGAGTCCTCTCGGTGCTCCATGGGGGCTTTCATGTGCCTTTTACTGAGGAGTGGCTTCCTTCTGGCCACTCTACCATAAGGCCTGATTGGTGGAGTGCTGCACAGATGGTTGTCCTTCTAGAAGGTTCTCCCATCTCCACAGAGGAACACTGGAGCTCTGTCAGACTGACCATCGGGTTCTTGGTCACCTCTCTGACCAAGGCCCTTCTTCCCCATTGCTCAGTTTGGTTTGGGCGGCCAGCTCTAGGAAGAGCCCTGGTGGTTTCAAACATCTTCCATTTGCAAATGATGGAGACCACTGTGCTCGTTGGGACCTTCAATGCTGCAGACATGTCTCTGTACCCTTCCCCAGATCTGTGCCTTGATACAATCCTGTCTCTGAGGTCTACAGACAATTCCCTGGACCTCATGACTTGGTGTGTGCTCTGATATGCACTGTCAACTGTGGGACCTCATATAGACAGGTGTGTTCCTTTCCAAGTCATGTCCAATCTATTTAATTGACCACAGGTGGACTCCAGTCAAGTTATAGAAACATCTCAAGGATGATCAGTGGAAACGGGATGCGCCTGAGCTCAATGTTCAGTGTCATAGCAAAGGGTGTGAACACTTATGTACATGTGATATTTCATTTGATTATTTTTAACATATTTGCGAAAAAATTCTTTAAAAACGTTTTCTGTGTCATTATGGGGTATTATGTGTGGAATGTTGAGACAAATAAATAATTTAATCCATTTTGAAATAAGGCTGTAACATAACAAAATGTGAAAAAAGTTAAGGGGTATGAATACTTTCCGGGTGCACTGTATATCAATATTTTAAAATCTTTTATTAGATATCTTACTTTTTGTTGATATATTTCTATCATTTCTATTTTATTTCTTTAATTTTCAAAAATGGAGCAACTGTCATAAAACCCAGTTTACTGTGTCTGATTATCCACACTCACAAGTGAATAAATGGGGATTGTGTTTCTGATTCCAGGCCGGAGCGAGTTACATGCTACGAGAGTTCAGCACGAGAGAAAGTAAAATAGCAGACTTGAAGGTGAGTTGTGACACGACACTGGTCAAAAAGCTGGCCATGTCTCATGGTGATCATTTATTAAAGGGTCTATGCCCCTAGCTTTCTATCTGCCATCACTCCTTTTTTAATCCTGCTATCATTACAGTGTATTTTCCTGCCTCTTACTTTGCTCGTCTTACACGTAGTCAGTATCGAACAGTGGAACCTGCATAGAATATCATAAAGTCCTTCTGTTTATCATTGTAAAGCTAACACTATAATCACAGCGAGTCACACGACACTGAGGACCACGTCTTTTCACCTTCACATTGAATTATGGATAGTTCCACCACAAGAAGCAAAGAAAGAGCTTTAACTAAGGGATAATGTACAAAGAGGCGGCCATTAATGAATTACAAAATGACCTTGTGACCTTAGCAACGGTTATAACTTTGCTTGGCAGCGGTGTGTCATCGAGTATTAACAACCTCTGAAATGTCCAAATTGACCAATCAGAATCGAGTAGCATTGTTTTTTTATTCAATAAATCAAAGTTGACTCTTTTTCCATCATTAATCTTGACATAGTGGTTAACCATTTAATACACCTTTACAATCTGATGCAATCCTTTACAACAACAATACATCAAACCTTTACATAAATAATACTGTGCTGTTCTGAATGACTCACAGTTTAATGTTGAAATATATTATAGGGTGTTGAACTGGAAGGCATTATAGTCAGAGGCATCCTAATGTTTTGCAATTCCCATTTACAATCATGAGGGTTGAAGAATTATTATCTTTGTCAAATTAGAATTAGTTTCTATTTTACGTTTTCATTGGAATGTACATACAAAAGAAACTGTACCATACATTCATCTAAATCCTGCCTTTGCTACACTATCTGCATAAAAACGTTCTACATCACCATTTATTTATATAAAAACATCATTTTGGTAATGAAAATAATTGTTCAATTTAAATGTCACCTTTGGTTATCAGCCGATTGGATGCAAAGTCTTACAGACTGTGTATAGAGTCGTGAAGGAATGAGTCCTAAAACCTAGAAATGAGTTAGCATTTTGTACTTTGTTTGAAGCTTAAGTTTTTCTTTTTACTTCTGTGGAGAATATCCTGCTGAACAAAAGGTGTAAGTATCATTAACATTTGTTGGCCAGAGAGTTTATTTTCAGCATTATTCCGAAATCCAATGAAAAAAATCCATTGCTTTTTGTCAAGGTAGTCCTCGCCATCACTTTATTTAAACTGTTAATGTATTGAAGCTTCCTACTGTATGATGTGCTGCATTTCTAGTAGTCATTTGAAAGTGTCCCTCCCTCACCAGAATGTTCCCGCTGCACTGTACACGGATCCTAATGAGATCGCCCAGCACCTAACACTGAAGCTGACGGATTGTGAGAAGCTGGAGCTGCCTGCGATGTCGCCTCAGAGAGCTGTTAATGACGTCCAGTGACCGCCATACTAATATGTCACATTGATGTGTTGCATGATAACAAATTGAAATAGTAGTCTTAACCCACATTCTTCCTGGTTACATAACAAACATCCCCTTCAAATATCTGTACAGGAATAGTTTTTATATGTGCCACTATGATGGTCCTTAAACTCCTGCCACTTGTTTCAGTGTTCACAGTGCAGTGTGATGCACTATAATATCAAGGAACCTTTAACCCTAGTGAAATACTTTGGTCCAGCTTCTGACTGTTCATATTTGAACTGGTTTTGTTTTATGATACATTTTTTCACTGCCTTTGACATGAAAAGGCTTGCTAGTGTAGCTGTCTCATGCTTGTAATATCAGTATATCAAAAATGTGTTTGTAAAAAAAGCGACACAAACAGCACTGTATTTTCTGAAGTCAGTCATGAAGAATTTCTGTAAATATGTCTACTGTATTTTCTACGGTGACTTATAGAACTTAAACTAGTGTGTTCTCCATTCGCAGTCCAACACCTTCAGGATCTCTGTGAATACGTCTCCCATATGGCCAAATATACATTCGTCTGTGTACAAATATCTGGCTTGCTTTGCTGATGCTGGATTCTTGTTTTCTTTTTACAATGTTTGTGATGTTTGACATGTCAAAATGCATTTCTACCAGTAATTATTATTTCAATGAATCTCCACATTCAATGCAAATAGGTTTTCATTGTTATTTTGCTTTTGCATTTGACCTGCGTTTAGTTTCACTTTAGAATCAGAATGGACCGTGAAGCAAAATGAGCAAACGTAGTGATATCAAATGTTTTTAATTTAATGAGGAATTGCTAATAAATACTATACATGAATATAGGGTTAATCATCCAACAGGATAATTCATTTGAGTGGCAGAAAGACAGAATAGGATGGGTTTTTTTAAAACACAAGAAAGAAAGAACTAGAGGGAGAGATGAACTAACACATTGCGGGTTTGGGTCTTTTCTATGGGTCGGGACAATAAAATAACTTCAGAACAATGTCAACCATGGTGCATAACAAAATAAATGCCATGTTTTGTGTGTAGAAAAAACACATGTTTGTGCTGTATGTCCATGTTTCTGTGAATGAAGTTCTCATAAAGTTCTGCATTAAGGCTTGGTGCTGTTTTTGATTGTTGGTGTTTAACTCTAGGCTCCTTTTTATCTGAGGGGCAACATGATGATGTCTACAGTGTTTTCTTTAAAGGTTAAACATGAAGGTGTCAGTGTGGACAGAGGAAGTAGGCCGCCCTCTTGTGGGCAACTCGATTTTAACAGGATAACAACTGGTGACTTCTAGAATTGTGTGAGTAACATTCTGTTTTTAGACTTCTCTGTTTCAGTGTGTGTACTCTGTATAAATGCTCTGTAGTTGATCTGACTGAAATTGTGATTTTAAATCTCAAAACCGCTACAGTATCTGTTAGGCAGAAACTTGGGACAAGTAATTTGACTGAAACCTTAAAACTGAACTAACTGACTGCTAGGGTTAACTTTGATTTAAACATTTGTGGAATACTAAGAGCTTTATTGAGTAGGTGTAACTGTATTAAGGGTTAAACTCATAACTTTATAACTTAGGGTTTAATGTAATTGTAAAACCATTGGGCCACTGAAAAGATACTATAGCAACTCAAGAGGGAGCCAGTCTAGATTTCCTTTTGAGGGCCACCAGCTGCAGAGAGTGAACTAATTAAAGGGACGTGGCCCCACAGCTGTGAGAACTCAGCAATCAGGTGTCCATTTTAGGTAGCACTTTCCTGGAGCGGCAGCTTCAGCGTCAGACAGGCTAAGACTGACAAAGACAAAGGAGTCCTGCGGGAGTAAGACTGACAAAGACAAAGGAGTCCTGCGGGAGTCACGAGGGAGACAAATCCTACTTTGATTGAGCTCAGTATCGCTGGTGTTTTATCTAATTGTTTAGCCTCTCATGCTATAATCATGTGTATTTTCTCCATTCCTGTTCATGTGTCTTCTCGCAATTATCACTGGCCCTGTGTATCTGGTAATCGATATAACCGGCCTGCTCTCGTCTATCCCACATGCTCCACTGAGATCCAACATCTAGTTTCAGGCGGCCTGTGGAACTGCCAGTCAGCTGTTCCTAAGGCTGACTTCATCTCTGGCTACGCCTCCCTGCAGTCTCTGGATTTCCTTGCTCTCACTGAGACCTGGATTACTCCATCCAACACATCCACCCCAGCAGCTCTCTCCACAGCATATTCCTTCTCCCATACACCCAGACCCACTGGCAGAGGAGGTGGCACTGGTCTCCTGCTCTCTCCCAAATGGAGCTTTTCCCTCTTCAAGCTACCTAACTTCACTCCTTCCACCTTTGAATTCCATGCCGTCACAGTATCCCATCCTATACAATTAACCATTGTTGTTCTCTACCGTCCACCAGGCGCCTTGGGGGACTTCTTGGAGGAATTAGATCATCTCCTCTCACACATCCCTGAAACTGGCCCTCCCGCTGTACTTCTCGGAGACTTCAACCTCCAGACGGGGAAGATAGACGAACTAACATCTCTGTTAACTGCCTTTGCGTTCTCACTGTCTCCGCTTTCTCACTGTCTCCTTCCCCACCGACTCATAAAGCTGGCAATGTCCTTGATCTCATATTCTCAAGGAACTGCACTACTTCTAACCTCACTGTAAACCCGCTCCACACATCCGATCACTTCTTCATTTCATTCTCTCTACCCCTTTCCAAACATAACAAACTAATCTCTTCTCATCCTGCACCTGTCCGCCGTAACCTTCGTTCCCTCTCCCCCTCTACCTTTGCCTCATCGGTGCTCTCAGCCCTCCCTTCCTCTGACTCGTTCCAACTGCTGCCTCCAAACTCTGCTGCAGAAACTCTCCTCTCTACTCTCTCATCCTCTCTGGACTCTCTCTGTCCTCTCACATCTCGGCAGGCTCGTCAGTCCCCTCCTGCTCCCTGGCTAAATGATGCACTGCGTGCTAATAGAACCGTCCTTCGGGCAGCAGAGCGGAAACGGTGGAAATCCAAACACCATGACGACCTCCTAACCTATCAGGCTCTCCTCTCCTCTTTCTCTGCTTCGATCTCTCAGGCAAAAAGCACTTTCTTTCAAGATAAGATCCAATCTTCCTATTCCAATCCCAAAAAACTATTTTCCATCTTCTCCACCCTCTTGGACCCTCCCAAAGCCCCTCCCCCCTCCTCACTTCTGTCAAGCGACTTTGTTATCCACTTTGAAAAAAAGGTTGATGATATTCGCTCTTCTTTTTCTGACTCACCTTTACTCACTGCTGGGTCACCAGACCCTCCTTCCACCAACACACTGACCTCCTTTTCCCCTCTCTCTCCAAGTGAGGTTCTTACCCTCATTACCTCTGCCCACAAAACATAACATGTTTTTATAGTGAACATGGAGGATGAGTTGCTGAATAAAAATCTACTCTGTTGTCTGGTGGTAGGACAGCAGATAGCCTACTTCTGTATGAAGGAGGTTTGAAGGGATAGGGTCCAGAGGACAGGTGGTAGGGCGCTACCACCTGTCCTCTGGACCCTATCCCTTCAAACCTCCTTCAGACTATCGCTCCTGATATTCTACCTTTTCTCACCCATTTCATCAACACTTCTCTAACTTCTGGTCACTTTCCAAACAGTCTCAAGGAGGCAAGAGTAAACCCTCTCCTAAAGAAAACCCACTCTCAACCCGTCTGATGTTATAAACTACAGGCCTGTCTCTCTCTCCTCCCGTTCCTGTCTAAAACACTTGAACGCGCTGTCTTTAAACAACTCCTGTTATCTCCATCAGAACAACCTTCTGGATCCGCACCAGTCTGGTTTCAAGGCAGGTCACTCCACAGAAACTGCCCTCCTTGCTGTCACTGAGGAACTGCACACTGCTAAAGCAGCCTCCCTCTCCTCTGTCATCATCCTTTTGGACCTGTCTGCTGCATTCAACACGGTGAACCATCAGATCCTCCTTCGCACTCTCCAAGAACTTGGAGTTTCAGGCTCTGCACTTTCCCTCATCACCTCATAACTCAAAGACCGCACCTACAGGGTTACTTGGAGAGGGTCGGAGTCTGACCCTTGTCAATTAACTACAGGGGTCCCTCAGGGCTCTGTTCTCGGTCCCCTCCTCTTCTCCTTGTACACAAACTCGCTCGGATCTGTCATTAGCCCACATGGTTTTTCATACCACTGCTACGCTGACGACACCCAATTAATTCTGTCCTTTCCCCGCTCAGAGACCCAGGTCGTCGCACGCATCTCTGCTTGTCTAGCTGACATCTCTCAGTGGATGTCTGCTCATCACCTCAAGCTCAACCTTGACAAGACTGAACTGCTTTTCCTTCCGGGAAAAGATTGTCCCCACTCTTGACCTAACAATCAACATCGGCACCTCTGTTGTTTCCCCGACTCAGACTGCAAGGAATCTGGGTGTGATCCTAGATAACAACCTGTCCTTCACTGCAAACATCGCTGCTACAACCCGCTGCTGCAGATACACGCTTTACAACATCAGGAGGATACGTCCCCAGCTGACCCAGAAAGCCACGCAGGTTCTGGTCCAGGCTCTCGTCATCTCACGCCTAGACTACTGCAACTCCCTCTGGCTGGTCTACCTGCATGTGCCATCCGACCTCTGCAGCTCATCCAGAATGCAGCGGCTCATCTGGTCTTCAACCTTCCTAAATTCTCCCACACCACGCCGCTCCTCCGCTCCCTCCACTGGCTTCCGGTAACTGCTAGAATCCACTTCAAGACAATGGTACTTGCGTACCATGCTGCGAATGGATCTGGCCCTTCCTACATCCAGGACATGGTTAAACCGTACACCCCAGCACGTGCACTCCGCTCTGCATCAACCAAACGGCTCACTGCACCCTCGCTGCGAAGGGGACCCAAGTTCCCATCAGCAAAAACACGTGGGTTTGCAATCCTGGCTCCAAAATGGTGGAATGAGCTCCCCATTGACATCAGGACAACAGATAGCTTACACACCTTCCGGCGCAGACTGCAAACTCATCTCTTTCGACTCCACTTCGAGCAATAGAACTATTAACAAAGCACTTATATACTAATAAAGGACTGGCTTATCTAAAGCCTGTTGAGTAGCACTTGAAATGTTTTTGCTCTATGAAGCCTGATGTACTTATATGATTCTGTTTTCCTCAAGTTTGTATTTTGTTGGTCGAACGCACTTATTGTACGTCGCTTTGGATAAAAGCGTCAGCTAAATGCAATGTAATGTGTCACAGAGCACCATGATTGAATTACAGGTCAGAGCTCAACCATTCTGACTCCAACCACTAGATATTATATTTGAGTTTGGACAGAAAGGAGCTTCAAGGGAACGCAATCTGAGACTGAAAGATTCATGGTTTTTTTGGTCCTTTTTTGACTTCTTGGGTGTCATGGGTCAGAAATAGCAAAACTGGGAATGACTACCCCACTATGCACTTGTATTTTTGACTTTCCCACAAACTGACCCTGCTGAACACCAGAGGCCTAACCCTAACCATGATTGGCCGGATTTCTAACAAACAAGAGACTTTAGGAAATCAACAATTTTGCTTAATTTAAGCAAAACCAATCCACTAATCATTGATTTAGGAAAATAGGAAAATACACACACTACTGTCGTATACATCAGTGGAGCTGAAAAAGAGCCAGCGAACAGATTTAAGTACCTAGAAATCAGCATTTAAAACATCGAACAAAACCACAATACATGGTCATCACATGTCTGCATCCTAGTGAAGGAAACTCCCCAACCACAGCCAGCTCCCTCCGCTGCCTCCTGCCAAGAGATACAGAAGTAGGCTATCTGCTGTCCTACCACCAGACAACAGAGTAGATTTTTATTCAGCAACTCATCCTCCATGTTCACTATAAAAACAAGTTATGTTTTGTTATGTCTTTTGTAGCTTAAAGGCATACAACTATATGTTGGCGTGACCCTGTGTTGTACCAAGGCACAAATGAACCTCAAACCAAGTCAGAGTAAAGCAAGGTTTTTCTAGTCTTCCCATTCTGCATAAAACATTAGAGTGCAGCAATACTCAAACACAGAACCCACAAAAGATGAACTGGAAGATAGTATTTAAAAAAACTCAAAAAAGAATTGTAAATTATTGTGGTTTTGTTGCTTGAGTAGCAGTTGTTCGGAGTTAAGATTCAAGTCTAGAAGAGCAGGGTTCAATTCCCGACAGAAACAAATACCCACACTGGTGTAAAAGCTAAAAATGGTCATTGTTTGTAGCCTTTGTTTAACCAGGTGAAAGCCCCTTGAGATCAAAAGATCTCTTTTAGTTACACATCACATGTAACATAAAAACAACAGAACAACAATAAGGATGACATACAACATAATGTGCAGGGTACAGTTTACAAACTCTATTTACAGTGACAAGTACCATGAGTATCAAACAGCATGTCACCCAGCTGAGTTTTAAAATGATGCAGGGGAACCAAAGTGCTCAGTTTTAAACATGTTTGCAGACTGTTCCAATTTAGTGGAGCTGCACAACTAAAAGCTTTCTTCCCTAAGACAGTCCTAGCACTTGGCACATTTAATAAAACCACATCATGAGATCTCAGGCAATACGTACTTTCAATTCGTCGAGAGATCAGAGAGCAGATATAAAAAGGTAGTTTACCCAACATGGCTTTGTAGATGAACATGTACCAATGACTGAGCCTCCGTACAGTTAGTGAAGGCAGACCTGCCTTGGCATACAGGGTACAGTGATGAGTAAGTGCTTTACAGTTAGTAACACATCTCAGGGCACTGTGATAGGCGGCATCTAACTTTTCCAGGCAATGGGCAGGTGCATTCATTTAGATCAAATCACCATAGTCCAGCACAGGTAAAAAGGTCACAGTGACTAGCCTTTTCCTGGCTTCAAAAGAGAAACAGGACTTGTTTCTAAAAAAGAAACCTAGTCTAACCCTCAGCTTTTTAAGCAGATTAATGACCTGAAGTTTAAAAGTAAGACAATCATCAAGCCAGATACCTAGGTATTTATAACAGGTAACCACTTCGAGTACTTGTCCTTGCATAGTAACAATATCCAAAGCAGTGTCTGTAGTCTTTTTAGCTTTAGAAAAGAGCATTACCACATACATTCAAAACATAAAAATGGAATGGGCTGTTATATACAGTAATCCTAAACAAATTGTTTTGTATGCTGTTTAGTTGAATTAAAACAATCCGCACACCGCGTTTTAAAGTGTTCAATTGATGAAATACACTTTGTTAATAAAGTTGTTTTGAATTTTTTTTAACCATTCCACAAAAAGAGACGGGCAGCAGAGCCGTCCAATCAGCGGCCTCCATTCATGACAGCTGGCCAATGACAGAGCCCACCTCAGGCTGGAAACTATTCAACATGGAGACCACAGTTGATAAACTAGAGGCGATGGTAAGCTCAGTGTAAAACTATTATATTTTCCCTTGTATTCATCTTGTGAAATTGCTTTTAATCCTTGTTAACGATCTCAGAGACGTTTAGCAGCTCGTTATATCCGAGGAGTTATTACTCCTCCCACAGTAAGAGCAGGCGGGTCATGATTTTCTCTTTGTATTAAAAAACAATTCAAACACATTTGCGCCATTCAGCTGCCTGTCTAAGTGCAGTACATTTCACAACCTTGTTTATTAAAGCCTCCATTTCACTAGCTAACTGTTGCCGTTATTGCGTCGGGCGTAAGCCAAAAAAGATGCTTTGTGAAATCGTTTCCCAGCTCTGCTGTTTTCAACATGTAATAACATGGCCACCATTAAAGCAGCGGTCAGTGAACACAACTGGCCGCAGACAGACTGAAACAGGGCGCGTTCAGGTACACTCATTTCACTACAGCTTATACATATAATATGTATTTCATGTTTCTACGATAATACTTGTAAGCAGTGGTGAAATGTTACTAAGTACATCTACTCATGCTGTACTTAAATAAAAAAATGTAGGTACTTTACTTCAGTATTTTCACACTATGCTACTTCATTATTTTACTACACTAGGTAGGCAAATACTGTACTTTCTACTCGATTACATTTATTTTACAGATTTTAATTAATAAAAAATTAAAATCAGTTTATTCATGATCATTTATTATTATTTAAGTTGTTAAGCTACACAATAGTATATAAAGTAATTCAAATAAACCCCTCTTTAATTAAACAATTACAAATATGACAAGTATTCTTACTTTTGGTACTATATTCTGTTACTAATACTATTTTTACTTTTACTTAAGTACATTTTAGATGTAGGAGTGTTTTTTCACTGTATTTCTACTTTTACTTACTAGTAAATAATCTGAGTACTCCGTCCACCTCTGCTTGTAAGTTACTCCTTTTCAATGACTCTGGGACTTGGTGTTTGGTTGAGGTTGTAGGGGTCTGTTTGGGTCTCTCACATATATGACACACTCACAACTCACTGAGGGTAATCTTCTGTCTGTCCAGTGCCTCTTTTACTGTACGGCTGCTGGCCCTGCTAGAAAAGCAGTGCAACATTAGAAGGGCTCCGGCCAGAAATGGTTGCAAGCGAGGGAGCGTTCTACACACTTGAGCTGTTGGCAGGTGCTCTGACTTCATTGCACTACTGTATCAGACAGCTAGCAGTGCAATAGTATTGTCAAAGCATCTGAAAACTGCAGAGAGCAGCTGCACCATAACATTTACATTTCTACTTCAGGCAATTGCATTAAGGTTTCAAACAGCATAACGTGGTTAGTATCATGTGTTTTTGCCAAAGATCTTATTGGTTGCAATATTCCAAAATCCATTGTTAAAACATATTGCTTTTAGTGGAGAGAGCCTTTGATGCTAACTTGACCGGGTTGGCCTACGTTATAGTCATCACTACACAACTCTATGGCTTTTGTTGGTCCTATCACCTTTACTTTAAAGCTCCACTGACCCTGAATGCACCATCCTTATCAGATTTTAAATTCTCTGTGGCTCTTTTTAATATATCTAGAAAAACCCAGGCCTACTTCTGATCAGAAAGGCAGGGTGAACGTGTGTACAGCATGTAGTACCAAAACATAAAGCTGAGTGTCTTTGCAGTTCCTGAAGTCGGAGGCAGACCTGGAGTACATTGAGAAGCGTCTGAAGCTGGACTTCATCAACAACGCTTCAGAGAATGGATGTGCTGCTAAGGTAATGGAATAACAGCAGCCATTTCTTCTAACTTTTTTACACAACTCGAGATAGGTCTGCAGGACATCAAACTGTCAACTACTGAAGTTCAAATACTATATTTCAACATGTAACTACACTGTTTACGCAATGTCATTGTACAACCTCCAATATAAACACAGTTCATTGAGGAATGGCATTATGTTTTTTAGTTCTGTAAGTCGAGCTCTATCTGACTCTTCCAAAGATGAATAACAACTTTTTAACTGTTTAATCATACCTGTGTATAATGATGTACCTTACATAGCATCAGTGTATTTTTACTTCAAATTCAGTTCAGACCTTCAAACTTTTTCTGACAGTATACATGAGAAACCATACACAAGATGTGTGTATCTATCTGCACTGTGTTCCTGCAGGAGAACCCGGCGGTGATGCTGGAGAACCTGAGGGCCATCAAGGCCAAACACACAGCGCTGAGCTCGCAGGTGAAGGAGATCACAGCGGCTCAGAAAGAATCCATGGACTCCATCAGAAACAACCTGAGCACGGCCATGGAGCTGGTCCAACACTTCCAGCAGACCACTGATGATCTGGTACCACACTGTGTACTTACACTGTATACAGAGTGTTTCATATTAAGCCTTTGTGAATGTCACAGTGGACGATGTTCTTTTACTTTTTGGACATGCTTCCCGTCATCTGGCCTGTTTTGCAAAAGCCATTTGCGAGCCAGCAGATTCATGTTATACAAAGTCATGCGAGTCACAAATGGCAGATGCATTTGCTAAACGTGAGACAAAATAGACTCATCCTGCAGTTTGCATCTAAAGAGTTTCAAATTGTAAAACCAATGCAGTTTAATTTATAATAGTAGCTTTGTAATGTTTGAATTAAGGGGTTATGACATTTCATTAAAGGAGGCCTTGTACATTTTTGGCTTTCAAATATATGTTTTTGGCTCGTTTTAACAGACTGACAAAGCCAGCAACAGATACTGTTTTTTTAATGTGATCTCGAAAAACAAATATTGCATAGTGTGAAAAAATCCCCCCCGACTGCAACCTACCAATACCTGCTTTCTCCTTATTCTTGGAGGGGCGGAGCTAAGACATCTTGGTCTGCATATGATCCATCAACCAGCAAACCTTCAACACATACTTTAAAAGATTGATCTGGAACTCCTCTTACCCAAGCTTATTATCCTTAAAATGTACATATGATCATATCAAATAAAACATTCAATGAGTGTGTGTGTGTGTGTGTGTGTGTGTGTGTGTGTGTGTGTGTGTGTGTGTGTGTGTGTGTGTGGTGTGTGTGTGTGTGTGTCACCATGCTGCAGGTTGATCCAGCGACAGAGTCAGAGCAGGAGTCAGCAGAGCTGCTGGGTGTCAGTGAGCCCACAGAGGTAAGACATGATGAATAACCTCTGCATTAGAACACACCAGCTACAGATGTGATGATTGTTCCGTCTCGCGCTCCGCAGGTCAAATATTAATATCGACACATGTACTTGGGACCTCCACCCCACTGCCACTTTACCCCAGCTGGTAGAGCAACACAACTTCATACCATTCATTTGTTTGCATCTCACATATGTATCTATTATTACAATAAGCAGTATTTCATTTGACATTCTGACTATAGCTCATCTTATTCTATTTGTATATTTCACTTGTCTTGTTTATATTTCTGTTGCATTGTTGGAGGAGCCTGGGACTTAAGTTGCTCCCTGCCATAACTACACTGTAACTGTTCATATAACAATCAAGCACAAGACCACCTGCTTTGTATTCGTGTGCAATGACGTCCACAATCCAGTGGAGCGACTGCAGCCCTTCCCAGAACCGCTGTATTCATGCCATTGATTAACATGAATGTGAATCAGCTGTGTGCTGTCCTCCCTTTAACACATCGTGAGACTCTTCTTCACACACATCTCATCTTCCCCTGGCCATTGTCACACTAAAGATGTCTGCTTTTCTCTCAGACGCCTCCTGCTGCAGCAGCCTCTGAACCCCCGCAGCCACCGAGTGAGTCCCCCACTCTCTGACACTGTCCGTCCAGCGTTCAGTCCAGCCTGAACTGTTGAATAGGATGCTCAGAAATGTTGCACAGGCGGTCCTGTTCCCCTCAGGAGGAGCTGCTAAAGTGTTGGTGATCCTACGACTTTAAAAAATATAGCATTCTGACTGTAATCTCAGAACTCAAAACATGTTCCACGTGGCCCTAATCCTCTTCCCTACATGACCTCTTTGGTCTCTTTTCTTTTGGTTTGTGCAACAGTCCCTGATATACAACACTTAACAATCAGAGCAACCCGTCTAAAGAAGGGTATACTGTATATTGTTAACGTCTGTAGGACACAATGACATGTTTATCTTGTGTGGGTAGTGTCATGGAACCCAGACTCAATCAGTGTTACACGTGGTCAGTAGAGTCAGTGTCTAGTACACCAGCTGTTGGATGGTTTTATAACCCACTTCCTGTCACCACTACTTGGTTTAGGATGTCACTTGGTATGAGTGGGAAGTCAAACTGTGGCTGATATCTGTGTGTGTCCACAGGCTGTGAGAATGAGGATCTGAGTGAAGCCATGTTTGAGTCGCTCCCTCTCAGCGTCCGCGCCAACATCAAGCTCTCCGACCTCAACACCTTCTACCAGCAGCTGCAGCAGCACAGCAGCACTGACAGGTCGAGACACTACACCGACTCTTTTCTATTTTCAGCACAATAGCATCTTAATATCTACGTGGGTAGCATTTGAATGATGCCTTTGTATGAAGATGTATGTTGGCAAGACTAATGTTTCAGAGTAGTACAGGAATGAGTCCTGACTCTGGAAATGAGTTAGCATTTGACCACTTTCAGTTCTCACGTCTTTAAGTTTTTTTTGAACATGTTTTTGGAAGGGATGGGAACGATTAATCGAATATTTGAAATTATTCATGTATTCGAATATGAGTTATGAATATTTTTATAAAAAAAAAATTTTTTTGGGAGTGATGGAGTTGATTACATATTATCAAATTGAATAATTAAATATATATATATATATATATATATATATATACGACCGTGCCATAGCTAAATGTGTTAGGTCTAAAGGTGTGTTTTGCTCCGCTCACCGGTCCCTCACAGCGGGCAGAGCTGCAGGTGCTGATCTCTCTCTCTCTCGCGTCCGGTTATACTTCACTCGTGTTTATGTCCAAATCCATCAGTTCTAGCCAATGATATGGCTGCTGCCCCTCCCTACACGCAGATCACGCAGACGCTAACCTCATCTTAGGCCCAAATGAGCTCCGCAGCCGTTGCGAGGTTCCGGCGCTAACAGTTCATGAGCGTGCTCCCCCGCCCCCTGTCAACACTCGCGACACATGAGTGGCCAGCCTAAACAACAATAAGCGCTGCTTGGCAACCGTGTGTGGCGGCAAAGTACAAAGACATTTTGACAGGAGAGATTTAGTTTTGCCGGTATTCAACATATTTTACCAGTCATAGTCCGGTAATTATTTACACTCTAAGAAGAGTCCTACACAACAGACATGGCGTCAAAAAGGATGTGGAAATATTTCGACCAGGTTAGTGAGTGCGGTGTAGAGGTCAAATTAAACTTATACATACATGCTATACCTTGCTATACCCGCAACCTCCGTTCCAGCTGAGAGGGTCTTCTCTACAGCTGGCCTGATAGTGAATCGCCTCCGCACATTTTTTTTTTATAGGATATGTACATTTCGGTTAACCGTTTTTTGGGGGGTCGAATATTCGAATATACATTTGCTTTCAAATTCCCATCCCTAGTTTTTGGTTAGATGTCTGAACTAAGGTCTTTAGTTAAGGTTCAGGTTATTCATTGGTGGATTTAGGTTGCAGATAAAGACAAGGTGTCCACCCTGACGCACATTCTAAAAACAACAGACGCACCTCTAATAAAGGTATACCCTGCTCCATCACATCTCAAATAATGATAACAAACATGGGCCTTTGACACACAAGCTGAAGGGCATTTCACTTTGTGTTCTCTGACCAAAATGACATCAGAGCAAATACGCCACTGGTGAATGTCTGAAGCTTCTATGTGTCAAAAATACAGCGGTTGCTAACAAGTGGATGTGACTACTAAACGCCGAACATTAGCCGCCTTTAGTTTAGCGGTTGTGATGTGAAGTTATGTGACCGTGATGTAGCTTGTTTATAAGCTATTGTTAACTTTTGTATTCAAAAACAATGATGTAGTGTTAGTATGTGGAGATTATCCTGCTAACATTATGTATCATAAACGTGTGATTGGATAAGATCTTATTTCCTGCAATTTTATGAAATCCAATGGGAAAATCCAACTGAGCCTTAAGTAGAAAACATGTGATCACTGTATATAACCCCCCCCCTGCAGTGCCCCCCTCAGTGTGCAGAAGATGAAGCAGATGAAGATGAAGGTGAGCGATGCCAAGCTGAAGGCCCTGCAGCAGCTCTCTCTGGTGGAGCTGGACAGGAAGGGCCACGTCCGCCTCGTCATGTGAGGCCCCCGGCCCCCAGAGACTGTTGAGTGAGGGGTGGGGGGGTGTCTATGGATTTGCTCCATCTGGAGTAGTAAAGACACTGAGGGCCCCTACATGTTTGTGGGTACATTGGCCGTATTTTCAGCCCTCACGCTGTTTCCTGTTGCAGTTTCAACAGGTTTGAAGCATGATGGGTATTCAGATGCTCAAGCTGCAGCTGGTTTTTATTAAGAGACATCTACAGCTAACACATCACTCAAGAACTTTGTCAAAGGATTTTAAGTCAAGATAAATAGGGTCAATTATTGATAAAACATTCTTATACAGCACAAAGTAAGAAAACAAAACGGCTCTTTTTCAATGGCTCTAACGTTGAAGACGGCAGAATCTTTTTACCTGCTACATACAAACTGATTAGTTTACAGAATTTCTGAACACATTTTTGAAAATGTCAATGAATACAGCTCTGTCTTTAGTACTCGTAACCAACAAGCCAAATGCTCTTGTAAATAACTCAAAGAAACACACCTCAAAGAACACTTCCTTAGTTTGACTGATGAACACTGAGCCTGGTCCTCACACACTCCTCCTGTACTGATCAGAAAAGGTACATTTTGTTTAAGATGTTTGATAAAACACATTTCTTATTCAGTTCTGGAAAAGAAGATTTTGCATTCTTGCACTTTGGATATAAAGTCTATTTCAAATTAAACTGTAAATACGCTTGATAATGGTAATATAACTGCTAATGGTGATAACCTAATTATATTACAGGTGCTGTATATAAGGAAACTGCTGTTTGTGAAATACTTCTTTCCTATTCTTTGACTTGCCGTGTGTATTTTTTAGTCTAGCCCAGGTGTTTCTTAAGCACACTATGTATGAATCTTAATAAAGTTTACCAGTTGGGACATTCTTCAGGTTGTTGAGCTGTGAATGTGTGAATGGTCTCCTACTGGTTCTCATTCATCCTCATCATCATCATCCTCAGCCTGTCCTTCAAACAGCTGAATCCTAAAGAAGGGAGGCACTGCATTAGTTCATGTTTTCTATTGTAGCAGTTTGTTAGACAGATGAACAGCTGCATGCTAACTGAGCGGTCTCTACCTGCACATTCAAAAATAATAAGTATATGAACTGAAATGGAATTAGAAAAAGACTTTTAGTGGCACTGAAACCACGCTCAGCCTGTAGGGCTGCGCGATTTGTGGACAAATAAATGAATTGCAATTATTTGGACCTATAATGCAATTGCGATATGATTGACAATATAAGGGGATTTATTCATTTTGAATGATAATTCTCATTCTCATTAAAAACATATATAACATTTAAGTGGTTTTTTTTCAGTACGAAACAAATATGCATCAGGATATCTTCATCTCTCCATTCATTCAAACTTGTATTTTAACACATATTTACCCTTTGACAAGTATTGTTTCCTCCAGTTTGAATATTACACTATTCCATAATGTGATTTCTTAGATTTACAATAATTGTGCAGCCGGTCTGTACGTGGCACTCACAATTTGGTGACACTTTTACTTGCAACTGGGCTATTTGTGGGGCCCTCCTCTAAATAGCCCTGCAGCACGTCATCTAGTGTTGAATGGGCTCTGAAAAGAGAACACACAAACACACACACTCATGCTGCATTACAAAGACTGGCCCAAAGTCTGAAATCCTGTATTTTTAAGGTCAAAAGTGAAGCAGATGACATGAAGGACAAAACAAGTCTAAAAAACACACCTGTTGGTGTCATCAAAGACGCTGGGACTCTGTGAGCCTGGAGACACCCTGAGCTCTGTCTGATGGGCAGCCACTGGGTCAGCAGCCAGCTCACCTGAACACACACATACATCCAAGACTTTTAGAGTTAGTGGCAGTAAACACACACTGCTGTTCCACTTTGAAGGCCAGACATTGGATTATTTGCTTCATTGTCATGTCTGTTTGCTTACGGATCTTCATCAACACGTTGTCTCCTCCTTCTTCAACATTGCCTGCATTTTCCTTCCTGTCATCAATGTCTTCTTCATCCTCCTCCTCATCCTCTTCCACTTCTGACCCCACAGCTGGGAAACAAAGCCGAATGCATAAAGCTTGTAACATCTGGGCAGTGGTACATAAAATCATACTTGATATTTTGAATACATTTGTACGGAAGAGGATTAGGGCCACATAAAAAAAATGTTTTGTGAGGATTTAAAAAAAAAAAAAAAAAATGTTTGTTCTGAGATAAAGTCAGAATTCTGACTTTATCTCAGAACAAAAAAACATTTATTTTTTTGGGAGAAAAAAGTCAGAATTCTGACTTTAATCTCAGAATTCTGACTTTTTTCTCAGAAATACCGGTAACTGTAGAACCAGCTTCACTGCGATTTACACATTGCAGTAGGCAACAATGGAGGACGTGAGTGCATTTCTGCGCGCCAGAGGGGTCCAAGAGGAAACCATAATAAATCATTATACAACCATCTGCAATGTGTAAATCGCAGTGAAGCTGGTTCTACAGTTACCGGTATTTCTGACTTTTTTCTCCCAAATAAAATGTTTTTTTTTTGTTCTGAGAAAAAAGTCAGAATTCTGACTTTTTTCTCAGAACAAAAAATAATAATATTTTTTTTCAAATCCTCACAATTTTTTTTTTTATGTGGCCCTAATCCTCTTCCGTACATTTTAATTCAAGTTTTTACATGAAACATTTACTTATTTTTTTGTTCTGACTTTAATCTCAGAATTCTGACTTTTCTCTCAGAACAAAAACAAATATATTTTTAACTTTTATTTATTTTGTTTGAGAAAAAAAAATCTTAAAAGGTTTTCACATCCCCCAAATATTTTTTTCATATGGCCCTAATCCTCTTCTGTAAGTTTTGAACTAGTTGTAGATAAATTTATATTTAAGAACTTAAAAAAGATAACAAAGAACACATGTCAACAGATATTTCAAAACAAAGTAAATTGATTATAAGGATCCATTAAAGTTTTTGAAGCCCAAGGTATTTTCAGAAAGCTGTCTGTATATTATATTCATTGTTACTGATGGAGTGCCCCCCCCCTGCACAACATTCACAGGACTGTGTCACAGTCATTTGATTGAATTGATGAGAATAATGAACTCTCACAGCCGGATAGATTAAGCTAGTTCTAATGTGACGTCCTGCTGCTGCTTCACATTAAAAGCATAGAGCTGGTAAACCCCAACGTGGCTTTGACTGTGAAGGAGCCGCAGCCCACTGCGCTGCTATACTTTAATGATACATCACTTTAGATGTTTGCTACTCACCATGGGGTGCTTAGGAAAGTAATACAAGCTATTTGCTTGGGAAGACTTCAGATCAATTATACACTAATTTAATTTATATATTTATTCAAATATTTATTAGTTTCTAATCATTTATTTTATTTATTTACAACCTATGTGTTAATCCAGTAAGCCCAGTAGGTGGCTTTAATGCGCCATCAAATCTGCTCAAATGAATACATGACAGTAAGTAGGAAGCGCTGTATTGTGTTCAAGTGACTTATAAGAAACAGGACAGTATATACTAGGGATGCTCCGATCGATCGGCCGCTGACACTTTTCTCTGTGTGCGGCAAAACAAGCTCGCCAAAATGGCTTCACCGGTCTGGCAGTATTTGAAGGTGTCCGAAAAAGACAGTAAAATAGCGCTATGCAACGTGTGTGAAGCAGAAATCCTGCAGCTCCGCCCGCTGTGACGGACCGGTGAGCGGAGCAACACACACTCAGAGTTAGACCTAACACACTAAGCTGTTTGATCTACCTCTGGAACAAGCTAAACTAGTTATACATGTATTTATTCTTCACTGTCGGGTCACTCATTACTGGATCAGTGAGCTG